>NC_133387.1:21218044-21524198 GCF_047511655.1 Castor canadensis | reverse complement strand
ATAGAAATGATTGATATAATATAGCTTGTTCATTAATAAGTTGAAGTACATTTTTATCTTCTGCAGGTTGGTGACATATGTTTGAGCTAAAGAATATGTTACTGGTCTTGTCCTTCCAAATGTAGTGATGAAAGAAAGCAGCCATGGATTGGTGATCCAGATTGCTTTCTGTACTCACTGGCTAAGCATTTTTTTTTTTTTTACAAAAAAAAGATATTTAGCTGTATGAATGGATTATTCACTTTTTTACCTGTTATTTTTTGAGGCAGCAGTGTTTCGCTATGTAGCCCAGGATGGCCTGGAAGTCAAAATCCTCCTGCCTCAGTCTCCCACGTAACTGGTGTTACAGGTGTGTTCCACCATGTTCAGCACTATCTGTTATTTTTAAAATCTGCTGTTTATAATATAGGTGTATATATGAATGGCTATAGGCCATGGAACCAGAAATATGTATAGATTTGAACTGTAGCTAATGGAAACATGATATTCCCGTTTGAAAAGCCCTCCCATATCATCTAGCTAATCATTTTATGAGTCCCAGAGAGTTTGTTTCCATGATTATCCCCAAATACAAAGATGATTTATATTCGCCTAGGTGTACATACTTATATATTCATACCATATGTACATAAAGAGATGTCTGTAATAAGATACACTTGAGGCCAACAGTATTTTAACAGAAATAATGGGTTAAAGAATATCAAAGTCTTTTAATGTTTAACAATGTCCTGTCAGTCAGTAAGAGTCTTCAAAACTAGATTTGAAAAATCTTCATTTGATTGAAAAAAAAAGTTAAGAGAATTGTGAAAAGAAGTGTTTCTAACTTTAAAGTGATCCACTGAGTATAAATTACAGCAATACACATACTAGGGAATGACCTGAGGTTCAGTGGTTTGGAAAGATGTACATTTTGTTTTAATTTTTGTGTGAAGCCTTACTGAACTATAGTTAAATTATTTTTGTAGAAGTTTTTCCCATAAAACTTCCATTAATGCTCTCTGACCTCACTGAGGTTTTGTGAATATTAGAATAGTCATGGTTGATTATATTATCCTTTTAAATTGCTTTTTAATTTTCAGCTGATGTACATGAAATAGATAATATAAATTAATTAATATTGGATCTGTTCAGTGTTTATGCTCTAGGAGATTTCAGGAGATAAACAGAAAGATAAAGTTCTAAATAAATGTGCCATTTTTGGCTCTGGCATTTTATTATTCATACCTTGCTTATTTGTTGCTTTTTATGGGCTATCATATTAGTGCACGTATAAGTAGCTTTATGCCATGTAACCTCAATCCTTAACTGATTAAAGCTACATTTACCTTACACCAATCACCTTTATGGCAGGTAATGTTTAGGTGGTTCTTTTTATGTGTTTTGTTTATGACTCATATGTGCTCTTTTGTGAAGAACAGTTTGTCTCAGCTAAATTTCTATTACTTTTCTTCCTGCCCAGAGCTCTGCTTATAGTTTAGCTTCATTCCTCCCTGTAACATGTTGAATTCAAATGGCTCCTTAGCTGCTAACTACTTTGCCCCCCTTGCTGTGGGATGGGTTTTGTTGGATAGAGTACTTCTGTGGCCTGAGGTGTCTAGCTTCTTCATACATAAAATAAAACTAGTAACTGAAATGTCTATCCTTAGAATGTCACATTTGGGAATATCAATGACTTTTTTTATACCTGCCTTCAGAATTGGCACCTTTGGAGGCTTAAGCTTTCTTGGTTCTACCGCTAGTTTCACTAGTATTGAAAAAGTATACTTACTAAGTACCATATGATCAAATGCCATCTACATTATAAGGAAAACCACATGAATATCATTCTTTATGTGCTCCTCTCCTCTCTCTTTGTGGTTTTTGGGGCTTAGTGAGTCTAGTAAGACTCATCATGGATACATATGTAGAGGATTAATTCATATGAATTAACTTGTATAAATCATTGTATCATGTATGTCATTGAAATGCCTGTGGTTAATATTTAAGTACATATTTCTATTATGATTAAAATACACATAACATTGAACTTGCAAATTTAACCATTTTTAATGGTAGTTTGGTGGCATTAAATATATTCATAGTATATACAACTATCACCACCATTCACTGCATAACTCTTTTCATCTTATAAAACTGAAACTCTCTACCAATTAAATAATAAATTCCAATGGCCTGCTTCCCCTACTCCTGGCAATGAATATTCTACTTCCTTTTCCTAAGAAAAGGTACTTTAAGTACCTCGTTGTAAGTGGAATCATAGAACATTTGACTTTTGTGATTTCTTACTTTCACTTGGCCTAGTATGTTCAAGATTCATCCATGTTGTGTGTGTTCAGAATTTCCTACCTTTTTAAAGCTGAATGATATTTCATCTGTATGTATCACATTTTGCTTATTCATTAAGATGTCAATGGGCACTTGAGTTGATTCTAAATTTTGGTGATTGTGAATAATGCTGTCATGAATGTGGGTTTACACATATTATATTTGAGCATCGGTGTTCAGAAGAGATGTTTGTAGCTTTCTTGTAGTGTCTTTGTCTGGATTTGGTATCAAGGTAGTATGGACTGCACAGAATGAAGTTTTCCTTCTCCTTGAACTTTTTGGGAAAGTTTGAGAAGGATTGACTTAAGTTCTTTAAATGTTTGGTAGAATTTGCTGTGAAGCCACCAAATTCAGAGTTTTTTTTTGGTTAGATTTTTGATTGCTGATTTAATATCTTTAATTATTGATCTGTTTAGAATTTCTGTCTCTTCATGATTTAGTGTTGGTAGGTTTTATGTTTCTAGGAATTCGCCCATTTCACTAAGGTTACGAACAATGTTATTCATATATGGCTTTTATTATATTGATGTGGTTTCCTTCTCTTCCTAGTTTCTTGATTTTTTTTTTTCTTTGTTTTTTGGTGGTTCTGGGGATTGAACTCAGGGCTTCAAGTTCTCTAGGCAAGCAGTCTGCACTTGAGCCATAGCCCAGTCCTCTTGACTTTTTTTTTTCTTTTTTTAGATCATGAAAGTGTGTTAAAATTTGATAGCTGCTTTTTCTGCATCAATATTGATGACCCCCCTTTATTTATTTGTGTGCTCCCCCTTTATTTTGTTAATGTGGTATATTACATTGATTGCATTGCAGGAATAAATCCCATTTGGTCATAGTACATAAATCCCTCCCTATCTTTCTCCCTCCCCATGGCCTCTAGCGTGCTAGGCAGGCACTGTATTGTTTCTGCCATGCCCTAGCAATTTTTGTTTATATTTTGTTTTTGAGATGGTGTCTTGTTAACTTCCCCATGTTGAACTTGATCTTACTATCTTCCTGCCTCCTCCTGCATACCTAGGGTTATAGCCAAGCTCCACCATGCTGGGTATGGTACATAGTCATCTAGGTATACAGCTGAATCCATTATTTTATTGGTTTGTTATATGTTGTTTAAGTCCTCTATTTCTTATGTCTGGCTGTTCCATCCATTTTTGAGAATGGGGTATTTGAAATCTCCATTATTGTAGGACTATTTCTTTTTCCTTTCTGTCACTTTTTGCTTTATATATATTTTGATAGCCTGTCATTAGGTGGTGGATGGGTTTCTGTTTAGAAGCTTCCTTCTTTGTCTCTTACAAACTTTTTCATTCAAAATTTGTTATTCAAAATAATGTATTTTGTGTAACATTAATATAGCTAGTCCTGTTCTCTTTTTGTTACTATTTCCATGGAATATCTTTTTCTGTTCTTTTGCTTTTAGTCTATTTGTGCCTTTGGATCTATTTATGCCTTCATATTCAGTATGTAGCTGGATTGTGATTTTTTAAAGTCCATTCTGTCAATCTCTGTTTTGATTGGATAGTTTAATCCATTCACATTTACACTAATTGCTGGTAAGGAGAGACTCCTGTCATTTTGGTATTTGCTTTCTATATGCGTCATAGTTTTTTTTTTTTTGGTCCCTCAACTACTGGATTACTCTCTTTTGTTTAGTTGATTTTCTCTTTCCTTTTTTGTAGTGAAACATTTAAATTCCCTTTTCTACATTCTATAGCTAATTTCTTTGAGGTTACCATAGGAATTAAACATGCTGAAGTTATAACAGTCTAACTCAAATTTATATCAGCTTAACTTCAAGAGCATACAAAAATCTGTGCCCCCTTAACAGTTATATCTCTAGTGTTTTTGGTTGTTGATGTCATAAAGTTGCATCTTTATTTCTTGCACGCCCCAAATCATAAACTAATAATTCTTTTAAATGCATTAGCATCTTAAGTTGTATTAAAAACAAAATGTGAATTTACAAAGTAAAGTCACAACAGGACTGGATTTTAGACTAATCATTGTGTTTTTAGAATGTGTTAGACTCTTAAGCCATATATAAAGAAAAGGTATAGTTGCAAATTGATTATTATTTAATTATTGACTTTTATAATTGTCCAGGTATTTACCCTATTTGACATTTTTATTTCTTCATACAGCTTCTAGTTACTTCTTTTACTTTAACCTTTAGCACTCCTGTGAGTATTTCTTGCAGGGAAGGTCAAGTTGTAACGAACTGTCTTAGCTTTTGTTTACCTGGGAATGTCTTAATTTCTCCCTCACTTTTTTTCCTCTGTTCTTTTGAAGAACGGTTTTGCCAGACAAGATTTGTGGTTGACAGTTTTTTTCTTTGAGCACCTAGAACTGGCCCTTTAGCTTTTTGGCCTCTAAAGTTTTTGTTGAGATATTTGTTGATAATCTTACTGAGAAACTCTGTGTATCTAATGAATTGCTTCTTCCTTGTTGTTTCACATTTCCTTTTTCTTTGTTTTTTTTTTTGCAGTACTAGGGTTTGAACCCAAGCCTCACTTGCTAGGCAGGAAGTCTACCATTTGAGCCATGTCTGCTGGCCTTTTTCTGGAGTTAGTTAGTTTTGAGATAGAGTCTCACTTTGTGCCCCAGCTGGTCTGGACCTCAAACCTCTTAATTATGCTTCCTGTATAGCTAGGATGACAGGTGTAGATTGGCATGCCCAGCTGTTGCCTGAGCTGGCATGGAGCTATGATCTTCCTGATCTCTGCCTCCTGAATATCTAGCATTACAGTCTTGAGGCACCATGCCCTACCCATGTTTTGTTTCTTCATTCTTCTGAATTTTTGTTTCTCAGACTTGATAGTGTCCATGGTCCTTTCTTCAAATTGGCTGATCGTTTCTTCTGACTTCTCAACTCTGCCTTTGAATCCCTCTACTGAGTTTTTCATTTCAATTAATGCACTTTCCAGTTCCAGAATTTCTTTACATTTTATTTATTTATTTTTTTTGGTGGGACTGGGATTTGAACTCAGGGCTTCATACTTGAAAAGCAGGCACTCTTACCACTTACATCTCCATCTGTTTTGCTGTGGTTATTTTATATATGGGGTCTCCTGAAGTATTTGCTCAGGCTGGTCTCAAACCATCATCCTCCAGGTCTCAGTCTCTCAAGTAGCTAGGATTGCAGGCATGAGCCATTGGTGCTGACTCAGCTCCAGAATTTCTTTTTGGCTTCTTTTTATGTTTTCTATCTCTTTGTTGATTTACCATTTTGTTAGTTCATCATTTTCTTGACTTTCCCCACATTTTATTTTCTTTTAGTTCTTTAAACATCTTTGAGAGTTATTTTATAGTCTTCTTTGAAGAGATCTGCTATCAAGTCTCTTTTTAGGGACAGTTGCTATTTTTTCCTTTGAGTGAGTCATATTTTCTTCTTTCTTTCTATACCTTGTAAGTTTTTGTTTTGAAATTTGAATCTAATATTTTGATGACTATGGAAAGCAGGCTCTCTTCCTTTATAAGGATTTGCTGTTTTTGTTTTTATTGATGTTGTGATAGATTGTTACTGTCTCAAGGATCAGCTTGGATATAAATTTAATGTTTTCTCAGGTATTTTCTGTGCCTGTACCTTTCCTTAGGCATGCAAAGTCACTTTCTCATTTTTCTTGTTTTCATTTTATTTTAATAAATTTTTTTATTGAGACAGGGTGTCACTACATAGCCTAGGTTGCTCTCAAAGTCACTATGTAGCCCTAGCTGCCCATGAGCTTGCAATTCTCCTGCCTTAACCTCCTTAGTGCTTAGGTTACAGGCATGTACCAGTATGCCTGATTTACTTGCGGTTGTTTTTGAGTATCCTACTCTTTTATGTCTTGTTCCCAAAAGAGGACAAAGAGAAAAATGAAGGACAGGGGAAGATGGGGAAAAATTTTAGCAGTTATGTTCCATCTGCACATTTGTACTCACTTTTGCTTTGTCTTTCTTTATCCAACCATTTGTAAAATGAGAGAATTATTTTTAGGTCAGAGGGTTGTAACCTGTGGTTCTTTTGGCAGTTGTGAAACTCTGAATCCATATACAAGGTTTTGCACTATTTGGAGGGAAAAGCTTGGGCTTTTAGATAAGTATGGCGATCTTAGATCACCAGCTCATCCCTTTTCAACTATCCACAAGGGTTAAGAACCCCTGTTTTAGGCAATTTCTTCCTTTATAAAACCATATGATTTGGATGGAGGCTTTAATCTAAAGCTCTGTGGAGACTTTCAATGCATAACTTCTCTGAAAAATTCCATGGATTATTAGCAAGGTCTCTGTCTGATCATATCAGTGTACCCCCATATGGGTATTTGTGTATATTGTCTTGACTCTATTTCTCTTCATTCCTTTGGCATTTGTTATAATTTAAACTTATTCCCCTTTGCCCTACATGTGTTTATAATATATTTTATTCCTGCTACTTATCACTTGAAACTAGGGTCTGGCTCTTTAGGATTCTCCCGCAGCACCATATATGGCATTTTATAAGAAGTAAGCACATGATATTATCAATGGACTTGTGGCAAAGTCATCTATGAAAAACTTCTCTTGGAGATTACTTACTCATTTTTAATTGCTTCTGAGTCTTGCAACTAACTAGTGAGTATAATTTGATGAATATTATTTTTTTGTGAGTCTTGCATAGTTGCTATGTAAATTAATTTAGCTGAAAGCAATCTCTGATTCCTTTAAGGGAGTAATCAAAACAGTGATCCTGTTTATTAGTCTGCTGTGTTTTTGAATTTTACAGTGGAAACTGTGTCTGTTATTACCATTATTTATTTTATTTTGCAGTGAAGGAGATCAACCTGCAGGACATCAAGGAGGACTTGGATATGGATCCAGAGGAGAACAGCACCCTTTTCATGGGAATTCTTATCAAGGGGCTGGCCAAACTGAAGAAGATCCCAGAGACAGTTAAGGCAATCAAAGAGCGATTGGAGCAGGAGCTGAAGCAAATTGTGAAGAGGTCTACTACCCAGGTGGCAGACAGTGACTATCAGAGGGGGGAAAACTTCACTGTGGAGAACCAACCAAGGTAGATGGGGATACAGTCAGTGTTTTTACTGACTATTTATTGTGCATTTTCTAGATGGAGTATAAGTAACTTATCTTCCATTGATGTTATTTTCTTCCTTGTCCTCCTCTCTTCCTCCTCCTTTTTTTAAAATTTTTTTAATTTTGAGACAGTGACTCACTCACCATGTAGCCCACATTGGCCTTGAAGTCATTATGTAGTCAAGGCTGGATTGGAACTCACAGTCTACCTGCTTCTGCCTCTTAAGCCCAGGGATTACCACTCCTGGCTCTGATATTTTCTTGTTTAGATTTTTTTTTTTTTTTTGGTACTAGAGTTTGAATGCAGAGCATTCAACATTTGTCAGGCAGGTGTTCTACCACTTAAGCTATGCACCCAGCTGCTCTGATGTTATTTTCTTGAACTATGTGTACTGTAACCCATACAAACTCAGATAGGCAAAAACAGCTTGACTAGTCATAATTCACCTGTATAGTTTTGATGTTGAGAAAATTTAAAACATATTGCACTTATTCACATATATTGAATGAATG
Organism: Castor canadensis; assembly: GCF_047511655.1. Taxonomy (NCBI): domain Eukaryota; kingdom Metazoa; phylum Chordata; class Mammalia; order Rodentia; family Castoridae; genus Castor; species Castor canadensis. The sequence goes on along the minus strand of NC_133387.1, from coordinate 21,516,317 downwards.
GATATAGACATATCTATAATAAAGATTGTTTATATTCAGATTATATTCAGATACATTGAAGAAGGAATGTAGTAGTTATTGGATATGTACTAGCTACTAAATAGTTTTTGAGGCAATTTATATATATTAATTTATTTATATACACATATATATATATATACACATATATAAATTTAATTCTCACTACAATTCTGTGAGCTAGTTATTAGTATTCACATTTTATAGTGAGGAAAACCGAGGCTCAGTGATTTAGTAATTAGCCTAAGTTAAAGAACAGCAGGCTGGTCTTAGAGCTTAATACAAGTCCACTTGATTCTCAACTCATAGTTTTTTTCTGTGTCTAATGCTTTCTTCTTTCACATATGGTGATATTTGCCAATAGGCAAATCAGTGTCCGGGATTCTTATGTCTACTTAAAACGACAAATAAGGTTTGGATTGCAAATATGGAAATTGTATTCAGATCCTAACTCTATGACTATCGTACACTAGGAGATATTTGGGCATAAAATTTTAGGGCATAGTAGTTCAATGTCCTCTGATGGTGTTTGAAATCGGAGCTTTCCACAATCCGCTGGGAGTGAGAGTATATACGAAGATCATAATTTTGTTAATATGATGTTAAGGAAATTCTACTGTTTTTACTTAGCACTTTAGAAGTTTTAAAAAAGAAATTTAAATATGTAGGGAGAAATAATAGTAGCTTACTGTAGATTTCTCTAGGCTTACTTTTAATTGGAAAAATTCTATATTTTTTCCATGTTCTTTTATATACTTTAATAACATTGATTTGAATTATACTTTAAACTCTTCAAAAAATATTTCCCTTGTAAACTCCATTCAAAAGTACTATGGTTTGTGAAAGAAACTGTTATCTGCTTCTCTACAGGATGTTTCATAGCAAATGGTTGATGAGTGTGGATTTTAGAGAGCAGATCTGACTTTGTTTCTAGCTTTGTGATCTATGGAAAATAATACTTGCCTTACAGGGTTGTTTGCTTTAGATGAGGTTATATTGTAGAGTAGCACTAGTAAGTACAATGCATATGTCATGTCTATACAAATATAAGTATTTATAAACATATTATTGGTGCCTTCCTCAATTTTCAGGCTTTTGATCACTCATGTCATGATTCAGAGAAGCCAGGGAATGGTTCTAAGTTGAACTTTGCTTTTGTTCTTTCTTTGCCTGTTGCCTGGATTTCTGCAAAGACCTTTTGACTCCTTACTAATGAATACTCGAAAATTCTTCTTTGCTATTTGCCCTGTTGCTCCAAGTCCCTAGACGAATATATTGAACTTTCACAGGGAAGAAACATTACTATAATATATACTGGAAATAAAGCAAAAGGGCACAGATCAATAACTTCTCTGCAGATCTCATTACAGTCCCCTTAAAAACATTGTGTCTTTCATAGGATTTTGACCTCTTCCTCTTCCATTGCCTCTGCCCCTTCCAGAATTCAAGAGTGGAAATTACAGCACTAGAAATAGAAATTCGGCTCTCTGCCCCAGGAAGTACTAAATGTTTTTCTATGAGGAATGAGTCAGCAGTAGGTTTTTTTTTTTCTCTTTAAGTTTCAATTTTTGTTGGTATTTTAAAAGGCTTTTGTAGGCAGCATATATTGGACGCTAACAAGTGAGCAAGCTGTTTCCCTCAGTTTCTTGTCTATAACATAATCCTATTTTATAGGCCTTTCAGAGCTAAGAATTTGATGTTGAAACCCTTTATTATGAGATAAAACATCACAGGGCAAGCAAACATTTGGGGGGAACTGCTTCCTTAAGAGATCAAGGATTAAATTCTTGGACTGGATTCCAAATGACTGATCATTTTGAGCCAGTCTCCAGTAGCTAGTCTCTGATAGTCATCAAATACTTTAAAACACCTCAAGAATTAATTCCCTTAACTTAATCTCAGTCATTCAAAAATGATTAGCATTGTTGCTTCCAGAGGATTGAAAGTTTAGAAAGTATATTATCAAATTATCCCTTGAAGTTTGCATGGTGTTTTGTGTTCATCAAACTTTACTTAGTAAGGTATTAGTGGCATTTATTTCAGAGAGAAGTAAAATCACAATACTTGATGTTATTATTATTGTCATCATTTATTATTGTGGCACTGTGGACTGAACTCAGGACCTTGAACTTGCTAGGCAAGCGTTCTACCACTTGAACCATACCTGCAGCTCTTTTGCTTTTAGTTTGTTTTTCAGATAGGGTCTTCTTATCTTTTGCCTGAGCTGGCTTCACACAGCAATCTTCCTGTCTCCACTTTCTGAGATTATAGGCTTGCACCACCACACCCAACTATTATTGTTATTTTTAACCATTCAAATAATTTTAATGGCTAAAGGTATGAATCTGTCTTCCTTAAACAAAGTTGGAGCATGGACAAAAAGAATCATACACCCTTCTTCCCCAGTAGGCATATTCCGCCTTCTCTCTCTCACCCCAATGAAATAGCCTATTCCAAAACATTAGTATGTAAATGCTAGTGTGAGGCCAGAGACCAGTCCTGTAACTTTCCTAGAAGTTTCATTGTTCATCACCATCTTTTTACATATATTCTGGTTGTGATGCATTGCAAGCCCGTTTTCATTTGTCTGTATGTAAAGAAAGTTAATGCTGTGTGGTGTTTTGCTGCATATGAGAAGGAACCAGACTAGTGAATTCTTTCTTGCTTTAATTACAGAATTTCTGGGGCCAGAATACTTCTTCAGCCAATTTTTACAAATCATATTGGTGTCCAGCTTGTTATTTTATTTTTTATCTCCCAAACTCGCTGGCATTTATTTTTAGGGGAACTATACCATCTTTTCTGTTCATTCATAATCTGTTGGTGTCTATAAACCTGTACATACTATTAAAGGGAAATACTCATCAAGTATTGTCATCATCAGCTTGATAAACATTAGGGTAATATGTGTCTTGCTAACCTAGCAGAAACACCTGCTACCTATTATTTCCCCATAAGGTCAGGCCCTATCTTCAACTTCAGATGGCAAACGTATCTTATGCCTGAGTATTCTCTCTCTCTCTCTCTCTTTTGTATCCAAGAGGCCAGAAGAAGTTTCATAATATTTAACAAATAAGAGAAGATAGAAGGAAAATTTTTTCTCAAAGTTGTGAAATAAGTAAGAGAGAAGATGTGGGGAAAAAAAGAATGATTGGTATGTGTAAGGCAACTACTCCATCTATTTGAAAGTGGTCCTATTGGGGAGATGCTGAAGGCCTGCTCCACTTTGGTAAAACTATTGGTCTTGAAGAGAAAACACTAAGTTGGAGCTATGGCTGCCAGGGCGACCTTCTGGAAGGAGACCATTTTGCAGTGTTCATTGACCTTTATTATAAAGAAGGGAGATTAAATGTCAGCTATGAAAGCAGAGAAAATTATATGTTTTGTATTCACCATGATGTTGAAGAAAGTTTCACGGAAAACCCAGGAAAGAAAGAAAATTTATGTTAAAAGTAGTTGTATTTGGATAGAAGGCTGCAGGCTTTATCCCACCCCACTTTTTTAGCTTATATTAAATTAAAATTAATATAAAATTAAAAATAAACTCATTATTTAATAATTAAATTGGCTAAAGTTATTTTAACCGGAAGAAATCATTTAAAATGAAAAATGTTTCTTGAGAATATGAATGTAATAATCTGTTCTAAGGCCAATTGGACATTTCTCTTTAAGTTTCTTTTTATGATATGTATATATGTTTCTGTGTGTCTGGTTATTTTTTGACTGGCCCTAGAAAGGAGGAGTGAACTAGTTTGCCTCATTCAGTGCCATGACTTCAGAATTGAGCAGAATACCTACCTCATCCATAGTAAATATTTGTTGGATGAAAGAATGAATTCCACATAGAGTGAATGTCTGCCATGGACCAGACACTGGACTAATACACCAAACAAATCATACATGGTCCGTGTTGTAATAGAATTTAAAGGGAAGGAAGGCATTACACAGAGAACTCTCATTTAAATGTCTTATTACAAACTGTAATAAGAGCTATAGAGGACAAGTGAAGTGTGCTACAGAAGTGTATGACCATGGGTACCTTATTTAGTTTGTGTAGGTGAGCATTAAGAGGTAGTTTATATTATTGTTTTATACTAGTTATCTTGTCAAGCTCCATCCAGTTGGTAACAGCTACTGCTTGTACTTCTAGTTGTGCAGTTAGCATGACATTGACCTCTCAAATGTGAGAAGGAAAGTGGCCATATTCTTGAAATGCCATTTTACAGCTTTTGCTGGCCTGTGATTGATTAAATTTTGATGAGTGTTGCCAAATGTGCCTTTCTTAGACATGATAGCAGTTTTTCATGTCATGGAAAATGTTTAAGGGTTCCTATGTTCCCTGGTCAACAGATTGTGTTAGCAAATTTTTAAAAAAAATCTCTGCCAATCTGAGAGGTAAAAACGGTTATTTCCAACATGATTTGCATTTGAATTTTTCTTATTATGAGTGTGGATAAACCCCTTTGTTTAAAAATAATTTGTTGCTATATCTGAGTTATATCTAGGTACATTGTTTCAAAATATTCTGGAATAAGAGTGAGTAAAAATATAGTTAAAATAAGTCATGAAATGACACTTTACTAAAGTAAGATGGAGGGTTCAGGGTGGTTCATTATCTTATTGCCTTCACTTTTTTGATGTTTAACATTTTCAATAATACATTATTCAAAGTATTGTTTATTATCAGTGGTCTATTTATCTGTTGTTTGTGTTTTATCAAATTGTGGAACCTCTTTCTATATGTGGGAAATTAGTTCTTTGGGATTTATTTTACAACTTCTCCAGGTTATTTTGTTTTGTCTTTCTGGCCAAAAAGATATGAATTTTTAATTTTAGAAGGCTAGAGTAATAAATGTTTTCTTTTATACCTTCTAGATTTTGTGTCAAACCCATTCAAGATTACAAATAAAAATTTCTACACTTTCTTTTAGTCCTACTTACATTGTCTCGTTCTTAATACTATGATATTAAGTATGACTATGATAGTGTTATGTGCTGGTAAACTCATGCTATTGAAAATATCATATGTCAAAAATTCAGTTAATATTGGACAGCACAGCTTAGGAAAGCAGTAAACTGTACAGCATCAGTTGTTGTCCTCATGGTAATGTGGCTGACTGGAAGCTGTGGCTTGCCCACTGCCCAGCATTACAAGAGAGCATTGTGCCCCCATCATAGCCAGGAAAAGACCAAAATTCAAATTTTGAAGTGTGGTTTCTACCAAGTGTATGTCATTTTCACATCACTGTGAAATAAAAAAGATTAAAAAAAATGAACCATTTAAGTCAGGGACCTTCTGTACTTACAGTAGTACCCTCTTATCCACAAGGGATAACAAGACCCCTCAAGTAGATGCTTAAAACCACAATAAACCGTATGTATATTTTTTTCCTATACATACTTATTAATGATAAAGTTTAATTTATAAAAAAGGTACAGTAAGAGATTTACAACAATACATAATAAGAAAATAGAATAATTATAACAGTATGCTATAATGAAGTTATGTGAATGTGGTCATTTTCTCTCTCAAAATGTCTTATCCTTCTTGTGGTAATGTGAGGTGGTACAATGCCCATGTGATGAGATGAGTGAGGTGTATGACATAGTCATTATGTTCTAGCATTAGGCTACTATGTTATGGTTACTTGTACACAAGCATAGCCTGATAGTGATCTGATAACTGAGACAGCTTCTAAGTGATTAATGAACAGTTAGTATACAGAGTAGCTATGTTGGTCAAAAGGATGACTTAATCATGGTACTTAAAATGGCACAGGATTTAAAATTGCTTTTAATATTTTAGGGCAGCAAAAATGGGTAACTGAAATCACAGAAAGCAAAACTTCAGCTAAGGGGAGACTACTGTATGTCCTTAACACATCTGGCATTTAAAGGAGGACCCACATGCTTTTCATCAGATCTGACACTTTTAACACTATATGGTAATGGACTGGTTACCCCTTTCATTTCTGCAGCCCTTGTATCTATTGTGTAATTGATTGTCAGGGTTAGCTGCATGCTTTCTGAATAATTCTAATACTGAATCATTTACTTACTTTGTAGTCATGGTTCTTTACAAGATTCATATTTGCCTTATTTTGTAAAATCGACTCCTCCAGGTTTCTCAGCCTATGGAGGCTATAGTTTTTTTTAGAAATGCCTTGAATTATTGTTCTAAAATTTGAAAAAAATATACTTTGATAGTATTTTAAAAATTTGGAGTTCAGAACTCAGTAGGGGGGCATACTGATGTAATAGAACATTCTTATAAGATGGTTTTTATCTGTGAGGAAGTTTAAAGGCTAAGGCCTCAAGGTTAATTTTATTGTACTGGTACAAATTTATGGAAAGAAAATAAATGAAATATTTCTTATGATTTCTTTTAGACCTGTGGACATCTACCTGGAGTCAGACATGTGTTTCTTTTGCAAATAAGTACCATTTCCTTTCATCTCTTCTTTTTACATTTGTTACTCTCCTCCTAAGTGTCTGAAATGTAGGACTTGGTAGAAATTGGCCATTTTATTTCACAGAAAAGTCATTTAAGAGCAGCTTTAAAGCAAGGTCAGGCATCTGTCCTTGTGGATCCCTATAGCCATTCCCAAGCATTGCATGTAGCACCTGGACATGCTTGGAATTAGGAAGGGCCTTGATGTAATTAGATGAGTAGTTAATTTGAATCAAAGCAAGTGGGAAGCAAGTAAATTTAACTTTAGTGATTATGATTCCGTTTGATTAAGTCTCTATTTTTGATTACATGTATCAATGAGAACATGTTTTAAATACACCCAACTATTAAATATTGAAGGGTATGAATAGGATGAACTAGAGACATATTGAAGAAATTCCACTATTGTTAAAGTAGGATATATCCTCCTCAGCTTTATAGAAATATTTAAAAATATATGAGAGGAATTAACTTTTTTACATACGGGACTTGCTACTTACTCTGATTGTTAACTAAGATGTACCTTTCCTTACTGTGGAAGGTTCCAAGTATATGTACTTTATAGTAAGATTTAAACTAATTGACAATATTGCAGTAACAACTGAGGGGAATTAATAATGTCAATAATGTTCATAGTTATTTGAAAACATGACATTGGACAGATTTTTTTTGATTGTATTTGTCCTTATGGTCTCTTGAAAAGAGCTCTTGGTTGAATGGACAAGAGATCTTACTGAATATTACATTTGTTAACTATTTGTACTTGATGAAGTTAAAATATCTGCTCTTGATTTCTCTGGTTTTACATATTATAGCAGGTTTAAATTAGAGACAGGACAAGTTAAAGGAATAATAGATAAAGTCTATTACGTGGATTGTTACAACTTTTATTTTGATGTTACCCTTATGCTGCATGAAGGTCACTTCTCTATTTGACCAATTGTGGGAGCTGCTTTAGTTCTTGCCATTTTCTGTGCTCTTATTACTGTCCTGATGTTCAAGCTGACACTGGATCATTTCACTACAAAAACAAATGAACAAACTTGTTGCAAATAAAATTCTTCCTTGGTGATGTGTAGGGGTGATGTCAGGTTCCACTAAAGCATCTTCATTTGCATCTCATGTCACCTGGGCCGCTCTAGTTCTTGACCCATCCCATTGTTATGGTCTAATCAGATTGGACTGTGAGTTTGTAAGATAGGGGTTAATTGTGTGTTTGTGGACTGATTTAGGGTTGTGGCCAAGAATTTTAACAAATGAATAAATATGAAATAGATGCAAAGAAGAAAATATTTTAATGAGTGATTTTTAAAAAAGTCTCATCACTATTCACAAGTGATCTAAGGATACATAGCACCAATGTTACTTGAGAGATAGATAAGCAGATTGTCTCCATAGGGCTGATTAAATTGGAATTTTTGGGTGCAGGTCCATGGAACTCTACTCTTTTGATGAGCACACACACACAAATGTGTGTGTGTGTGCGCGCGCGTGTGTGTGTGTATAATTTTTTTTTATGGTACTGGGGTTTTAACTCAGGGCCTTACACTTGCCAGGCATGTGTCTTACTATTTGAGCCACCCTGCCATTCCCGTTTTGATGATTTTTATGTGTGTTGAAGTTTTAGAACATTCTTTATAAAATTATAAACATCAAAGAGTTTTTTTGTTTTGTAGACTGCAAAGCAGTCTACCATCTGGTATGCTACCTGAGTGAGTCTCCTCACTGGCCTCATCACAGACGGGGCATTACTATTAATCCTAGATTTATACAGGGAAATGTGGAAGGTGAAGTAGTTTGACAGTTCACAAAAGTTGGTGGTGGAATTAAGATTAGAAATAGTTTCTTTCTACCATGTAAGTTTGCAGTCTGGGTTATATAAAGATGATATTTCTAACTCATTTCCTGGATCTGATTTTGGTTTTCCTCAGGAAAAGGAAACATGTACTGACATATCTATTATCCTGTCCATACCTCCCATTGTGATCAATGGCAGGCCTCTCAGAGATAGCTGGACATGTTGAGAAGTGGGATCAGCAGCCACAGTGTAAATAGATCCTAATTAGCTCACTAGAGACTCAAACGTAGTTACCTAAACAGTTTCTCTAGAGGCCATGTACATTCTCATACTAAGAGTAATATATAACAAAGCACTGAGAATATGCACCTACAATCTTACTTTTGTTATCTCAGGGAAATGGATTTATGGATAATTTTTTTAATGTTCCACAATGATGAAATACTATTTTCCAAGTGGAGGAAAGGCTTTTAAAGAATGCCATTGATACATTTAATCCAAAGGAAGAAGGCCTGAATTTATTTTCTAATTTTAGTCACTAATTTGCCATACTATAGAATTAGAAGTTCATTTGAGGTTATCTCTCCTGACTTGACAAGGAGGGCAAGTAGAGCCAGGACCTAGTTCAATGTTCTTGTTATTTTTACTGTGTTTCACTCTATATTGCTAATAACTTTCTCCTGTTCTTTTCATAGTGCAGATGAAGAATTAGTCATCACCCTTCAAATAGTAACTTCTTTTTACATGAAGCTTATTGTTAGTAAAAATGGTAAACTTTTCTCTGTCCCTTGAAAGTACATTTTAAATAACCTTGAAGATTAAAGGGGTCTATGTCCTGTTTGAAATGAAGGAGACTATGTCAGCTGAGCCTCTTAAAAAGTGTGTATGTGAGATACAAACAACTTAAACTATAACAAAAGGATATATTGATCATCAATTTCTTTTAATTTTTCATATGAAATATAAACTTCGAGTCCAGTACTTTCTTATCTTTTAAAACACAACCGTAGGGAAATAACATTCTGTAGTTATTGCCTTTGTCCATCAGTGGGAAAATGTGGACCCCTGGTGTTAAGGTCTCAGCAGATAAATAGTAAAACAGAACTGACTTTCTATCTGTGTGTGCCTTTGCTTCGTGACCAAGCAAGGCAGCTTCTTGGCTGCAGGCCAAGAATAATGACTAAATCAAGGTTCCCTGGATATTAAATTTAGATACAGATAGTCTTATCTCACCTTAAATATTGAACATTTTTCACAGCATGATAATGTAGCTTTATACCATAGATACATTCTGCCTGTGCAAGTGATTTCTCCTTAGCATTTTCTTTTTAGGCCTCTACCTTTATTTTCTGGTGGCATTTGAAGGTGGGATACTCAGGGATGGCTATGGGTAGGAAGTAAGTAGATCTGGCAGAATAAATAGTGATTTACTTATATTTATAAGAAGACTGTTTTTAAAACCTACCAGTAGTTGGATATATGGTATGTTTAAAAAACAAATGCTTTCTTTATCTTGACAATTTTCTGTTTTTTCACCTAAAATAGATTTTATTCCAGTATTATTAAAATTAGTTCTGAATTTATGTTTTTTTCAGGTTATAACTATACTTCCTTATATTCTCATGTTTAGGTTGATAAGGTTGCCATTTTGAGAGCATAGTTTTGTGTGAAATATATTTTATTATGGGCTTCTAAAAGTAGATTCTGATCTATAATGCTTAATTTTTTTTACTACTTTTTATCTGTAATCAGGTTTGTAGCTTTTCTATTCTGCTGCAGTTCATTTTTCATTCCTTCATTCAATAAATACTTACTGCCTGTCATATGCTAAATATTATGACAAATACCAGGATGTAGTCGTAAATCAAAAACAGTTCTTACCCTCAGTGAGTTGACATTAAAGAAGGGAAGACACAAGGTTGGAGGAAAGGACACTAGCTTGAGATGTTATAATAATTCTGAGACGAGAAGATATGACCAGTGCTATTGGGGTGACAATGGCAATGGAGTGAAGCAGGGTATTTGAGAGGCAGAAGTCAGGGGACTTGGTGGATACTTGGGTGTGAGGGAGAAGGGCATGTTGAGGATTGTTTGCTAGAGCAAGGTTGTTTGCTAATGTAGGGAGACACAGAGAAGTGGGTCAAGTTAAGTTTGAGGTCTGTGGTTTAGGAGGTGACCCTGCCAGGAGATATGTTTGGCAGTCATTGCAGATGATAATGAGGACACTGTGATGAACAAACTCACCTGGAGAAAATATAAGCATGTGGAAGAGTTTCATGACACCTAAGAAAACAGGCTGAAGAAGAGGTTCTGAGGAGTTAGGCAGACATGTGGACAGAGAGCTGAAGTTGTGGGCCAGTGGGAGACAGTGTTTGAAGAAGGACAGAGTGGCTAGTGCAACCAAGTGCTGCAGCAACTGATTAAAGACCAAAGAGGATCTAGTGAATTAAGCAAATTGATTATCTGGGACTTCAGCAAGAGTCATTTTAGTAGAAGACCTAGGGTAAAAACCTTCATTTGCAGTGAGAAGGCAGAGGCAGTCTAGACAGTTCTGTGGGTGCACTTTGCAGCATTGGTTTCCCTAGAATTATAAAGTCCCTAGAATTATAAGTCCTGATTTAAGTCTTCTTAAATTGTTTAATTTTTAAAGTACCCTTAAAAAGGGACGGTCTCTAAAATTGTGCCCTTTTTTTCTCTTCCTATCTCGGAGCTTCAGTTTCCTTATCTATAAAATGTGGATAAAACTAGCATCTTCCTTGAAGGCTCATCCTGAGGATTAAATATAATCCAAATGAGGCCCATAACAGCACCTGTGTGTAATTAGTAGAGAGTGACTATTATTAGTGTACTCATTGTTGATGTCCTCTTTTGTTATCATCATCATTGTTATCATCTCACTTCAGCCTACTTTTGTAGGGATATCCTGCATTATGATAGCATTAACTGCCTGTCCCATGCAGAGGAAAGATCCTGGGTTGATATCTTGAATCCTAGACATCTGTTCATACTTCCATCCTACACTGTTCTGCCGGGATCGCAGAGGTCTTTGACCCGAAAGGGCTCAGGAAGGAATGAACAGACAAGACACATATCAAGAGGGCCAGAAGGCTGATGACCAACTGGCAAAATTTTATTTTTTTATTTTTCTTATACAAAAGAGGAAGAGACTTAAACATCAAAAACACTCTGACCTACTTACAACCTTTCTGTTTTTGCCCCCTGCATTCTTACTGCCAGTATCTTTGACTAAGTATAAACTTTTCAGTCATGGGAAACCATTTAGCGTTCCTTCCCACCGTGATAGAGACACGGTGCACCTGCAGGTTCCCACCTTGTTGGAATGCTGCTAAGCCACAGTGACCTTGTCAGACTGTGGCTTTTGGTTCCCAACACTACTCATTCTTTTACTAATGAACTCAGTTGCCTACACATTTTTTTAAATTGTTTTTACATTTATTCATATGTGTAAACATTGTTTGGGCCATCCCCCCTTGCTTCCAGGCAGAACCTGTTTTGCCCTCATTTTGTTGAAGAGAAAACATAAGAGACAAGAAGAAAGGCATAGCATTTTTGCTAGTTTGAGATAAAGATAGCTATACAGAGAGATTCATAGTGTTGCTTCTGTGCACATGTGTGTTGCAACCCATATTGGTTCATCTCTACCAGACCTCTTCACTACTTCTGGTCACCTTCCCATAGTGTCCTCTGCCTGTTTAAGATTACTATATTTGCTTGCCTGCAGTGGGCATATCGGCCAAGTTTTAGGTTTCCTTCCCTTTCCCTATTCCTCCCATGCTCGTTCTCCCCTTAGTGTATGACCCATGTCCAATAATACCACTGAATTTGTTTTAGGGCTGTAATCTGCATATGAGGGAGAACATGTGATTTTTGGCCTTCTGGGCCTGGCTCACTTCACTTAAGATTATGTTCTCCAGTTCCATCCATTTACTCGTGAATGACAAAAATTCATTTTTCTTTGAGGCTGAATAAAATTCCATTGTTTATAAATACCACATTTTTCTAATCCATTTGTCAGTGTGGGGCATCTTGGCTGTTTCCATACCTTGGCTATTGTGAATAGTGTTGCAATAAACATGGGTGTGCAGGTGCCTTTGGAATAACCTGAGTCACATTCCTTTGGGTATATCCCTAGGAGTAGTATTTTTGGATTATATGGCAGATCTATGTTTAGTTTTTTTAAGAAGTCTCCATATTGTTTTTCAAAGTGGTTGTTCTAGCTTACATTCCCACCAGCAATATATGAGGCTTCCTTTTTCCCTTGTATCCTTGCCAATATTTGTTGTTGGTGGTGTTCTTGATGATAGCTATTGTACCAGGAGTGAGGTGGAATCCTTAGTGTGGTTTTGATTTGCATTTCCTTTATGGCCAGAGATGGTGAGCATTTTTTTCATGTGTTTTTTGTCCATTTGGATTTCTTCCTTTGAAAAAGTTCTTTTTAGTTCAGTTGCCCACTTCTTTATTGGTTCATTGATTTTTGGGAACTTTAGTTTTTTGAATCCCTGTATATTCTGGTTATCAATCTTTAGTCTATGTATTGCCCACACAATTTGATTGTTTTCTTCATTCTGGATGTTAGCCTATGTGTTGGCAGAGAAGTGTACTGCAAAGAAATATAAAGTAGGGACTCTCCTTACCTTCTGGCCCAGGAGGCTATACATACCACTATTTTGTCACTTCTTCAGCTTCATTGCAATAATCTGTTTTTTGTTTAGAAGGACTATAGCATACACCAGAATGAAGGGATGGCTCTTATTCTGTGAATCTCTTTTGGTTATAAGTGACAGAAACTCAAATTCTACTAACTTACTGGAAGAGGGGTTTTTATTAGAATCATATAGTACATCTTGGGGGATAAGCAGGCCTTTACTAACCAAACTGTGGGAAAGACAGAAGTGCGGCTAAGCTTCGGAACATCTGGAACATCTTTCATCTTTCTTTTTCCTTTAGATGGTAACTGTTGCTTTATTGTTACTTTAATTTTTTTAGTATGCATTTGCATAATTTTTTTGCATATAACCTTCACAGTCACTTTGTGATTAGGAAATTGTGATGGAGAAACCTGAGATTTGGAGAAGTCCCCACAACATATTGGAAGTCCTATGGCTATTTAGCAGATAGCTGGTATTTAAGTGTAGGATCTAGTGCAAGTGCTTTACACTGGCACTTAGACTCATTTGTGAATCCCAGGATTCACATTTTCTTTCATGGTGCTGTATTGCATATCATCGTATACTATTTTGTGACTCTAGAAAAGACTCATAAGGGCTATATGTGTATATGCATTATTCTTTTCTGAAGGATAGATGTTGTAGTTAATTGACATTCAAACCTCCAAAGTTCTTAGGCCTGTTCCTATAAGAGGTCTTTCTTAATTCAATTCAGTTAAGGAATCATCAGGTAATTTAATGATCTTGCATGTTCTATTGTCTTTTAGATCAGTGGTGAAAACTTTGATTCAAACTAGATTTAAGCAGCTGAGCTCACTGCAATGTAATGCTTTACTTCTTTTTTTATTTAATATTTCATGGTGGGAGAGGGATGGAGAATGAGTTTAGTGGGGATTTGTGTCTTCAGTTCATCCTGAGTGTGTCTACAGCTAAAGGCAAACATTTGGTTTTTCCAGTCTTGTGTTTTAAGCATTGGGGAGTGTATATGGATATTAATGACATATTTCAGTTTATTTCTGATAGTTTTAATTGGGTAGGACTAGTGCAGATTTATGTCCTACTTATGTGGGTGATTTTTAATCTCCTTTATTATCTACTGCATTATAGGAACATATTCTTACTTCCTTTTCTGTTTTAAGGAGTATACATGCTGGTTAGGAACCATGTGCCTTTGAAAAGCCTGTATTTGACTTTCATTTCTTTTCCTTATTAGTCATTCACTGATTAGATATCTCACTACTGAATTCACCTTCTAATGCTTCATTGAAATCCTTCTTGTCCAGGTCCTTGGAGACCTATAAGTTGTAAATTTCTTTTTCCCTTACCCCGACACTGCTGATAATTTTCTTCCTTTTTGTCTTCTAGAATTTTTTCTGGCTTCCTTCTTCCTCTGTAGCTGCTTTGTAACTGTCCTTTCATGCTGCTTGTTTCTGGTAGTGTTGGCTCTGGTTCTGATTTGCTTTTGTGACTCTGCATAGTATCTCTCAGTCACTGTATCTTCTCAAATATTTATACTTCTAAAATTTCCAGTATCAGTTTATCTTCTGAACTCCTGACTTACATATTTAAGTACCTAAAGACATAACACCTTAAACTTAATATGCCCAGATCTAAACCTAGCATCTCTCCTTTAATATGTCTATCTTTACTTTCATATATATATGAAAAGTATATATATATATATATATATATATATATATATATATATATATATATATATGTATATAGCTCTTTCTCTATATATATACTTTTTTTTTCTGTCTAGTTGCCTCCCTCTCTCCCACTCAGGAAAGGTAACCTTCCTCTTCAGTATTGCTTAAGACAGAAAACCAGACAAAGGAATCTGGAGTCCTTTGATTTCTTTAATATTATATTTACCTCAGCTCATTCTGTTCACTTTTTGATTTGATCTTTCTGGCAGCTGTGTAAAGCTCCTAGAAGAGGTACTAACGCTGGCTTTACAGAAGGAGACACTTGCAAAAGTGTTTTTACAAGTTTAGGAATATATTTACAAGTTTAGAAGGCATCAGTGCTGGGAAAGAATGGAAGTATTTTACTTGTTATGTACTACATATTTAAGAAGGAGAAACAAACAAAAATCAAATGAACTAAAGGAGAAAGGCTAATGTCTTTCCAATAGTAAGAATTAAAAGGAGTAAGCTTTTAGGATGCTTTACCTTTTGAGACCCTGGGTTTCTTCCTTCAGTTTTATGTATTTCCTCTTCAACATAGGAGATGTGTTAGTGCCTCACTGACCTCACTCAGAGCCATACTACTGTTTTTTGAAAACAGCTATATTGAGGTATAATTCACATGCCATATAATTACCTATTGAAAATACATAATTTGGTATTTTCTTTAAGTATATTCATAGGATTTTTTAATCACTACCAGTATCTAGCTCCAGAACATTTTTGTCCCCCATGCCAAATAAATCACTTACACTTTATCGGTCAATTTCCCTCCATTTCAAGTAACCACTAATGTATCATCTGTTTCTGTATATTTTCCTACCCTGCTATATTATATGATTAGAATCATATGTTAGGCCATCTTCTTAAACCTTTTCTTTTTACTGAGCATAATATTTTCAAAGTTTTTTTTCCTATTGTAATGTCTATCAGTGTTTTATTCCTTTTTGTGAACAAATAATATTCTGTTATATGAATACACTATATTTGATTTATTCAGTCATCAGTTGACAGACTTTTGGATGGTTTCCACCATTTGCCTCTAGTGGCTAATGCTGCTATGAACATTTATGTACAAGTTTTTTGTGCACATGTTTTCATTTCTCTTGAATGTATACCTAAGAATGATATCACTAGGTTAATGTGGTAGTTCAAATGCTTTGAGGAATTGGCACACTTTTTTCTTTAGTGGCTGTCCCATTTTATATTCCTACTAGCATTGTATGAAAGTTCCAATTTCTCTACATCCTTACCAACACTTTTTGTCTTTTTGATTACAACAATTCTGGTGGATCACAGCACTATCTCATTTGATTTTGATTTATATTTCACTGATGGCTAATAACATCAATCGTCTTGTTGCTTGTTGGCCATTTGTATGTTTTCTGCAGCAATGTATATTCAGGCATTTGTCCATTTTTAAATTTGGTTCTCTTTTATTACAAGTGTTCTTACATATTCAGGTGTAAGTTCATTATCACATTTGTGATTTGCAAATTTCATCTCCCTTTTTTGTGAATTACCTTTTCACTCTCTTGATGGCATCATTTGGGACACAAAAATTCTTAAAATTTGATGTAGCTGCAAGTTTTATGAACATTGCATGACTGTGTTATGGAAAGGCAGAAGCGAGCTTCCCTTCCTTTGGAGTGGGTGGATGGCTCAAAGTAGATAGAGCTGCCTGTGATGAGTCTCTCCAAGTCTGGCTGGTCTCTTCCTAGATGCTGTTACACCTTCCCCATCTCTTTCCTGGGGCTATGATGGTCATGATATGAGAACAGGCCTGTCTTGGCTTTGAGCCTCCAGAGATAGCTGAAGCTGGCGCTGTGTCAGCATTTTATCAAAGATTGCTGTTTCCATGATGTTAATAGATACTGTGAATCTCATCTTACACCTCATTTCCCTGCTGGGTGTCTTTTCTAAATGGAGCACTGCTCCTGCTTGCGGAGATACCCTCATCTCTCACTGACAGATAAGACATGCTGCTATGGAGCTCAGTGGTCCTAGAGATCCTAATAGCAGATGCCCTTCATTTAGAGCAGCCACTTGACTTGTAGTGTTTCTGCTCTATCGCTAGCTCACAGCCCTGTGCCTGGACCTTCAAGCCACAGGGACGTCAGACCCAGTGTCTTCCAGGCTTCTGAATATCATGGATCAATGTGCTTTCAAAAAATGTTGAGCATAACAGATGGCCATTAAAATTTAATTTTATCAAGTAAGGATGTTTGGCAACCTAACTGCCATCATGACAGAAAATAACTGAAATTTCCCTCCCAAGATAGTACAAAAAACATAAAAGAAAATAAATTTGTCTTTGTTTTTATTTTTCTTATTTTGCTATCTACCACTGAAAAAATGCATATGACCTGCAGATTTATATCCCAGAACCACTGCCTTATTATGTAGTATAGATCTTAAGTAGAACCTTTACTTAGCCTGGTATTTACTGTACATAAGATACCACTTTTATACTGATTATTTCACAGCACTGAATTAACTGTTTCAGCTGTTAGACTCAGACAAATCTTGTATTTTGTACCTCCCTGTGCTTATATTTGAGTAGTTCTCTAATAACACAGATGAGAAAGAAATTTTTTTTAGGTATATGTGGGTGTAAATATGAACTGACATTTAAAAGTTTAATGAAAACATCACTCAAAAGGTAAAATGGGAGCCAGGCGCCAGTGACTTATGCCTGTAATCCTAGCTGCTCATGAGGCAGAGATCAGGAGGAGTGTGGTTCGAAGCCAGCCTGAGCAAATAGTTCGTGAGACCCTATCTTGAAAAAAAAAAAAAAAATCCATCACTAAAAAGTGCTGGTGGAATGGCTCAAGGTGTAGGCCATGAGTTCAAACCCAGCACTGCAAAAAACAACAACAACAAAAGGCTCCTTTTTACAAATGTGTAACTTCTAGATTATGGGTGTGTATTCTAGACTGGGAGTACTACATAGATTCTGTTGATTCTGTCTCATCCAGATTACAACGTCAAATAGTTTTTAGGGTTTTACCGTAAGGTGGTTACAGTCTGTCACATTGGCACATTAATTATAATAACTTGGGAATAAAGAAGCCATAGGAATAGATAATATTGTGTAGGTGAAGAGATTATAATTGTAATCTCTTATTTATGGCAATAAAATCTTTTTTGCTTTTCCTTTCTACTTCTGGGTTGATTTATTAATTTACTCAGTAGCTATGCACTGGGAACTACACAATACTGCTCACATTCCAAGATTTTCTATACTTATTCATGGAAATACACATTAAATTCATTCAGCAAATATTTGCTAACTACTGTTCAAAAATGTTCCTGAATATACATATGTATAATGCAGGGCCTGCCCTGAAAGATTAGTGAGAGAAGGGAGGCAAAATATCTGCATATAAATAAATGTGACTCATTTATTGAACCACATATGTAAGCCACATGTGATAATTTCCTTAAAAGCAGGATAAAATACTATACAAGTTTGGAGGAAGAAACTGACTCTAGGCCTGGGTGATAATTAAAGCTATAAAGTTCAGTGGTTGAGCAGTTACTTTGTATCCAAGATTAAAAGCTCTGTTTTGTCCCTAAATCTACATCTGTATTCTAGAATGGTAATGAGAGGTAGATGGCTAAGTACACTGACATGGAAATCAACTTTTGTTCTAGGCCCAGCTGCCTTGAAACCTCATTTTGTGCCCTTGAGTATATGAAGTTGATGAAATCATATGTGCCCAGCATATCTCACTGTGATAAATAAGATTATGTGGATGCCTAAGCTGCTCCCTGTGGTAAGAGTCAGATTGCTTGGCAGGTATCTATTTTCTTTTCAGGCACCTTAGGCCATACATTTGGATGGCAGCAAGCACAGCTTTCCATGACTAAAAAGATTAGTGTCCTTACCAAAGTGCACTGTTTATGGCTAGGGAAGAGCATATTCTTTGTAACATCTGAAATGTTGTCTGAAAAATATTGCCTGAATTCCTTAGAGAAGCTGCCTATGTGAGTACAGAGTAGTCATGCCATAATCACTGAAATATGTTAAAAAGGAAACACGTGTTCATTGAGTTGCTACTGCTGCTTTAGGGATTTTACGGTTTTTAAATTTTGTTTATTTATTTACTTATTTTTTGTGGTACTAGGGTTTGAACTCAAGGCTTTGTGCTTGCCAGGCAAAGTGCTCTATCCCTTGAACCCTACCTTAGCCCTACAAATGGTTTTTAAAGTGTTAAATCATGTCCATTTTATAGCAGAGTATCTGAGGCTTAGATAAATTTTAGAAACTAACTTAGATCATATAACTATTCGAAGTCAAATCTGTTGAAATATGACATTTGTACTGTTTATGTTGCAGTGTGCTACTTCACCTGAGTTTGATGTTTTTCTTTCATGTCAGTGTAAACCATCTATACAAATAGATGCATATGTGTAAATGTTATTTATTTGTTGATTTGTTTTGCCACAGGTTACTTCTAGAGTTGTTGGAGCTGCTGTTTGACAAGTTCAATGCTGTGGCCACTGCACATTCTGTGGTCCTGGGGTACCTGCAGGACTCTGTTGGGACTCCAGTGACTCAGCAGGAAGAGATCAAATTGTATGATATGGCAGATGTGTGGGTGAAGATCCAAGATGTGCTGCAGGTAAGAGCCTTTTACACAGGCTGTTGTCTTGACTGAAGACACCCAGTTTAGAGCAACAGAAATACCAACCACTTAAAGTGTTACCTTAAGAGTCATAAACATGGTAAGAAAGTAATGCTTCCATTTATTTAAAGGCAATATGGTCATTAACTTTTACTGTCTTTACAAGGCCTTTTGGCAAACTTTTTTTTTTTTTTTTTTTTGGTCAGGCTTTAAAATAAGAACATTCTCAATATATAGCAATGAAGGATGTACACTATCTGGCTTTCTGTTAAAATGTACTTTACTTCACTAGAATTAGTTACATATTAAGATAATAAATAAGTTGGGAGGTCTAGGCAAGAAGATCTTATTTCAGGCCATCCTAAGCTACAAAGAAAGCTTGAGGCCAGCATGGACTGGAGAGTGAGACTGTCTCAACAACCCCCACCCCCAAAAAACTAAAAAAAAAAAAAAAAAAAAAGGATATTAATATATTCTTAAACACTATTCTATAAACATAAATTAGCTTAATTTTATTGACTATTTCCTTACAAACAACTTTTGCATATATTGGGTTAAATAAGTCAAGAACATATTCTGATAGATGAGAATAAACCTGTAAGATATAAATGTATCACTTCAATTGGTTTGTTGAAGATTGGGGGAATTATATTACTGTTAGGTATGATACTGCTGAGATGGCATTTAGAAATTATATTATATTTTCTCCCCATGTGTCAGCAAAACATATTTGATTTGGCCAGATGAAAATTAGAAATACAATTAAGAGTTAGCTGAAATAAGTTTGACATAGCTAAATAGAAGTGACTTGGTTAGGTAGTATCTGTTAATATGAGGAAAATTAAATATATGTGGGGAATTGAAAAATGTAACTATATAGGAATGAAATTACTTGCATGGCAAATAGGACTCTTTGCAGTAAAAAATCATGAATATAAACTGTAGTGATTTTTGAGAATATAGGCATGTTCCTGATATATTGAATGATTGATTTTTGATTATTCATTCATTAGAAATTCTTTTTTTAGTATAGTACATTTGCTTTATTGATGGTTCAGTAGAAATAATGTGGGTTGAGGCTACGTTGTAGGAGTTCTTTTAACCAATATGTCAATTACCATGTGTCCATAGTACGTGCTTCATGAATATTTGTGCATTGAATTAAATATCTTTATGGGTTGGTGATAGGTTATTTAATATTTTATATCTTGGTTTGCTAATCTGTCATGTGGAAATAATATATGCCTTTCAGGTTAACTGTTTATTTTAAGGATAAAGTAGCATATTTTATTGCTATTTCAAAAATAATTAGACGAAGGGGAAGAGGGAAGATATACCAAACAAGGTACATCTAAGCAAGGGGATGTACCAAACGAGGCTACATTGTGCACATATATGGAAATGGCACAACAAAATCCCCTGTACAACTATTATATACTAATGAAAACGTTAAAAAATTAGCCTTCCCCATATAGGAAAAAAAACCATTCTATATAGATATAAGAAGCAGTGAAATAGAACTTATTTTATTTTTGACAATGATTAAAAAATATTAGAATTAGGGACTTCTGGTTCTGGTCATGATGAAGTTACTTTTTGCTGTTTCTAACTATAGAACTGGATGGACTCAGGTAGCACAGTTAGCAGAGTGTAGGAAACACAAGAGGTGAGCTCCACCTTCTTCCTTGCTTCCTTCTGTGGGTACTTGCCAGACTGGCATAGGGAAGTGAAGTCTAACGCGGCAGGAGACTCTTAGCAGAGGAAGCAGATCAGAGTTTATAGACATGTAGAGGCAGCTGGAATTTATGGGTTAGGATACTGGAAAGGAGGAAATTGAATGAAGAAGGAGCTCCAGAAACTTCTAAACAGAGTGCTGTTGAGTCCTTGGTCGGATGTGAAACTGCACACCATAAGGCTTACCAAAACACATCTACTGTGGGGCTGTGAGCTGATGGAGATTCCGAAAGGACTTTCATAGTACTGGGAAGTGTTCAGACTAGCCAGTGTGGGAGGAGCATGCTGAGTCGCTAGCTATGGTTTCCCTTATGACTTCAGAAAGTTCATGCCTTAGGAATATGGCTGTTCTGGTCATTACAGGAAAGCTTACTGTAGCTTGCACACAACAAAATTCCAAACCAAGTCCCTCTGGAATCAGCCTGATTCACTGTGAATACATTGTCTGACAGAATAAAACTGTCTCTGAAGTAGGACAACATAACCCAGATTCTCAATCAGGATCCATAATGTCTAGCATACAGTTACTACACTTATGAAAAGTAGAAAATGTGATTCATAATTAGGATTTTTAAACTTGACAAAAATTTGTCTCTGAAATAAAAACATTACCAGATTTAGTAGCAAATTGAATACTCTAGAAGAAACTGTCAGTCAACTTGAAGACTGACCAATATAAACCACCTAAACTAAAGCACACAGAGAGAAAAGACCAAAAAGAAAAGAGAAAAAAGCCATGGTATCTTCTTGGATAATATAATGAATCCTAACTATGTGATTGTAGGTGTTTGAGGCAGAATGGACAGAAAGATTAGGGCAGAAAAATAACCAGAAGAAATGATGGCCAAAAAATTTTCAGAGTTGTTGAAAAGTATAAACCCACAGATCCAAGAAGCTTAACAAATCACAAGCAGGATTAACACAAAGAAAATATCATCTCCTAGACACATCGCTATCATTTGGTGAAAGCCAAAGGGGGAATAATCTTAAAAATAGAGGAAGAAAAGAACATGCTGTCTATAGGGAAACAGAGATAAAAATCATCCCTGATTTCTCATCAGAAACAATGTAATCCAGCAATCGATAAATGTCATCTTGAAAGTGCTGAAAAACCCCCAAAATTATCAATCTAGGATTTTTTATCAACTGAAAATACCCTTTGAAATGAAGGTTAAAGTAGAGACATTTTAAAATCAACTAAAACTGATTTTGTCACCACAAGAACTGCACTTCAAGAAATGTTGTAGAGTTTTTCAAGCTGAAGGAAATGATACCAGATGGTATCTCAGATCTACAGGAAAAAATAAAGAGAGCCAGAAATGTAAATATGTGGGCAAAAGTAAAGTATCTGTTCTTGTTTTTAATTTATTTGTTTTGCTTTAATGGATTTTCTTTATTTATGTTTAAAGCAGAACAATAATATATGTTGGTTTTATAATATATTTAGAGGGAGAGTGTATGACAATAATTGCACAAAGGGTACAAGTAGGGTAAATTAAACTTATTTTTGTAAGGTGTAATGTTTATAGTGGACTATGATAAATAAAGAGTGCATAATTTAATCCCTAGAACATTAAGATAGTAAAAAGTATTTATAGCTAAAAAGCCAGTAGAGGGGATAAAATTGAACACTGAATAAGTATTTTATTAACTCAAAGGAAAACAGGAAAGGAAGAAAAAAGAACAAGAAAGAAAGAAAATATAAAGAATTAAGCAAAGGTAGGATGTATAGCTGCAAATAGCAGGGTGTTAGACTTATACCAACTATGTAAATAATTGCACTAAATATGAACAATTAAAACTCCCAGATAAAAAGCAGAGATCAGACTGGATTAAAGACAAAAAAAATAAAATACAGACCTAACCATGCAGTCTCAAGAGTGTGTTTTGCTTTATTACTTTTTAATTTTTATGTCATTTTAAACACTTAGGAAAGTGGTAAGGGTAAGAGTAGTACAAAGAGTGTCCATATACCTCTTTGTCTAGCTATAGTTAGCTTTTTACCTCTATATCAGTTTTTTTCCAATGTATATGTACCCACATAAACTTTTTTTGAAAAATGAACAGCAATTTATCTAAACTGTTGTATATATTTTGGTGTTGTCCTATAGCCCAGTAATGTTCTGTGTAGCAGGTTTTTTGCTCTTCCAGTAGAGAATCCAGACTGGATTTGTTTGTTTCCTTTAAACTTGAGCATTTCTGCTGTGACTTTTCCTTTGATGACAGTGGCATTTTTGAAAAATATACTCCTCTCCTACTAAAACAAGTTTCTCATTTTGGATTTAAAAGGCACACCTTAAAGATACAAGTAAATTAAAAGTATAAGAATGAAAAGAGATTTGACATGAAATTTTAATAAAAATACTAATGGTACCTAAATACATCAAATATTATTAAAATATGTATTATCAAATGGTATTAATTGTATCATATTACTTATGACATTTAAAACCTAAGTACTTATTCCCTGGAAAGTGTGTTATGGACTACGCAGTCCTACTCTGGCAAGGTTATAAAATATTTTCTGAAAGGGCTTATGATTTGTATTTTGAAGTGAATTTCTAAATTCAAAACAATACTGAAATGTATTAATGTCCTCTTATAATATCATCATGAATTAACTGTGACTGAACAATAATATCACATCTTCCTTTACTTAGACTTTGTCAAATGTATATAATTTCAACATTTGTTTTACAACAAAACTTATATTACACTAAAATAATTCTAAGAAACTAAGCAACCTTAAATTTTTAACTTTTGTTTTTTGTGGGACTGGGGTTTGAACTCAGCGCTTGCAAAGCAGGCACTCTACTGTTTGTGCCACAGCTCCAGCTGACATCTTAAAATTATTAAGAAATTAACAGCTGAAATATATAAATGATCAGAAATATGTATTTGTGGCTTATTAAATGAGGAGTTATAGCTTCATATATGTAGTTTAAAAGGAGTGATGTAGAGATTCTATCTTCATGTTAATGGGATGAGTTATTTTAACAAGCTTTAATGAAATAATTTATATGCTGTAATGTTCACCCATTTAAGATACAGATTTTACTCATGTTCATTGTATTTATGGAGTTGTGCAACCTACACCACAGTATAATTTTGAAATAGTTTCATCATACCAAAAATAAACCTTTTTATCAGTAGTCACTTCTTCTTCCCACTCACTTTATCCTACCCCTGGGCTAATAGGTATTATTCTTTCTAGAAATGTCTTATTTTTATCATCTATCCATGTGTCCATAAGGATCAATTCTGGTTTTCTCTAATATGGATCCTTGGAAATTTTACATTTTAAGCCAAAGTAGACAAAATGTGCTTGAGATACTAAAGAGGTGTCAATTGTATGTGTGCCTGTCAGTAATTTATAATCCCCAAATTATATACTTGGCAAAACTATTGCTAGTTCATATTAATGCATACAGATAACAGTTACATAAGCTATTTGACAGGTAAAGTACATTAAAACCAAAACTGATTTAATAATACATAGAAATAGCATTTTATTTAATTAGTTTGAGTTCAAGCTTTGACAATGCCTTTTTTCCTTATTTTCCTTCACTTACACTTATTTCTTATTCTTAGGTATTTACTTTCCTACCTAAATATATATGGGGTTTGAACTCAGCCTCATGCTTCCTAGGCAGGCACTCTACCACTTGAACCACTCCACCAACCTTATTTTGTGTTGGGTATTTTTGAGATAGGGGCTCATGAACTATTTGCCTGGGCTGGCTTCTAACCACCATCCTGCTGATCTCTGCTTCCTGAATAGCAAGGATTACAGGTGTGAGCCATTGGCACTCAGCTCTTTTTTTTTTTTCTTTCTTAAATATCTTTTGGCTGAATACCCTTAATCATAAATTGAGATCTGTTGATTTTTATTAACTATTTATTTTACTGATCTTTATTATTCCATATATTTGAGAATAAAGATTTTTTTTCCAACTGGAATGCCCTTAACTAAAAAATTTTATTGCACTAGCAATAGAAGGTGTAGTATGAAATTGAATAAAAGTGTTGGGAGAGAATCCATGCCTCGTTCTTGATCTTAGAAGGAAAGCAATCAGTCTGAGATAAAACATCTTTGAATGAGAAGTTCACCTAAATGTTTTAGATTGTTATTACTACACACTAAAAATTATTATGCAGCTTTTAAATTATTTTTAGGTTTTTATCTTTTCTACTTTCTTCAATTCTTTCAGGTTACATAGTAATGAGACTATTGGACTATATATCCATCAAAAAGCTAGAGATCTAATAACAGATGTATGTCTGAACTAATATGTGCACTATAATCATTATGAGATGAGTTAGAAGGACCAAGAATGATGTTTGAGATTGCTGATAAATTGGCCATGGAGAATTCATAGAGGTAGAGAAAGTAGAGGATGGCAGTACAGATGGGTAGGAAGGCTTATGAGATAATATTGTTAAATGACACAAAGGGAATGAATGGAATGGACGGGGTGTTCAGGGATAGGAAAAGGAAGGATTTATTTGTAGCTGAAGGTTCATTTTATGGACTAGAAGCAAGCTTGAATAGGCAGATTTGGGTGCAGATTATAGAAAGCCCTTTCTGTCATCTAGGTGGGATGTAGTTTGACTTTAGATTGATAGTTCCTAAAGTAGGCTGCATCTCAGATTTATCTAGGAATTGACTCTTAGCCTCTTCTGAATGAGAATCACTGTGGATAATGATGATACTTCATTTTGTTTAGCTCCTGAGGTGATGCTGATGCATTTTTTAAATATCTT
This sequence comes from Castor canadensis, assembly GCF_047511655.1. Classification (NCBI taxonomy): domain Eukaryota; kingdom Metazoa; phylum Chordata; class Mammalia; order Rodentia; family Castoridae; genus Castor; species Castor canadensis. The sequence goes on along the minus strand of NC_133387.1, from coordinate 21,490,542 downwards.
GTGTTTGAGAATCATTGTTTTGGGCCAGTGGTTCTCAAAGTATGTTTCCTGGATCATCTGTCCCAGTATTAGTTGGGAACATATTTAGGTAGAATTTCTGGTTCAGTAAGTTCAAATTAATGTATTGAACCAGAAACCTGGGGGCTGGGCCCCACAGACTATTTAACAAGCCATTCAGATGTTCAGAATTTTTTTGTTTTTGATACTGAGTTTTTGTTTTTGTTTTAAACTCAGGGCCTCACACTTGCTAAGCAGTGTTTTATGATTTGAGCCATACACTCAGCTCTTTTTGCTTCAGTTATTTTTTAGATATGGTCTTTCAGTTTTTGTCTGGGATGGCCTAGACCACAGTTTATACAGACTATGCTTTCCATGTAGCTGGGATGATAGACACTTGCCACTACACCCAACTTTTTTGTTGAGATGGAAGTCTTATTAACTTTTTGCCTGGGCTGGACTTGAACGGTGATCTTCCCAATCTCTGCCTCTGAGTAGCTGGGATTATGGGTATTAGCCACTGTGCCTGGCTCACGTGAATCTTAAGTATGCTGAAGTGCGAGGATCTTTGCTTTTTTAAAATACTGAAATAGATGAAAAATTAATTGTGGTAATGGTGAAAAGAATGGAATGGAAAGGTTGCAGAGTAAGACAGACAAGCTATTTGGAGGCTAAGGGAGAGTCTGTGGCTTATATTACTGGAAGTGTTGCCTAACAATAAAGTAAACAAGACAGACTTTGATGGTAGATGATGAACGAATACAATGAAGTGAGAAACGAATTTGTAAAGTTTTTGAGAGTGTTTCAGAAAATCTGTAAAATGATACAGTTGACCTGTCAGCTTCATTTCCAGTAGGACATTATAATCTAGTGATGATTTAGTATTAAATTATTGGGCCCAACTCTCTGCTAAGTACTGGGGGATAAAGATGAACAAAAGATAGTCTAAAAGCTCACCATGGTGAAGTGAGGGAGAGCCTGTGATAGTGTTAATTTTGAATTGCGTTCAGTATTAGTGATTTTGTATAAGTAGTTACACAGGAGAGCCCTGACTAGGAAATAATTAATGTGTGCCTACATGCAGGGTTTGGACAGATGATTTTTGGTTTAGGTTTCCATGTGGAGTTTTATAGATAGGGTCAATTTCATTTCCATTTCCTTGTTGGAGGAATGATCTTTAGGTTACAATTATTCCTGGAGTATGAAATAATGGAGAACAATAGACAATTGTAGCTAAGCATATAGCAGCATGAAAGAAAATGAGATAATATGATGAATGGAATTATAGATGTTCATTTTATCTTATTTTAATTTTGGTGATACTGGGGTTTGAGCATACTCTCTAAGGAGGTGCTCTTGAGCCAAGCCTTCAGCCTTTTTCCTTTAGTTATTTTTCAAGTGGGTACTTGCTTTTTGTCCAGGCCAGCCTGAGACTGTAATCTTTCTCCTGTATAACTAAGATAACTAAATGTACACCCATCACTTCTGGATTATTAACTGAGGTGGAGGGAGGGGTCCTCTAACTTCTTTTGCCAGGCTGGCCTTGAACCAAGATCCTTTTAATCTTCCTTTCCTGAGTAGCTGGGATTACAGGTATGTACCACCATGCTAGCCTGAGTTATATATTGTTTAAATTTCAAATTTCAGTGTTTCTTTGAATGGAAAGTGTTTCTTGCTAAAAAAATTGAAATGTTCTTTTGTATTAAATCTTGGAGAAGAAAATAATTTCTTGTTCTTTTGAAGACTTCAGCAGTTTTCTCCACTGGAACCTGAGGTATTCTTGGCAGGCAGATCCCATCCTTTAGCTGGAAGGATCGTTTGTCTCAGCATGTTTATGTCTGAAGACAAACAGTGAGGAGACAAGGCTATAGCTATCATAGTAACAAGGTGTCATAGTTTTCTCCTGGTGTCAGCTCTGTGACCACACACTGTTGCAGTCTTTTTTCAGTTTTTTATTCTTTTAGAACTGCAATAATAGAAATACATGTTTTTACCCTTCTGAGCAGCAGCAGAAGCACCTTCCAAAATGTCACCTATGTGGTGACATACTGTCATACTGGTGGCTGTACATTTTCAAGTGTGTAAGGCTGAAGTATAGTAGAAACACAAAGTATTCATTTCTTTTTGAATTCTGTATAACAAAAAAATTAAGAGGATTGCTTTGACCAGACCCATCCTCTGGATGTTATGATTCTGAAAAATTTCAAGACAAAAGTGTCCACTTAGCCACTGTCATGTGAAATGTGTAACCCCTCGATGTGTTAAGCAGTGAGTATAGTCTGTTTACACTAGCAGTGACTCCAGCACAGTCATTTTGTTTTTTAGTGCCTTGATTTCTTTTTCCAGAGAGTTACAGAGACAGATTATAAAATCATTTTACTTTTGTTAACTGCCACATAAATGTTTAAATAGTGATAAAATTAACCTCATGCAGAGAGAACTTGGCATTTTCTGTCAGGTAAGAAAACCACAAGATTATTGGTACTGATCATGACCTAGAGAGGCTTTTCAAGGAGATGTACACTTCTATTTTGAATCTAGGCCTGAAACTGGGCTATTATTAGATACTGTTGCATTCAGTAATTTAGTTAGCAGAGGATTCCCTTCCTTAAAGTAAAACTACCCTTTTCAATATTCCAGGCCAGATAACTTATGAGTATTCTTTCAGAAATAGTTGGTCTTCATTTCTAAGCCTTTAAATCTTTTTGATGACCTCCATTTTGGGTGGCATAGCAAAGACACACTGTCAGCCAGGCCACTGAGTCTCCAGAAAGGTGCTTGTTTCTAGAATGTTTATTCTGTCTTACCAATGGCTAGATAGCATGATGCACAATAAGTAGAGTTCAATTAATGTTTGAAAGTTAAGTTAAAAACCTTCCCATAAATCAGAGTCAGATTCTATAGCCACAAGACCCTTCCTGTGTTGTTTCAAGTTTCTACTAATTCTTTAAGTAGGAACTGAAGGACAGTTGAGGAGATTGTTCTAACTCCTAGTGCAGATGAGACAAATGCCCGAGTCTAAGTGCTGTGGTATCTGACCCTCAGGGAAGACTGATGTACATGTAAACATCAAAGCCAAACTTTGGAAAATGGTGGTTTGGCAGGGGATACTCTAGAATAGATAGATCTCATGGCAAGTCTTCTCTTTATAAATTCTTAGATGCCTAAGGTGGGCCTGCTTGGGTCTGACTACATGCTGGTATAACAGGTCTTCCTTCTAACCCAGTACCTCCAAAGTGTTTACCTAGTTTTATTTGGGATTTTAAAGAATGAACCATAATTAGCTAAGTGCCCCATTAGAGTCCCCCGGTACTGCTGATGCTTACCAAGATTTGGTATACCTGAACCTATGAAAGAGGGTTGTTAGGCACTCTGGAAAAAAATTTGGAGGCAACTTAAAAAGCTAAACATTGATCTACCATATGATCCAGCAATACGACTCTTGGGGATATACCAAAAAGACTGTGACACAGGTTACTCCAGAGGCACCTGCACACCCATGTTTATTGCGGCACTATTCACAATAGCCAAGTTATGGAAACAGCCAAGATGCCCCACCACTGATGAATGGATTAAGAAAATGTGGTATCTATACACAATGGAATTTTATGTAGCCATGAAGAAGAACGAAATGTTATCATTTGCTGGTAAATGGATGGAATTGGAGAACATCATTCTGAGTGAGGTTAGCCTGGCCCAAAAGACCAAAAATTGTTTGTTCTCCCTCATATGCGGACATTAGATCAAGGGGAAAACACAACAAGGTGATTGGACTTTGATCACATGATAAAGCGAGAGCACACAAGGAAGGTATGAGGATAGGTAAGACACCTAAAAAACTAGCTAGCATTTGTTGCCCTCATTGCAGAGAAACTAAAGCAGATACTTTAAAGCAACTGAGGCCAATAGGAGAAGGGGACCAGGAACTACAGAAAAGGTTAGATCAAGAAGAATTAACCTAGAAGGTAACACACATGCACAGGAAATCAATGTGAGTCAATGCCCTGTATAGCTATCCTTATCTCAACCAGCAAAAACCCTTGTTCCTTCCTATTATTGCTTATACTCTCTCTTCAACAAAATTAGAGATAACGGCAAAATAGTTTCTGCTGGGTATCGAGGGGGTGGAGGGGAGAGGGAGGGGGCGGGGGGGGTAAGAGAGGAAGTGGGGGAAGGGGGGAGAAATGGCCCAAACATTGTATGCACATATGAATTTAAAAAAAAGAAAGAGGGTTGTTAGGAACCAAGAGGCCATAGTAAGTGGTGGTGATTAATAGTAATAGGTGATATAGTGTGGTATAAAAGGTTTCACTATATGATTTGAAGGAAATTAAAGCAACAGCCATGACCTCACTGACATTGTTAATGTCTAGCAGAGAAGATTTTAGAGCAACAATAATTATATTTTTTTGAACTGGTAATCTTTGTTTTCAATATGTTTTTCTTAAACCTCTTATTATTGTAGAGGAATTTCATATGCCTGAGTTCTTCATTATCTGTTGCTACATACAAAATTATTCAGAAACTTTGTGGTTTAAGACAACCACCTTTTTCTCATGATTTTATGTTGGGAATTCATGAATGTGGAGCTTTGACTTTATATGGCATCGACTGGGATCAGTCACTTGGCTGTTTCAGCTGCAGTGTGGGTGGAGTTAGAAGGAGCAAGAAGACTTCATTCACTATGTGTCTTCATTCACATGGCCTCTTCCTCCATGTGACCCCACAACATTGCTGGTCTCAGGGTACTTGGACTGCTAGCATGATTGTTAGCTTCCAATAGGGAGCATTCTAAAAGGCCCAGCCTTGGAAATTACATGGTATCATATCTGCTACTTTTTTCTGGTCAAAAGAGGATCTTGGATTCTAGCAGGAGGGGAAATAAAATCCATTGAATGGAAGAGAAGCTAAGAATTTGCAGCTGTCCTTATTCCATGACACCATTGTGGAATCTGTGGGTTTGCTTTCATAGCTCCTCCAGAGTCTAATATTTGCATGAGGTTGTTGTCACTGGGTCATTGTCACAAGATGAAGATTAAAAAAATTTTCCCTGCTGACTTCTCTTTATTGGTTAGAGAATATTTAAATGATTAACAGGTTCAGCAAAAATTTTCAATTTGATCATAGGGATAACCATTCAAGATATATTTAGGAAAATACAAGTCTTTCATAAAACTGCTTGTTCAAGTGAGTTGGTGAAAATTCTTATACTTTTGTCAGTTTAGACTCAGGCACTGAAATGATTTCGTGTATCTTTTTAGTCCATTTGATCTTTCTGTTGTCACCATTTGTTATATTGTCCTCCATTTTAGAGATGGAGAAATTGAGATGATGAGTTTAAATCATGTTTTTAGCCAAAGAAACAACTGTAGATTTCAGCTTGCCCTTTCCTTTTGTTTAAAAATTTTGAATGATTGATTCACAACCCTACTCTGGCTTAAATTTTGATGTTTTGACATTTAAGAGAATCTATTTTACTTTGTTTGGCAATACTGGGGTTTGAACTCAGGGCCTCACACTTGCTAGCCAGGTGCTCTACCATTAGAGCCTCTCTACCAGCCCTGAGCCTGCATTCTAATGGTGGTAGGAGCAACTCTTGACCATGTTAGTTCCACTAGTTATATTCTCATTCCAGTGTAAAGGTTTAGAAATACAAAGTAAGGATATTACTGATGTGTGTATCATATTAAGAGTATCTGCAAATCTTAACTTAACATTGGAGTGGAAGTTAAGTAGCAGCATATTTACAATTTTTTGTCCTTAGCCTTTGACCTGAGATGAAAGGTGATGTAGAACTTCTATTTTAATATTTCAGCCAGTCTTGACCTATAAAATCTCCATGAGTTATACTGATGAAAGAGATACCGAAAAGAGATTTTCTTGGATGTCCTGAATAGTTGGCAGGACCCAGTTGGCAGGGGTGGCAAGTCGCCCTATTGTAGAAGCCAGAAATGGTGCCCAATGACCTATTGAGTCTCATTATTTGGTGTGTTTTAAACATAGATAATCTGGTCAGTGAGTTCTTCTGGATTCTGTTACACTAGTCATGATCAATCTTGATGTTGTCATTTTAACTCTTCTAAAACCATGATTTTCTGTCAGGGGGCATAGACAACAATTACCTGTGGAGTCCATGTCTACAGAGCCTGAGTTTTAGAATTCTGATTCTAATGCATACTCAGAGCTAGGATTAGCAAGTGTTTTAGTTTTGGTCATATTAAAGCCAAGACCTTGAAATACAGTCTTAGTGGATGGAAGAAGTTTACAAAAAATTAATTTAATTTTGAAAGATATGTCAATATCGCACATTTGAGAGAGTGTGTTCCATGATACCATGACTTATAGCAAATGATGATAGGATGGAGAAACTCCATGAAGATGGGAAAAAGTTTCAATATATACACACTTTAAAGGGGTTAGAAAAAAATAAACTGGGCCATGACTGATCTCTCCATTTACACATTTTGGTCTGTTTTATTGTAGCAACTCAAAGACAGCTGACAGAGGTAATTCCTATTTCTGACATGAATAGTTGAGAATATTGACACATACATTCTTTTATCCAAGAACTTTTTTGACTGGAAACAATGATATCAGAATGTTAATTATTATCTGTTCTTAAGAAAGGACTTTTCTAAGTTGCTTCTCTCCCTCTACTCCCATTTATTACTTGTATGTGTTTTCTATATTTACATTAATGGGAATTTTTCATGTATTTGTTTCTTGGGGAGAAAAGAAATTTCTTCCTTCTAACATGTTCCTCTAAAAGGAACTTAAGAAATAATTTTAATCTTTTTATTTTGGTGGTACTGGGGTTTTGAACTTAGGTCCCTGGACTTGCTAGGCATGGGCATATGTGCTACTGCTCAATCCATGCCCCCAGCCCTTCTTGTTTTTAATTTTTGCTTTATTTTTCAAATGGGGTCTTGCACTTTTGCCTGGGCTGGCCTCAGACCACCATACTCCTACCTGTGCCTCCCAAGTAGCTGGAATTGCAGGTATAATTACAGGCATGTGAGCCACCACACCTGGTCCAATAATTTTAACCTTGAAGGAAGGTGAAAGAAGAACATAAACCAAGAATACAAAGAAGTTTATGATCCTATAGAAAAATATTCAGTACAAACACAAGTGCTGGAGAAGAACATAGAAGGATGAAGTTATAGGATGAACTTAGAAGGATAAGTAACAGTAAGTTGAGTTCATGGGTAAGGTGGAATGTGGCACATTTTAGCATGGTTGGGAGGACTAAATGTATAATATGAATAAATTGTAGTGAACTGGGGAGAAGGGAAGTTCTTTTGTTTTGATATTTTGGTTAGTTTATCTTCTTAGAAAGTATTACAAAAAAGAATAATTTTGAGTTATAGGGAGATCTTTAGAGAAGGGAATAGGCAGTTTGCGTTCATTCCTTCAGGTAGCAGTCTGCCAATGTAGTTTTTTTTCCCATTATGGAAAAAAATGTTTAGATATAGATAGAATATGTTTCAAACATGTTCAGACATAGGACAGTATAATGGATCCCCATCCACATCATCCAGTCTCACCAGTTTTCAGTTTATTGCCAATTTTGCTTATCTTTCACCTTCCTACCTCCTTCTCCCTTTTTGACGCAATATTAGAGTTTATGTTGTTTGTCTGTATTTCAGTATTAATCTCTAAAAGACAAGAACTCTTTTTAAAAAATAACCATACGTAAAACCAAAATTTCTTTATCATCAAATATCTAGTCAGTGTTCACATTTCTAGCTGGTCAAATGTTATAATTATATGTCTTTCTTAGGTTGCTTGAATCAGGATCCAAGTAAGGTTTAAATGTTGTAGTTTGATAAGTTTCTCAGGAGTCTTTTACTCTATAAGTTCCCTCTTCCTCTCATTTTTTTTACCTCTTGAAATTTACATATTGATAAGAAATGATCACTTATCTTGCAGAATTTTTGACAGTCTGGCTTTTGTTGATTGCTTTGTGTCATTTGCTGTTAACTGTTGTCTTGTAACTTGGGTCTAGAGGCTTGATCAGATATAAATTGATTTGGGGGAACGAGTACTTCATCAGTGATGGTAGATATTATAGATATTATCCTTTTTTTGATAGAGTAGTGGGTGAAAGTAATGTTTTTAAGATGATTTACCTGGCAACAGTGTATAAATTGCAGTGTAAGAAAAAAATGGATGGAGCAATGCCAATCAGAAGGAAAGGCAGGGCTGTGAAAAGAAAGGGGATAGAGATTAGAGAGATTTAAAATAGGGAACGAATTTTCAAAACCTTTTAATATTGATTTTTAACATATGAGGAGCCATAAGTCAGGGTGAAGTTTTGAACCTGGGTGATTGAGAATTAGGACCTAGAGATGGTGCTTTGTGCATGTTAAAGTTCAGGTTTTGGCAGAATATACCTGTAGAATTGTGCTATAGACAGCTTTATTGCACACAAGAGACTAGGAGAGAGGTTAGCACAGGAGATAGAAATTTAGGGATCTATCTGCCTGTGGATAATTCCAGAATTATACAAATGAACAGCTCAGAAACATACTGGCAAAGTGAGGAGTACTTTCCTTGAATAGTTCATTAACTCAGTCAGACCCCCATAGTTGTCACAAGCAGATACAGTCTCTAGAGAATGGAGTTTCTTGTGATGACGCCACATTTTACCTTTCTCCTCATGATTGACATCATATTCAGGTGATATGGTAGCATAGTTTTAAGCAGGACCCAATGCTAGTTAGGTACAGGGAGGTTTCTTTCAGAAGCTGGTGTTAACGTTCGAAGATATATACTGATAGCTTAGGAAGGAAATAAATGCTAGAGAGCCTGGAAGAAAGTGGAGATGCAGAGTGAGCAAGATGGAAATTATATGAGGCCAGCCATAAGGAAAAGATGTTGGGGTTGGGGGTTGATATATCAGCCTTAGTACTCTCTATTTGCCTCAGAATCCTGTATTCATCAGCCTGACCCTATATTACAACTGAGAACCAGCTAGTAGGGTGGGGACCAAGAGTTTCCTAATGTCATCTCCTGTTCCTTTTCTCTTATATCCATCAGAACACTGAGTATTCAGAGACTACAAAAATTGTGTATAATCATTAATAAATCTTTCTTAACTGAAAGGACTTTAAGAAAATGTTATTCCAAAAATCTCTCTTAAACTGTTTAACTGCATCATATCTGTTTAACTGCATCATCTGTGTTTTATATATACTTTTGTCTAATTATAGAAGGATGACAAAATAAAATTTTGCTATCAAATCTATACCTATAATTCAGTGATTTATTGAAGAAAGGTTATAGCCAAAATGTATTCAAAATCATGTTTATCTTTTTTCTATCCTCAGCAAGATTATATGGAAAATACTCCAAGGCTTTTTTAAAAATCATTCTGTGTTTTCCAGAAGTATTGTTGTTGTCAAGGAATTGTTCACCTAAGTGAGTGACATGCACCTTTTTTGGTTAGCTCCCCAAAAGTTTTGAAGGGTTTTGAAAATATAAAATGAACAACAGAATCCACTGCTTTGGATACGATTCCGTTGGCAGACAAGGGCTGCTGCTAAGTGATAGCAAATGACGAAAGCTCAGCACGAGGTAGCCAGCCTCACGGGGGTGATGAATGACAGCACTTAGATATGTGTTAGCAGCGTGATATGGCAATGAAAAAGGCCAGTGCTATTTTTGGCTGTGCTGCACAAAACAGCGTCTCATCATCCAGCCTGGCTGAGCATCACTTTCCATCTAGTCCTCAGGAGGCAGCATCTGGGAGTCTGCCTTGAGTGCCCGGCACATGCACCCAGGGAAGATAGACAACCAGGTGGGAGTCCCAAGTGGAACATCTGCAGTGATTAAGGACTTCAGATGAGGCATGTTTGCTGCTTTTAGAGGAAGCAACTCATTTAGGAATTGAGCATGGCAGTAAAGAGATGCTAACCTTTTCAGAGATAGGGAGTTGCTGACATAATAAGCCAGTGTAAATTGGTCACTGAGAGTTGTGACCCTCATAGTTGTCATTGGTTTAATACAGTGCACTTAGAGGGGTTACTCAGCCTCTTTCACAGACATCACATCATTAAAAAAGGGCTCCAAAGCAGAATTAAGCAAGTACTTACTTATGGTCAACTGTTTTTCTCAAGCAATCAACATTGGCAGTGCTTGCTATAATTAAAAAAGGGACACAAACTTACAATAGATTATATAGGTAGGTGCTTTTGATGGGAAATTCAACTGCAAGTGTTAAACTTGGAAAACATAGGTGTGAGACTTTGTAGTAATCTTTGAAATTAATAAAGGAATTATTTCCTTTCCATCATACTATAAGTAGGCACAACAGAAAGAAATTAAGAAATGCAGAATGTAAATGGAATGTCAGGGTGCATTTCTACTCTGAGAACTACTGGACCATAGAGTGTTCCCCCAGGAAAATAGGGTTGAATTTCATTGGACATTTGATCCTGATGAAACTGAATATGTATTAGTAGGGAAATAGACTGAATATCCCTGAAGGCATTTTTCATTTATCTTTTCTCATATTCTGGGTCCTTGTTGAGCTCTTCACCTGCTGTGATCATACAGAAATTTCATCTCTTGTTTTTCTATACTCAGGCATATTCTAGATGCTTTGCTGATAGACATAGGCTTAAAGTAGAGCTTTACTGCCTGGGATTGACCTGGTACCATTCCCCTTGATTTTGTAGAATGACTCCACTCTATTTGAAATGCAATGTTAGCCTGTAGTAGTATCATTTTATAATCAAAGAAGTAAATTGAAAATGTAAACTCAATTTCAGTTGTATTACAAATTCCATGTTTCCTTGTAGTAAACTCGTCTGTTGGATAAGATTGCCTTTTTTTCCCTTTTGGGGGCAGTACTGAGCTTGAACTCAGGGCCTTGTGCTTGCTAGGGCAGGTACTGTGCCACTTGAGCCACTCTGTCAGCCCCCATTAAATTGTTTTCTTAGCTTGACATTCAGATGTCTCCACAAACTGCAAAATTTACTTATCTAGGGTTCTTTTCTTCTTCCTATAGAAAGACCTTATTTCAATTAAATCAGTCTTTCTCTCTGTCCTCTAAACTCTACCCTTTCTTATACCAGAACTTCTGTTTTAGTACTTCTGTATTTTACATCTTTCCTCTTGTCTTTGTCTTCATCCCTGAATGCTTTTTCTTGTATGCTATAATCCTTTCTGTTTTATCTATGAAGCATTCATTCATCATGTCCTTTCATGAACTTGGTATACTTTTTGATTTTATTACTATACTTATTTGACATATCTAATGGTTATATTTTTTCTTCCTCTGTAGAATCTACATCTTTGCATTTTAATCAGATTAAAGGTCCGCTTGAGGACCATTTCTTATACATCTTTACAAATCTCTCACAGTGCTTTTGTACTTTCATTTTTCAACTCATTATAGAACTAATATTTAAGCCTTTTGAGAGATGAGACCATAGTTTGTTTATTGTGTGCCCCCTTTTCCCCTCCACCCACAGAATTTGGCACAAGTTTTTAAGTGCAATATGTACCTAATGAATACTTCTTAAATGAATAAGTAGTAGAAATGCAATACCTCTCTACTGATTAGTTGACTTAAGGTTTGCTACAGACTGAATATTTATATCTCCCTTAAAAATTCATATGTTGAGGTCTAACCCCCAGTGTGAGTTATTTGGAGGTGGGACCTTTCTGAGAGGACTAGTCCTTGAGAGAAGAACCCTGAAGAATAGAATTTGTGCCCTTATAAAAGAGGCCACAGAGAGATCCTTCAACACTTCTGCCATATGAAGTTACAGCTAGATTGTGAACCAGGAAATGGGCCTTCACCAGATACTGAATTTCTGATGCCTTGATCTTGGGCTTATTAGCCTCCAGAACTGTGATGGAGTAAATTGTTGTTTATAAGCTACCCAGTCTATAGTATTTTGTTATGGTATCCCAAACAGGACAAGATTGAATTTTAAATGCCTTACAAATGTGATGAATTTCATAGATTTAAAAGTTGTATAGCAGTGGGAATCTTAAAACTATGAAGGTTGCTATGCTCCTAAGTGACCAGTTCCTCCTGCTTTCACTTACTGTGGTTCTATAGTTAAATTCTCCCTATGGAAAGGGTTACTGTTAGCCAGATTACCTCAAGTTTCCAGATCAGGGGAGTGAAATAATGTTGGCAAGAGAAACAATTAATAATGGAGACTATTGCAGTGTTATTACTGCATACGTGATGCTCACTCATTGGCAAGCATCATTTTCACCAAGGGCATGATGATAATAGATTTGGAAGAGTGGTGAAGAATTTAATAATAGGTTAAGTTAGAATAAAACTGCCCAAGGTTTTCTTTCATCCTTTGGAAAAAAGATATTTAAAATTTTGATTTTCTTACCTTTATTGGAAAATTTTTCCTATAAATCTTGGTATAAGTGATATGCACTTGCTATAAATTAAATCTACTTCTTTCAGTGGTATCTTTGGTGTGCAATTACCTGCTTTAAGTGGTAAGTCTATTTTTAGAATCATCAGAGTTTCAGTTATATAATTCTTTGTAGTAAATGATAGTTAATCACAGCATGCATTTTACCAGAGGGGCAGCTTGCAGTGAATGCTGTGGAAGTGTGTTCCCTCTGAGTATAGTTTGTGCATTGTTTTATGGTCCTCTGAGATGTGAGGTGTTATAGAAATGTAAGGCTTTTATTATAGCTCCTGACCCCACTGTACAGAGCTATGCTAACAACATTGATGATCCTTTTGCATAGTCAAAGAATTAAACAAAAAGAACCTATTAATTTTCAGCTCCATTAGAGATACAAGAATCAAAAAAAGATGTTTGCCAAATGGAATGGGACTAACTTGGTAAGAGAAAGAAATTTTTATTTCAAGCTTCAAGTAATCATGACAAATAATCTAGCTTTAACAAAAAAAAAAAAAAGACACTACCAAAGTGCCCGTCAGTATCCTTTCTAAATACTAGCAGTGTTACAAAGGCGAGAAAGAAAAAAGAAACTACACAAACATGAAATTAAAATTGCTAGAATTGGTTCAGTATATTGTAGTAAATTACTTCTGAGAGCCTCAATTTCAAGATATGTAGCTAGTCTGTAGTAATTAGTATAATTTTGTATGGTCACATCTTTATATTATTTTTGCTGGTCAAGCAATTGTACTTTTCCCTTTTTTGCCTACCTGATTACAATTGAAGATGATGAAAAAAGCCATATTTCTTGAGGAAGGGTAAATGCAAATTTTCTGAACTGAAATAGGAATATGTAAAGTACATTAAGAAAAGTTTGGGTTTTTAATATAAAATATTTTTATAATTTCCCCCTACTCACATGAAGGACCATCCTGATATGTGCATCTTTTGAGATCATTAGTCTGAGGTCAAAGAGATGAAAAGCAATTGCTCTTTCTTTTGAAATAAAAACAGACATAGCCAGAAGAGTGAGAAAATATCCTCACTTTTTCAATTATTCTCTTGTATTTTTTTTTTAAATCTACTGTGTCTTTCTTCATCCTTGGCCAACTAGGATGCAAATAGGGCATGAGGACTTCATGATATCAAAGGAGCAAGTAAGTAAAGGATCACAGAACCATGGTTATGAATGGACTTAGGGATTCACACTTAGGTCCTATACAGCTTTGGAGGCAGAGAGTTTTACTGCTCGAGTAAAACAAGAAAAAACCTATATTGTCTATATATGAAATAGACAAACATATATGCTACAGTATATAGAAAGGGAAAAGCCATCTGTTCATTCTGTCTACATTTCTGTGGGGATTTAATCTGATGGTGAATTTCTTGGGATTTATATACAATAAACTTGTGCTAACATTATATGGATAATGGTGGGGGGGATAACCACATTTTACTCTTTAGGAATTGTTTAGTTCCCAACTCAGCATATGCTATAAAAAAAACCCCGATATATGTACATAACATAATTTTTTTATGTTAGCCTTTTCTGACTATGGGAGAGATTCTTTTCTTTGTCTTACCATGAAAACTTCTCAGGATGGATGGTGGCATCATGAATGACTTTAGATAGACTAGGGTCCTCAGAGTGTGGTCCCCAGACTATCAGCCTTATCTCTTAGGATAGTTAGAAATACAAATTCTAGTGTCCTATCCCAGACCTACTGATTGAGAAAGCTATGGAGTATGGAACTCTGCAGTCTATGTTTAATAAGCCCTCCTCCTTATTCTGATATGCAGGAGGACTACAGCATTAGACTAGACTGTAGTAAGGAAATGCTAGTGTTACTTGGAGGAACTTCAGCATGCAGACTCATGCTGAATGTGCCCTGGTCCATGCTTTAAATATATCATTTCCTTCAACCCTCCCAACACTTCTGGGAGGTTGCTATTATGTTGTTACTCCTGTGTTTTGATGATGACATTGCATGTAAGCTCATATGATTGGTAAGCAGCAGAGCCAGGCTTTGAATCTTGATATGATTTCAAAGTTCATTCTCTTTATTAATATTGAATAGGAAGATTTTAAGAAAAATGGTTTTAAGTGACTTTTGTGATGTTTTACAACTCAGTATTCCACCAATTAGGAAGACATCCAAGAGGTTGTCAAGTTTGTGCTAAGAGCAAACTAGTATAAAACTGGAGATCAGTTCTAACTCCAGCTCTGCCTGCACTCTGTTTTATTTATGGAGTTTAGTTCTCAAGTGACTTATTCATGTAAATTAGCTGACATTTGTATAAATTATGCCAATATTATCCATGAAATTTTGCCAGTTCCATAATTACAGTACAAAGGTGGGGACAAAGATGCATACACAGCCCTATCATGGAATAGAGCTGTATCAACCTTTTCTTAGTTTACTTTCCTCTGGTATTTCAAACAATTCCTTTTGGTCCAGGTTCTTTTCTTTTTCCCTTTTATGTGGGGCTGGAGATTGAACCAAGGGCTGCTAACGTGCTAGGAAAGTGCTCTGGCACTGAATCATTATCTCTAGCCCCTCAATCCAGGATTCTGATGACCTGCATTTGCACATAAAACTTTTTCTTTATTTCATGCTCATTCTTTCCATTTGCTTTATTTAGTTGGTTTGAACTTTTACTCTTAGTGCAGGTTAGAGCACACAGTGGGGCCAGATCTTCACTTTTAATAACATTCTCTTTCCAGACTCTCCTCTGTAATCTTTCTTTAAACCAGGTTTACAGAAAGAGCAAAATGAGAACAAAAGTTGACTTTGTGTTTTGTTTTTTTTTTTTAAAGATGGTACTGGGATTTGAATTCTGAGTCTCATACCTGCTAGGCAGGCACTCTATCACTTGAGCCATTCTCTCAGCCCTTTGTTGCCCTTTTTTGTTTCTGTAAATTCTACTTCTCAACTGAATTTCTAAGAACCAAGGAGAAATGGATTGATTACCTTTAGGTCACTTGGTGACTTGACTTCCATTTTCTCTAAATGGAAATGTTTATGTATATTTGATAGATGTTTTGTGGTTTAGTTAGTGCCTCTAAACTGATTAGGGAATGTAAAGTGGTATTTAAGTGCTTATTATTTTTAAATTACATTTATAAAGGTTGGAATATAGATAACCATCATTATCATCATTTAGAATTTGTACACCATTTATATTTCCAAAGTGCTTTATTCATGTAAATAAGCTGGTGCCTTGTATTCCTAGAAATTATGTGAGTATTATCCATCAAATGTTGCCATTTTCAGTTTAGAGTTAGTATTTTTATTTTAGCCAAACTATACCTTATTATAAGGGTGAAGTGGCAATAGCTTTAAAACCACATAAGATAAACATTCTTAAATGCTCTTGAAGATACATACCACTGGTGCTAAAGCTACTGAGGTGGCTGCCAGGCAAATATTGGAAAATGAGTTTATTTCCCTTGTACAGATCATGTTTTATAGATCTTTCTTATCTTCCCCATTGCACCTCTCTATGTTCTGTCTTTTTTATTCTTACAGAGATGTGAACATATTATAAATGTATATTTTCCACTTATTTTTACAAACTCACCATTCCCACATAATGAACACTTTGGTCAGGAGATAGCAATACTCCCAGTCTTTCTCAAGCTCTCTCGTCACCTGTCATTGAATGTCTAAGTGGATGCAAGATCTGTCTTACACACTAGAAATACAAAGAGAAGTGTAGCTGGATTATGAGCATAATGAGTTTTCATGCTCAGATGTTGTTTCAGTCATGAAACTCATTTCTGTACCTCCCAGAATTATTTCTCTGTGTGTTTAGGTAACACTGAATATTCACAGAAGAGATGCACTCATGAATGGTATAGACAAAATATGCTGCTGGACATTGTGGGAGAGAAGTTCTTTCAGAAATGCTTTAGATGGAGGTGGGATTAGTGCTAAGCTGCCTTCTGGAGATAGAGGGTTTGGACAAAGATGGAATAAGAAGAAAAAAATTACGGGCTGGTGGAGGTGGGCGTGTCTTGCACATGCCATGTTCTGGGCACCAGAGTACAGGGTTCTCGTAAATGCACAGTCACCATTTAAATTTAATAGGTAAATTAAGGCCAGATTTCTAAGGCTCTTGAATGTCAGCTAAGGACTTAGAGTGAGCTTACGGCTATCCTATAATACTGTGTTAGGCATAGCACTTAGCATTTTTATATCCATTTTGAGTTTACACTCGACAGTTGGGGCTGTTGGGGCAGAGGTTAGTGGTACAGAAGACATGAGCAAACTGGGATGGAAATGGGGAGACTTCAGATGTGAGATAACACTTTGGATTGGGATTGGTTCTAAAATTTGTATAGGCATCTACTTGAAGACCCAGCCCTAGAGGATAGAGACTTTGAATTTTTTTAGTTATTCTGCATATAATCTGATGTGTTGAGAGTTAACAAAATCCCTCCCTTTCCTCTCTCCCTCCCTGCCTCCCTTCCTGCCCCCTTCCTTCTCTCCCTCCCTCCCTCTCTTTCTCTCTCTCTGCCTCCCTCCTATTCTCTATCATTTAAGAAACAAAAGCCAGATCTCTTTGAGGAATTTCCTTTTACCTCTTTCTCCCAGTTTTAGCCCTTCTTGGCCATAACAACTATTTAAGTTTTGTCTCCGACCCTCCTTCCCTTTCACTCCCCCTCTAGAGGTCTTGTTCTCCCATTTTGTGTTACATGATGGGTTAATAGACAATGAGAGGATGAATAGAATGAATATATATACATACACACATACACATGTATGTATGTAGGTTAATGGTATTGTGGAAAATAGATTATGAAGAAGATAGAGAACTACAAAATAGAAGAAGGGAATAAAATATATAGAAGATAAAAACAGGACAGAGAAAACAAAACAATATTAGAGTGGTGGCATGAGGAGTGTTTGTAAGCCAGAGATTTCTAGTTGAAGTCAGGTTGCTAACCTCTTAACTGAGTTGTGTAGCAAGCACACAAATTTTCTTTTAACTAATTAGAAGGTTTGAGGTGGTTTTTATTACCACTCTGGAGTGTGCCTAGGAATCCATCACTGCTTTTTATATAGTATTGCTTCTTGTTGCTGTACTCCACATGTTTTCTTTATTTCATAGTCTGGAGAAATTGAGCCTCTTTATAGTGTTTTTGTATAATAATGGTCTGGATTTTAGGTGTCTATTTTCTTCTTTCTTCTACTCAGTCAGGTATTTAACTTCTTAGTGACTTTTTTATCCTGAAATTCTTAGTTCATCAATAATTAGAGGATAAATTGTCAGACTGAAGGATTTAAAAAATAAAGATTTTAGGTAGTATGTATAGTGGTTTCTGTATGATTTTGTTTTTGTCTAAATTTTGAGTTTAGCTTCTTCAACCTATTACTGTTCCTGAATGCATTATTTTAATAGATGTGCTATTTATTTTGAAACTAGAATATTAATTACACCTTTTAAGAGAACTCACTACCCAAAACACATTGACTGTGCCTTCTGTAAGAACCCTGGTGACACATTTTTACCTAACAAAATGGGGTGGGGAGAAAATTAGCTAATGAAATAGTCATTTCAGACTAGTATATAATTAAGAGCTTTACAAAGCCCTTGGGGAAACTAGAAAAGTGGGGATGAGTTGAAAGTATATAAGTTAGCTATTGCTCATCTAAGTAAATGTGTAGTGGAAATGAATTTTTTCCTGGAGAGAATATTTAAAACAAAACCAAACCATAGTTTTAATAATTTAAGTATTCTGGTCTACTGAATGCAAGAAATCCTGTGTTGCTTTTTTTTTTTTTTGTGGTGGTATTTGGGTTTGAATTCAGGGCCTTGTGCTTGCTAGGCACATGCTCTAACCACTTGAGTCACACCCCTATGCCTTTTTTACTTTATTTTTCAGATAGGGTCTTTGCACTTTTGGTTTTTGCCTAGTCCAGCCTCTGACAATGATCTTTCTACCTATGCCTCCCATATAGCTGGTACCAAAAGTCCATTCCACTGTGCCTGGCTTGTCTGTTCAGATGGGATTTCATGGGTTTGAGTGCCTGGTTGGCCTCAAACCCGTATCTTCTAGATCTCTGCCTCCCAAATAACTGGGAGTATAGGCATGAGCTACTTGTATCCAGCCCTTGCATTACTTCTGATCTGTGCTAATTGCTGTGTGCACTACTTTGTAATGGCATAATTTGAAGGGTGTTGTGAAGTTACTCCTTCAATCAGGTATGAAGTTAGCATTTTCTTTTGTCCATAGGGAATGAGTTGTGTATAGGTTCCCTCGTTTAGTGCTTCCCAGGCTTTAAGAAACATATGAGTCACTTGGGGATCTTCAGATTTAGAATTTTATTCAGTATGTCTCAGGTGGGGCTAGAAGATTTACATTTCTGTTACGCTCTCAGGTGATGTCAGTGCTGCTTGGACCAAATTTTGAGAAGCGAGACCCTAATATTTCTTGGAACAAGAAGGGAAATCTTTTTACTCCTAGGAAACATACAGGCAAACTTGCATCTGTCCTGTAGCGTTTGTCACTTTGAGATCTTGAGACCTGTTTGGGGGCCCTTAAAGGGTTATGTTCAAGACTTGTACCTCTTCAGTATCCCTTTTCCCTAATTACTTTCCCATTGTATTTGTGGAGAAACTCTTGGCTGAGTATCACATTTGACCCAGAACTTAAATTCTTAATTTTTCTGTGGGTTGTCAATGGTAGTAGAAATGAATTTGGGCTTATTACAGTGATTAGCCATTAGGGTAGTGCCAACATTATTTATCTAGTCGTGGCTGTTTGCTTCACTCAGTGCTGAGTGCTAACTCACCTGCATTCTCAAGCTTAGTAACTTCTGAACATTACCATTCCAGATGCTTTATGTAAAAAAGCCCCATATCAATAACAGAAATGTAACAGTTCTGTTCCTTTACATCTCCAAAATCCTCTTATTTCTCTCTTTTTTCTTCATGGCTGCAGCTTTCAGGGCACCCTATCATCCTATTCACTGATTTTCTGGCCCTGTTCTCATTTACTGTTCACATTGCAGCTGGGATCATCTTTCTAAATGACAAACCTCTTCTTAACAGCAAAACTCTGAAAGTTAAGTACAAACTCCTTGTTATGGTGTATAAGACCTTCCTCCAGTCTGGCCTTGGCAGCTTTACATCTCACTTTAATTCCTTGTAGCATCCTGTTTTCTCTTGCCTCCAAACTTTTGCCTCCTCTGTACCCTCTATCTAGGATACTTTTGCTTACTCTCTCTTCCCTGGGCAAGTATCATTTGTCTTTTACTCCTTAGATTTGATATTAAGCTTTCTGGAAGGCAGTTTCTGAACCCTCAAGGGGGATTTGGTACCTCTGTGTAGACTACCCTAAAGCCCTGTACACTTTCCTACTTGGCAGTTTTCATCATATATTATCATTGCCTGTTCTTGGCTTCACTGGAAACCTTCTTGGGGCCGTGACTGAATCCCGTGCATATTTGTATGTTTAGTGCACCTAGGAGTATTGACTGGATAAAAGACTGAATGGGGAAGAACTTACATAATTTATTCTGCTTAAGGTAGAATTTGCAATGTTTCTGAGACTTTACATTAAAATCATATAAACAATGGGCTGGTAGCATAGCTGAGGTCCTGGGTTCAATCCCCACTACTGCAAAAAAAAAAAAAAATCATGTAACCTTGATTTAGTAGTCAAGTTTTAATGATGTTCAAACAGCAGATGTCAATAAAATTTGTAATTTTGTGTTGGTATGTAGTCAATGAGCTATATTAAATATGAAGAAGGAGGGAAAAGATCTAGAATAGTAATCATAATGCCAATAATAAATATTTGAGTACAAATAGAGAGCTTGTGGGAATTATAAGTAATAAAATCATTTCTCCTTTTTGTGGTTTCTTTTTTCATATTATAATAAAGTTATGTAAGTATTACTAATGAATATTGATATTTTGTTTTTTAAATATGAGTTTTGTTTGCCCTTTGAAGTGAATATATCATCCCAAGGTGGTATCTGGATTATAGCTTAGAGTTAGTAAGATTCATGCGTCCACCTCCCTCAGGAAATATTTGAGGGTCCACTGTAAGCCAGATACTGTGTTAGGTGCTGGAATACATGATCTTAAAAATATAGTGTATTAGCTGGGCATGGTGACACATGTCTATAATGCCAACTTCTTATGAGGAGTAGGATAGACAGGTAAAAGGATTGTGATCTGAGGCCAGCTCTAAGCAAAAGCATGAGATCTTGTCTGAAAAACACACTAAGGGCAAAAAGACTGGACGTGTGGTTCAAGTGACAAACATGAAGCCCTGAGTTCAATCCCTAGTACTAAAAAAAGAAAAAAGAAAAGGATAAACTATGTTCATAATTTACAAAATCATCTTCATTGTGAGTTTACTTTGGTCTTCTAGAGATGATATTTATGTAGTAATGTTTGCTTATAGAACCTTTTCGTGTTTCTTACCTCCTTTTATTTATACATTAAGGATGAAGAAACTGAGGCTGAGAATAATTTGCATAAAGTCACATGGTTACCCAGTGGTGAAAATAAACTTGAACTCAGGGTATACTCTTATTCCATATCCTCTGCTATTTTCTTAAACCACTTTATACTGCAACCATAGTTTAACTGTGAAATATCTTACGGAACCTTATCAAGTTTTCATGCATAGTTAGAAAAAGACTTTTGAAAAATTTATGGCAAATATTCAAAGGATTAATATTGGTGACTATTGCAACTTAACTTATGTCCTATTATGTTGTCTATTGAGTGTGTGTTGCTTTAAAACATTAGAAACATACTTTTAACCCTCAATGTTTCTTAGGATTATAGTTTTTAATTTACATATTGAAGAAAGACATAGATTTTTGAAATTTCTTTTGATTCTTTTTCTTTACCTCTTTTCATTTCTTTGCTATCTCTATATAATGTAAAGAGTAAAGTACTTAGAGTTAGAATGAAAATTAGGGCAAGAAAAATATTGGAACATATCCAGCAGATAAATAAAGTACAATTATCATAATTCATTTTAAATTACTTTTGTATCTGCTTGTACAGAAAGTCTTCATTTTGGTCTTCATTTAGGCCAATAATCATTTATATTGTCACTATCAGTTGATAATAATGAGTAAGTGGTCTGATAAATGTAGTATGCTATATAGATGGAAGGTAATAGTATTAGAATGCCTCTGTTTGAGAGCGATTGGTTCATTGCAGCCAAGTGTAAATTTTTCCATAGTGTGTGCAATGACTCACACACTCTTGATTAGGGCTTGTGTTAAGCCTTGTTTATTCTTAGGTTTGACAAAGTCCAATCTCTTTCACCAAACTTCAGTTTGACTCCTGTGAGCACTCTTAGAATGGCCTTGACCTTGGGCTTCCATGTTCATCCATGTTAAATCCAGATTTAGCAAGAAACTTGATATGTCAGTTTAGCAAGAATAGCCTTACCCTTGATGTCTGATCACCCTTAATAACTGATCAAATTCCTCATCCCCATCCTAATGAGTAAGTCCTTGATCTGACTTTAGCAAGAATCTTGTTAGGTTAGTTTAGCAAGAATCCCCAGACCCTTGGTGTATCTCCTCTTAGCAATTTTCTGTACACTTGTCCCTTTCTTTGTTGCCTATAAATCCCTAGCTGTCTTTGTTGTATATGGAATTAAGCCCAATCTCTCTCCTCTAATGTAGTAATCTTAAAGTAAGTCTTAATGTTTTAACAAGTGTCAGAGCGATTTTTTTTTTCTTTTCACAGATTCACAGCAGGAAAACTCATTCAAATAATCACGTCTATGATTGGGCATAAAAGTTAAAGGCACTGTGGCTTAAGGGAACATGAGCCATGTGAAAATATGTAATGTTTAATTAAATATGAAAGAATAGCAGTTAGGCTCTCTCCATATTTTAATATTTATTAAGTGGCAAAGCTTGGATTTGAACTCAAATTAGTCTGACATCAAAGTTATTTTTTTCTGAAATGTTACAAATACTTGTTACATTCTTTTCAAGCTACCATGTGTGAATTCTATGCATTCTCAAAGTATAGTGAAACTAGCCATGGATTCTGGCACGATGGACCTTTGTGTATTCAGTATGCACCACTTAAAAGACTGAAAGATCTTTCTGAACCAGTATAACTAGTCTGTGTTAGGACCATCTTATATAAACAAATTTTTTTTTCTGTTGGGGCTGTTTGGAGTCACTGGATTAAAAAAAAGAAGTATAATCAAAATCAGATAAACCTCCTAGTAGGTTAGTATATAGATAAATCATCATTCTTACTTATAGCTTTGCCTCTGGATTGCTCATAAGGGACTTGTACAATAAACTAGCAAATTTGTAAGTGTTTAGCTAAAATGCAATAACAGAATGATCAAGTTTTATTGCCACATTATCGAGTCTTTGGCTTTCTTAAGAAAAGTACCATTTTGATGGTCTACTAAAATCACAAGAATTTTAGTTGCATTAGGTTTACTCTTTCATTTTAATTCATTCCCCTTATGGAAGGCTCCTACCGCACAGTGACAGAAGAGCTCCATATATAAATGTCTATGATACACACTGCAGTTATGCACAGTGATTTTTACCCCCGTCTTCTCAAAGCATCATGTGGAGTATCACCAGTGATGAGAAGCATTTGTGCTAAAGGCTGAATTTCTTTGTTGATCTTCAAAATGTTTCCAGAAATGGCCAGAGGAATTGATTTGCTTCTGTTTCCCTGAGAGTTTTCATTATTACCTTTGGAGATCACTAACTCTGAGCAGTGAGTGTGACTTTCTGCAATTCTCATCCTGACTTGTGCCCAGCTCTTCTTACTGTGGCACATATTAACAACTGGCCCTATTCAGACATTTGGCAGGCTGCGGTTGTTCAATTAGTTCCTTCTTTCTTTTCTATATATTTTAATTACCCCAGGGATCTGGTATTCTGAATAATGTTCCTATTGGCTAGCTTGGTAAGTGTTGGAAATACTTTCTTCTTCTTAGCTCTGAGTTAGTTAGCCTTGCAGGGCTTGGAAGGGGAATTGAATTAAAGAACTGGAAATTACAAGATCATGTTTAGAGGGAGTCTGTTGTCAGTTAGCATTTTTAAAGAATTTTGCATTTTTTCTGGTTCTTTTGTTAATTAGCCTATCTCTCTGATGTTCTTAAGGCAGTATTCAGAATTATTAGCTTTATTTTACAAATAAATAGACACTTGGCATGTAGGCTTGGTTTTTTTTCTTTAGTTGGGGGGTGGTTAAAAAATGAAATTATAGTTTACCTGGACCTGTCTGCTTATTGCCATTTTATTTTTTCCCTGTCTTCAGACAGGCCATCCTGCTGAGCCCATACCCACTGAGTGTAATGTTGAAATGGTTTTATGTTTATGAGCACCACATGGTTAGTCTGCAGGCATCACAATACTGTGCTAGTAGCCCATCAATGTGCCTTCAAGGCAGCAGCTCATAGAATTCTTATCAGGACTTGTATCTCAAAAGGTAATAGAGGAGGAAGGGAAGACAGCATCATATTGGAGGGAAAAGCTCTATACTAGGGAAATTAGAATTGTGTATAAGGTTATCAAGTGAAGTTTAAGACTGAGGAATGTATATCTGAGTGTGTAGTTTTTCCCCTCTGCATATGCCTGTATATGCACTCACATTGTACAAAATCAGACATCTCTCTACTGCCGTATTTGTATTATGATGGGGTAGTGCATCAAAGGCCATCAACAATGGTAGTAAAGTTTATTGTTTTTAAATTTACATTAGAATCAGTACATATAGATCATTTAAACTGTACTAGGTCAATCTCTCAGATCTTATTTTACTAGAGTTTAAGGCAGGTAGTACAATGGATAGAACTATGATCTTAAGAGGCTGAAGTTTCAGAGGCCAGATATTTTTAGGTTAGTTAACTTTGGTCTTATTTTTTGACCATCAACTGTGACTAAAATCATGACCAACCATCTAAAGATATCCATTGTTTTTCTCAAAAGGAATTTAGTAAAAGAATGTACGTAGATTATTGTAAACTCATACCCACTTTTTTGTAAAAAAAAAAAAAAGTTTAACTTCTTGTCTTACATTTATAAAGTAATTTTTGGATACAGAAGAAAGAGTTTAAAATAGTTTATTAAAAGTGTTAGCCAAATACAAGGCAGTTGAAGCACCTTTGCACCAACTATAGATCATAGATCCTCATTCAAATGACTTTATCTACCATAGTGTATTCTCTACTTATTTGTAATGTCATCAGAAACCAACTCAAGTATTTTTATCATTAAATAAAATTATTAGTCATTTATACAATATAAAGACATTTCCCATTTCCTGTGCATTTCTCTACCTTTGCCAGTACATTTAGCACATCCTTACACTTGCTGAATTTTAAATGGATCTTATCATAGATTGTGTGTCTGTAGATTTATTGTTTTCAGAATTCAGCATTGGCAAAAGTAGAATAATTTCTTGGTCTTTACATTTTGTCTAAACATATATTGACATTCTCAAGAAAGTCGTTTGAACTAAAATCCCACCATCAAATACCCCAGTGAAGGCATCTCTAGGTGCAAATTATGATTGGACAGACTTACCCTGAAGGTCACAGCTTTAGGGAAAACTGTGTCACAATGTCAAGTGGGACATGCCAGTTTATATGGAACTCATGCAGTGTTGTTCATACTGAAAGTCTTGGATCTATGTGTTTACCTGCTGAATTTCTTTTTCCTTTTAAAAGTGAATCATATTGAGAAGAATCAACTTAGAATGTAACACATTTGTACATGGAAGTAATGGTAGGAATCTCCCTGTATAGCTATCCTTATCTCAACTAGCAAAAATGCTTTGTCTTTCTTATTATTGTTTATACTCTTTCTTCAACAAAATTAGAGATAAGGGCAGAATAGTTTCTGCCTGGAAGCGAGAGGGTAGGGAGGAGAGGGAGAGGGTGGGGGTAGAGGAGAAAAATGACCCAAACATTGTATGCACATATGAATAAATGAAGGAAAAAAAGTAAATCATATCAAAGCAACTTTGCTTCTCAATTTTTGAGGTGCAAGTTTTTGCTTCTCTTTAATAATGTAATTTATTTTTAAGTGTGCCCTTTGAAAGGAAGTAGTAGAACCCCAAAGCTTAAAGTAAATCATTAAATAATAGCCTCCTGTCAGTAAGCTTGTTTATAGGGCATGTTACTTTTGAGAGGTTGTTGTCTGCTGCCAAAGTACTTGCTCTACAGTAGGCATTCCAGAAGCCTTGGGAGAGCTCCTAGATTATATAAAGTTTCTGATTTCTGTCTACTGAATTTAGATTTTAGAACTCAGATTTTTGTTTTATTTTGGCCAATGTTTTGGGGGCTGGCATTAGCTGATTAAAAAAATAGGATGTTATGGTGTGACATTTTAGAGGATTCAGTATACTTTTATTTGAATAAAATTGGATATTTAGATATTTCCATCATTATTTGAATTATTTTTCTATAGTCAGGCATAAAGTCTTTTTTAAGCATTTGTCTAATAGTAGCCCTAGTCTGCAACCTCATAATTTTTTGTTAATTTCAAGCCAATCTGTAATATCAGATATCTTCTGAGTAGTTAAAACAAGGTCTGGTCATAAACCTAATTCATATGGCAACAGCAAGCATCAGATCAAAAGTAGCAATCTTGAAGAACAGTTTTCCATAAACTCCTGATTCTTATTAAAATTTTAGAGATTGAACCCACTGTCTTTTGCTTGCTAGGCACATGCTCTACCACTTAAGCCATGCCCTGAGCCCTTTTGCTTTTGAGATAACAGCTCCCTAACTTTGCCTGGGCTGGCCCCAAACTCCTGATCCCCCTGCCTCTACCTCCTGAGAAGTTGGAATTATAGGCATGTACCTCTCTATCTTAAAGGTCCTGTGGGCATTGGTGATGCTTATCTTTAATATTATTCAGGATTGAAATCTGGCCAGTTCACTAGGGTTTATGTTGTTAGGAGAATTGTGATAGACATTTTAATCACTGCTAATGTTTAGAACCTTTGTCTGGGTGACTGTTTCCAACTCTTCAGATTTCCCTGCTCTGTGGTTCACTGACTCATAGAAGAGAGCTCCATCTACTGAAGCCCCATGTCAGAATGCTTCTTTCTGTTAAGTTTAATGATTTTCCTTTTACACAGTTCATTGAATTTTTCTTCTAATTTATAAGCTCCAATGAAGATTATGCTGAAAGTGGTAATTTGATCATTTCAAAACCCAAATCCTTATCTTGTTGCTTAGTACTTAAATTCACAGGAGTTACTAGGGAACATTCTTAATTCATTCTGTTAAATAGTGATATTTTGTTGGGACCGATGTAAATGGTAAGCCTGCTTTTAGGAAAACGTTTTAGATGCTCTTTCTTTAGTCACCCCTTACTTGAATCTCCTTCCATACAATCATTGGCATTTTACTGGTGATGTCATAGAAATGTCATTGACTTTGGTGTCACATTTAGGCTTGACTTTCAGCTTTGCCATTTTGGCTGGATCTGGGATATTGTGTAAGTTACTTTTTGTAAATCTAGTTTTCCTATGGGCCCTGTTTAATGGTTTTGGTTTTAGTTGGAAGGGAAGTAGAGTCTCTGAAGAATTTGACATAGGATATGTTTGCATTGTAGGCCACACTGGAGGTGTTAGTGCCCGGGGCTTCAGCTGTTAGCTGCTTCAGAGATTTACCTTGCTCTGTCTAGGGATGGCTCACATTAACTGATCTTTGGAGTAAAAAGCCAGGCCACCTCAGACAAACTCTGTACAACTCTGAAGGACCGTGTTATCATGATATTGTGGTAGAAAAGTGTCATGCAAACAAAACATAAAAAGATTACAAGTCTCAGAAGAATAGACATTTTTCAATGTTCTCATAAAAATCCTCATTATAATAAAATACATTAAAACAAAACGAGAGTAAAGATAATAGACTAGGAGTATATTTGTACCTCTTGAAAGTGATTGGAGATAAGTTTCCAGAATTTAAAAGATGTCACACAAATCAATGAGACTAAGACAAATGATTCAGTAGAAAATAGGTAAGGGATGTGACTAGGCAATTTACATAGGAAGAAGATTGGCCAATTATGAAAGATGTTCAGCCTCACTAATAAGGAAATGGAAAGGTAAATCCTGGTGAGATTCTATTTTATACCTATTGATTGGTATAACCTAATAAGTTTGATAACACAAAGTGTTGGCAAGGATAAGAAGAAATAGGAACTCATATATTACTGATGGTAATAAATTACTACAATCTTTTTAGCAAGCAAGGTGGAAATATTTGGTAAAACTGAAAATGTATGTATTTTGAATATCAGTCATTCTACTTTTCTGTATTAATTTAGAAAATTGTCAATCTTATTAAAAAAAAGGTGACACGAGCAAGAATGTCCGTTGTTGCACTATTTCAAGTGGAAAAAGCAGAGGAATTGATAAATTTAGTACAATTTATTCCACCGTACAATGGAATAGTCAAATTAGTTGTACATTATTCACATGGAAAAAATCTCAGAAACATGAAATTAAATGAAAAAAATAAACTGTAAAAGAGTACGTAACAGCTGGGCGCTGGTGGCTCTTGCCTGTAATCCTAGCTACTCAGGAGGCAGAAATCAGGAGGATGTCTGTTTGAAGCCAGCCTAGGCAAATAGTTCATGAGATCCTACCTTGAAAATACCTTGCACCAAAAAAGGGGCTAGTGGAGTGGCTTAAGGTGTAGGCCCTGAGTTCAAGCCCCAGTAACACACACACACACACACAACACACACACACAAGTATGTAACATATGCAATTTAATTACGTATGTAACATGTATAGTTTATATATAGTTTAGTGAGGTATAATTCTTATATCATATAATTAACCAATTCAAAGTGTAAATTTCAGTGACTTTCAATGTATTCATGGTTGTTCATTTTTCTCCACAATTTTAGAATTTTTTCATTATCCCACAAGGAAACCCTGCTCCTCTTAGCCACCAAAACCTGCCTCCCAAATCTCCCATCCTATCCAGCCCTAGGCAACCACTATTGTACTTTCTTTTTCTGTATATTAGTCTATTCTAGACATTTCATATAAATGAAATAATTCAGTTTGTAGTCTTTTGTGAATGGCTTCTTTAAGTTAGATAATGTTTTCAGGATTCCTCTACATTATTTAGCATGTACCAGTACTTTATTTTTTCTTATTGCCAGATAATATTCCATTGTATAGATTACCACATTTTATTTATTAATTCATCTGTTGATGGACATTTGAGTTGTTTTCACTTTTTAGCTATCGTGAATAATGCTGCTGTGAACATTTATGTATGCGTTTTTGTCTAGACACAAGTTTTCATTTCTCTTGGATATATACATATGACTGAAATTCCTGTATTACTGCTAACTTTATGTTGGAGTTGCCAATCTGTTTTATAAAGTGGCTGTTTGCGTTTATTTTTGCACCAGCAGCATATGAGTGTTCCATTTCTCCATACCCTTGCTGACACTTGCTATTGTCCATTTTTTTATTACAAACTTTATAGTGGGTATAAAGTAGTATCTCTTTTGGTTTTGATTTGCATTTTCCTGATGGCTGATCATATTTTTCATGACTCTATACATTTCTAAAGTGTACAAAACATTGGTGTGTATTATTTCTGAGTACATATATGTATAATCCAAGAATAAAAAAAAGTGGGACAAGAAGAAGAGTGGGACTTCAGCTATACTTGTGTCATTTCACTTCTTAAAAAGAAAGGCAAATAATATAAAATATTACTATTTGTTATGGTCATAATACTAGACACATAGCTGTTATATTATTGTCTATTTGTGTGTGTGTGTTGAAGTGCACACACATGAAGTCAGCTAACCAAAAATGGATAGTTGTGGTGAGAACTGAAAATTTTTTTGAGGAAGAATAAAAACATAATGGAAGTCTCATAAATGCTTTGGTATGTGCTTCATTTTGATGAGATATGACATATAGTAGAATTTGGTCAAAAAGTTTTAAGTTGAAGAATCATTTATTAGTACTGATACCAAGTATGGATTATCAGCAATGTCAAATGTTGTAGAAAGAGAAGGTGGTGTTGTTGAATACAAGCAATAAAACTTTATATTTGATAATTTACTCACTAATATTCTTCTAGATTTTTATTTTAGAAGCATGGTTCAAATTCAAATTATAGACAGTATGCAATAAATAATATGGTCCATGAGAAAAATAGGGAGTGTGGTGAACAACACATCAGTAAGCTTGCCAATGAACTGAGGGAGAGAAATAGAATAGTACTTCAAAGGGAATGATGGATCTATGACCTTTGCATAGTGCATTAAACTTGCTACGCTACTTGACCATCATCCATATGAACAGTTTGGAATTTCAACGTGGCACTACAGCAGTTCAGTTCTGATTTTAAAACTTAGAGTGCCTACTTTTTAATTCATATCTTCCTTCCTTTGTTGAAAACATATAATTTGCACATATGGATGTTTCTCTTTCTAGTTCTTAGGATCCTTTGAGTGAAGGAATAATGGGTTATTTATTCATCTTTGTACCATGCCAACTGCAGAACTTTGTATATAGTGCATGCATCAATAATATGCTTAATTTAAAAAGGCACTTTATGCAGCATGTAGGGATTTTGTGTGTGGGAAAGCCATGAAGAACATGAAAAGATTAAATGCAACAATGTCCCCAGTAATACCTAACTCATGATCTATAAATGTGAATATTCCCTCATATTTCTTCTCTTACCAGGCATTTGAGAAGAGGTAATTGAAAAACAGTTCCAATGGACTCAAGGGAATGAAGAGAAGGGGTAACTGGAGATTATTTAAAGAAGGAGAGATGATACTTTACTTGCAGGGAAGGAGGAGAAGTGATGATACAGTGTCAGAGAAACCAAAGGAATGCTTGGTCTGGGCCCCAGTGCTGTGATGAGGAGTAGAGGAGTCCTAGAGGTGATTGAGGTAGGAATGTTCAGCATTACAGGGAGTAAAGAGCATTTGGAAATTCTGTGGATGAATAAAGCAATAAAGGGAAGTGACTAAATGCATTGTCTAGCAACATTGAGGGTTCATGTACCTTAGAAGGGATGAGTGGTGGGAGTCTATGTGATTATATGATTATTATGCTTTGGAAGCTGGGAATAAAGTTGAGCATATGGGGTGTGTAATATAAGGATATACAGAAAGGATTCATGGGGCTGCAAAGGTAAGATTTGATGAAGACTTGGTAATTTCCTTTGAGTGATTTGAACAGTTTCCATATGGGGAAGTAGTTCTTTAAATTCTGTTTTATCAGAAAACAGAATGCAGGCTAAAGACTTGGAAGTAAAATAGATTCCTTCCCAGTATAAAGAACCAACCAATAATTAGAGGTATCTAATATTAGAATGTACCATTTTAGGAGATAGGGAATTTCTTGTCAGTGAAAGGATTCAAAGGGAAGCTTGGGATATGAAGATGTTATGTCAGCTAAGAAACTTATTAACACTCAAGGTGAAAAAGGTTTTATAATCAGAGCATTTGTGGAGTAAGAAGATAGAGTTTGCAGTTAAGAACAGAATAAATGTAGTGACTGTAAGAGTTCAGGCTAGATTAGACAGCATTTTTACCAGAAAGGCAATTGAGGAATATCTGTGTCCTAGTTTACTACCTTTTTTTCTGCTTTTGTCCTCATGGAATTGATGCCAAATGTCATCAATAATATCTCCCACTATTTGCTGTGATCTTCAACAAGTCTACCTCATCAGTATCATTAGGCTTCATGTGTTCTCACACTTATTTAAAATTTCACTTAGAGTGAATCATTATAATTGACTTCTTTGAAAGAAAACCAAAATTAAAATTTTACTTGTAGATTAAGCATGTGAAACATTAGAATTCTTTATATTTTTCTACTTTTTGCATTTGCCCCCACCCTGCAGCATCAATCAGTAAATTAATTTTTTATTGTGAATAAAGGTCATAACATAATGAACAATTATGTTTTCATTTGTTCTCAAAATAATTCCTAAATAATTCTTTTTTTTTCTACTTCTCCTTCATCTTCTCTTAGAAAGAAAAGAGCAGTTTTATCAGCTTCACTTGTCTCATGAAGAGAATGTCATTAGACATGTCCTGAAGTTTAGGAAAAGGGACAACTATACATAATGGTGTCTTTCTTGGCTCAGTGTGTAATGTATTTAGGATATAGGCTACAACCTTACAGGATCCCAAACTCTACACGTTTTTTTGTTTTGTTTTGATGTGGTACATTAATGCCCAGAAATTTAATGTTGATTGAAGCAGTTTCTCTTGCCTCATGTGAATGAGGAAGGAGTGGAAAAATACCTTGGTTCATAATGTTGGTCAGTTTGCTCTTTTTGCTTACTACATTGTGTGTTGGTTTTAGAGAACACTGGATAATCAGTCTCAGGACTACTTTCATATTGTATTGCTAAGAATTTATTGAATTAAAGGCATATCCTTCATGAAAATAATGTGCCAGAAATAAGTGAGAAGAATATCTTAAAATGTGGACAGGTTGAAGTGCTGGAGAGAAAAGAAGAGTCATTGCATTGAATGTCTTGGGTTTGGGTAGGGAACTCGCTCTTCAAGGGTCTATAACAGAATCTCTGGTTAAAACATTTGTAAATTACGTGACTCACCTCCTAAGGTTCTTTAGAATTATTGTTAATATGGTTAAGCATAAGATTAATTAAGAGTGTGGTGGTGAACATTCTTTGCAGATAGGAGAATGATGAGTTAGCTATTTTGTAATGAACTCTTATGTAGGATATAGGATTAGAGAAAGACTTCATACATTGTAAACTTTTAGAATTTAAAAATGAAAGTAACAAATGGACATTTATGGAAATATATTTTAAAGATGACAGATGACTTCAGTGTTGAGAAAAAGTTCATCTTTGACTATGTTTGAAGTCATAAAATGATTCAATCTGATCTTCCTGTGTAAGTGAATTCAAGAAGGAAATTCCTTTGTATAACTGAGGAAATGGGGGAACATTTTCTGAATAACAGTGGTCTTTCAAGTAGCTGGGTATGTATGCAGAATTAAAGAAGTGAAGGGGAGAAATGATTTCAAGAAAATAGCAAGGTGGCTTCAGCTTGAGCATCTCATGGGTCATGTAATGAGAATTTTGGTGTTTTTGTAATAGTGACACCAGCAACACATGAGCTGATGTATAGTTAGTAGGGCTGGGAAAAAGAAGGAAGAAAAAGATAGAGTGTTCATGGCAAAGAACAGATCAGGGGTTTGTTAACAGATACACTGAAGGAATAAGTTTGAAATTCTCCCACTCTCCAGGAGGGTGTTTGTGATTGACAGATTTCAGTAATAGGTTTGGAGAGACAACAGTAGAGGATTTTGCTACCTGATTGATGTTTCACTGTGAATTAGTTTTTAAGGTATAAAACAAATCTCGAACAGAACTGAAAGGGAATCATCTATCTACATTTTAACTGTATTTCCAGATTATTGCATGTTCAAAGGTAGTATGATAGATGGGTTTTGATTCAGAGGGAGAAGAAAGTTCCTTGAGATTG
The DNA here is from genome assembly GCF_047511655.1 of Castor canadensis. NCBI lineage: Eukaryota > Metazoa > Chordata > Mammalia > Rodentia > Castoridae > Castor > Castor canadensis. The sequence continues at coordinate 21,457,646 of NC_133387.1, read as the reverse complement.
GATTGGCCAGGTGGATTGTTTTGTGAATAACATAATGCTTTGCGGTATAAAGGCTTATTCACTGATGTGTATTCACATCAGTGTCCAGTTCCCCCCTCCCCTCCATCAATTAAGTATAATATTTTTTACTTTTTGTTGTGCGGTTGGACACCTCTCTGAGCGAGTCTGTGAGTTCATCTGACGTTTTTGCAAAAAGTTACTCTGTTCTCTTTTACTGGTCCATTTTGGTGTTGGAGGTTGGTGGGAAGTAGTGAACTTGAGGTTTTTTCCCCTTCTCCCCTAATAGCAGAACAGCCTTGGGAAGGACGTTGAACTATCTTTGGCATCAGTTATATGTAAATTCTATATTTCTTTCTTACAGGGTTGATGTGTAAATTGAAAGAGTTAAAGATGCTAAAGTTCATGGTAAACTGTAAAGCATTATATGATGTTTAGTGGACCCCTTTTGTGGTAAATGCCTAGTTCACCATTCCCACAGAAGTGAGTACCTAAAAGTCATGAATGTACCTTGATTGTGTCTTTCTAACCACAGGCCATCAGAGAAGGGATGGATACCTGACCCAAATTGGGCCACAAAGATTCTCCATCTTGGAAATTTGGATTTGGATCAAAGAAGGACAGTTCAGTCCTTTCTTATCTAATGTAAAGAGATTACAAACCAAGTAAGCTGCACTGTGGTTATCTTCCACATAGAGTGAGTTACAGAAAAAGCTTCTTGCAGAGAACACAGGGAACTCAGATCTGTGGAGAAAAGGAAACTCATGGAGAGAGAAAGGACTTGTTCCTGGGGGCCTGTCTGCTTTCTGTTTCCTGCTTGTTCTTAGTTCTGGCTGATTTTTGCCTTTGTGTAGTATAATATATATGTGTGTATATATGTATATAATATATGTCTGTATAATAAATTCCCTCTTTTTTGTTTTAAGTTGTTTTCTGTTATTTTTGACTGGAGACCTGATGAAATGATAGTCAATGAATGCATTATTGCATAGTCATTGAATATTTTTAAAGGTATTTTAGAGATGCTGAAATAAAGAAATATCATCCTTTTACCCAATCCATTTTTAATTTACTGAGGGAGAAGGACATGTAAAAGAATATTCTATAATATTAGGTAGAAGAAAGAAGTAAGTACTATTTGTAGTTCATGTGAGGTGATTTTATCTATGCTCAGTAGCTGTTCTTAAGGTCCTTCAATTTTTAAATTTTTTGCAGAGAACTGAACCCTTTTGTTCTTGACTTATGCTAAGATCTTGACAGGCTTTTGGACTCGTTGCTTTTGTCTGTGCCTCTGAGCATTGCAAATAGGCCAGACAGTCTAGCCACACAGGCCTTTGTTTATTAAAGTAGGTGCAGAGAATTGTAATGATGTAGGCAAATCTGAAAACAAAACACATCAGAATTTCAGATCTGAGGTTTTTTTTAAATTAAACTTGCTCAGCAAGTCATCTTGAGATGACTAAGTCACCCTTACCTGTAGATGATTTGAACATCTCCATGTTTAAGGTTGGGCTTAAAGGTACTATGTTCCCTATAGCTTGCATCATGTATAAAAGAATACTCCTATACCTTGGATTATATGCCACAATGTACCCCTAGCACTTTAATAAAAAATAATAAAATGCAAGACTGAAAAAAATTGTACATTCATATCAGAGTTTTGTTTTCCCTGTTGCTTATAGTACATAATAAAGTAAGTGCTTAAATTAAATAGAAATTTGTGAAAGTACGGTTAAACTGTGTAGAGCTGATTTTACAATCACATTTCTTTTTTTTATTATTATTTTATTATTCATATGTGCATACAAGGCTTGGGTCATTTCTCCCCCCTGCCCCCACCCCCTCCCTCTCCCCCCCACCCCCTCAATACCCAGCAGAAACTATTTTCCCTTATTTCTAATTTTGTTGTAGAGAGAGTAGAAGCAATAATAGGAAGGAACAAGGGTTTTTGCTGGTTGAGATAAGGATAGCTATACAGGGAGTTGACTCACATTAATTTCCTATGCGTGTGCGTTACCTTCTAGGTTAATTCTTCTTGATCTAACCTTTTCTCTAGTTCCTGGTCCCCTTTTCCTGTTGGCCTCAGTTGCTTTTAAGGTATCTGCTTTAGTTTCTCTGCGTTAAGGGCAACAAATGCTAGCTAATTTTTTAGGTGTCTTACCTATCCTCACCCCTCCCTTGTGTGCTCTCACTTTTATCATGTGCTCAAAGTCCAATCCCATTGCTGTACAATCACATTTCTTAACATGGAGGTTATATAGGTTACCTGTTTTACTGACTCATGCAGCTCTTCAAAATGACCCAGTTCAGAATGACATTCAACTTGGAGAGAACTGGTTGAAATGGGCATTGGTTTAAAAAAAAAATCCCTTGGGGATTTATGGAATATTAAAAAACAAAACCTTGGGAATCTCATTCTTTTTAATAATAGAAAAAAATCTGTAGTTAGGATTTTAGAAAAATATGCAAACGTCTAATCTTACTAAACAAAGTGTGGGAAATGCTTATATTATAAAAGGAAGGATGGGAACAATGATCTCATTTGAGAAATACATTAGAGAAAGTAATAGAATTACTGGAGTAACCCTAGGATGAGCTAAATAGTACTCTTTGTGAGAATTCTAGAAAATTCATAACATGGTTACACTAATTCTGACTTAGACACTTGATCTTTCCTCTCCCTCTACCTTAGGTAAGCCAAACATAGTTTTCTTATAGCATTCTCTCTCTGACTTTCATATCACCTTCCTTACTTGGTAATTGTTTAGGTGTGAGTACATGCATGTGTGCACGTGTACACATTTTCAGCTTCTTTTTTCTTAGATTGTAAACTCACTGAAAGTAAGATCTGTATGATTGCCTTATCAGTATGTACCCTGTTCCTAGTGCTGTCCTTTGACTTAAAGTTCATAAATATAAATGCATGTTTATAAATGCATGTTTATTATTTATTCACATAACCTTGTACCCTTCAAACATTACTCATAAAAAAGTATGCCAGAAATATTTATATGTTCTTTTATTTTAGGCTTTCAGAATCTTGTATATTCAATGTTCAGTTTAGCTCTATGAAGATGGTCAATAAATAATCCTAAAATGTTCTCAGTTTGACTCTATCTGAAGAGGCAAGAGAATCAATAGGTAGGACATGCCTAAACTTAATCCATGACTTGCAAATGACTACCAAAATCCTCTACGGACAAAGTTTCTAGTAATGACACTCGCCAGCACACAGAAAATATTAGGGAAGTTCCCACAACTTCAAATTAAATCAGTGGCAACAAGTCTTTTGAGGAAGCAATGGTATTTCCCTAAGGCCAGAGCTCAGAAGATGGGGAGACACTGTTAGGGTACCCTTTTGGGGAAGGGCATGTGTGCCATGGACTGAAGTTAAGGTCTGTAGAGAGAGGGACTTCAAAGACAGTGAGCTAAGTAACCATGCAACCTGCAAGGGATGGGGCAAATTGGTTGGGAGTTACTTTTTGAAGGGAGGACAGGATTGAGAAGTTATGATTCAGTGTGGAAGATGATTGGCACCCTCTTCCCTAGATGTGATCTCAGTCTTTGCTTATGATGCTTTTGGCACTGAGTGGATCACTGGTACACATGTCTGCCCAGATAGGAGAGGTGTTTACTGAATTCAACCTTGGCTAATTCCATGTTCACTTCAGAGTTACTGACATCATGCCTCAGTTGGGGGTTATGGCTGTAATTGCCACAGTCGCAGCTCTCTGTGTTATGCCTGCAGATGGCTCTGAATCTGTCAGGAAGAAGCAAGATAAATATTTTCTTATAAATATGAAAGGAAGAGTTAAACACTTATTGTTTAGAAACCAAGTTGATAAGCATATTACATTGTCTGAGGCTCCAGAAATGAGCAAATTAATTACATGCAAATAACTGTTGCTCATGAAGTGTGGGCTAATAATAGTATCTGTTTAGATGTTTATGGCAAGTTTATTTACATGGCACAATTTTCTGCTAATTTTCTTGTGTAACATGGTAACTATTAGTTCCTTTTGCCTTTCATACACAAATACTTTGCTGAAATCATGAAAAATGTTATCCTGTCTGTCTTTGCTATGCCAAGGACAGTTTTGAAGAATGTATCTGTGAATACATGGTAAAAATAGAACAGTTCACTGTAGTATTTTCTGTCTTAAACAAATGTTGCCCTCATCAGCATCACAGAGCTTCTTATTATTAAAGATTAGCACTCAGTAGTTCTGTCCAGATTGACTTTCTGTTGATCTTTTTCATGAACATCTTTTGATGTCAGCATTCTGAGAGCTTCAGAGTTCTTTTCTCTTAAGGCAAAACAGGGAATTGAGCAATTTATATTGACAGTGTAATCCATGGTATAGGTTTCTACCATTTCCACCAAAGAGTAATTGGGTTCATTTTTCAGGGATGGTCCTAAACTCTGCCAAGGTCTTCCCATCCTCTAAAGGAACCTTTGCATCCTGCTGTGACAGTCTTGGTACTAATCTGTGTGTATGTTCCTGAAGGATATCAGAGGTGAAGAGATGAGTTCTTTTAATTTTTTTCAAGATAATCAGTTCTTTTGGGTCATTAACTTGGATGATATATCAGAGGCTTCAAAGGCTAGGGAACATCTTAGTTGGGATAAGAAGTGATTGTTTTTGTGTACAACTTCATAGGCTGGATTTATCTACCTCCAGTCTATCTCAGTAGGGTGACATTTGTCTCTACTAGGTTACTGTTTGATTTGTTTGCTCTGCAAATGTTAAGTCTCAGTTAATTAGCTCACCCCTAAGCATTTTCATCAGCTACCCTGACATTTTGACATAATAATTTGGAAACTTATGTTATGGAATGCTAGACAACCTGATTGGTCATCTTTTGTTCACAAAATAGAATGGTAATGGATTTTAGCTTTAATTTTTGGTAGAGCCAGAAAAATTTTAGCATCCATCCTCAAAGGCATGCAAAGTATTTTGTATCTTGGATGAGTTTGTATCATCTACTGTCTAATGCAGGGGTGGCACAGGCACATTGAACCACCAAACTTTGTAAGTTAATAGCTTGCCTTTAGGGATTCTCTTTACTAGTCTTTTCCACTGTGTGGAGATTAGAATTCTAGAGGTTGCTGGCTAGACATTAATGCATTTCCAGGGGATTAAAGGTAAGGGCAGTACAAATGTACTTTTGGAATTCTCTGTTCTTTTGTTCCAACTTTTAGATTGAGGTTTCCAGGTAGAGAAATCATACTACTTTTCAATAACCCTAAGAGGAGAAAAATCAATTGGTAGATTTTGAGGAAAGAATCAATCTTTTTACTATAGAAAAAAATGAGAGCCATAACTACCTTGTGTTTGCAAATTATGTGCTTTCAGTCTGTGATGCTTTCAAGAGTTTAGAATAGGGTATTTAACTTCTCTACTTATGACTGATAGGATCATAGTAAAAGTCCTCCAGCCTAATGGAAGCTTACAAAGGAGCTCTTAGAATTGCTGGATCACACTTTATAGTGGTTTGTATGTCTACAGATTATTAAACCTCAGCATAGAGGATGTCCTGATTTAAAAATTCCCAGTTTTATTCACTTGGTCTGATGTGAGGAGCAATCATCCTTTCTGTTGTCTTATGTGGTAGATTGTAAATTTCTCAACCACAGTTAAGTTTCTGGTCAAGGCCAACCAAACTGAGCTCCAGGGAGTTCTTTCTCCCTTGAATTTCTCAACCACAGAATTTGCTTATGTCTTCTTCACTCTTGACCTTGTTCTCTATTGACATCTAAGTGTCATTTATTATTCTGGTAGCCATAAGCATGTTACCAACTGTCAAATGTGCCTTGGAATGATCAAGAAGAAGAAATCTCAGAAGGAACAAGTCACTCTGTGTTATCTTTTATTATCCAGCTTTGGCTAGTTACATAGAACTTAATGTTCATAAATTTGCTGTTGTAGAATTTATAAATCAGGAAACAGATTCAATTATTGGGACTTGAAGACTAGTTAACATAATTTTCAAGTTTCTTCAGTTATTTTCTGCATCAGTATGTTTTCTTATTGTACCACTGTTTATTCTGTGAACTCATATTGGTGCTTAGTGTATATGTTTGGATCTGACCTAGGTTATACCAGAATTTAAAGTTACTTGTTGTAAAATTGCTGGCCAGTATCATCAGCTTTCTTAGGTATTTATGTATGTATGTATCTATATCTATCTATCTATCTATCTATCTATCTATCTATCTATCTATCATCTAGGTGGTATTTGGATTTGAACTCAGGGACTTATACTTCCTAGCAGGTGCTTTACCACTTGAGCCATGCCCCTAGCACTTTTGGCTTTTTAGTTAGTTTTCAGATAGGGGCTCACATTTTTTGGCCTGGGCCAGCCCCAGACCATGATCTTCCTACCTATTCTTCCCTCATAACTGGGATTGCAGACATATATCACAATGCTCATTTATTTGTTGAGATGGGATCACTCTAGCATTTTTTGCCCCACCTGACTTGAACTGCATTCCTCTGATTTCTGCCTCCCAAGAAGCTGGGATTGCAGGTGTGTACCACTACACCCAGCCTACCATTCTTAGTTTTGGGTATTTTATCTTTTCCCTTTTATGCCTGATCAAAAGTTGTCTTACAGTTATATATCTGCAACTTCTGATTTGTAGTGAGTCAAAAGCTCACTAGAGAGTAATTGTAGAAATATTGATGCTTTGGAAAAACTGAAGGGGCAGGGGAAGTATTAACCAAGAGAAGCATGTCTTGAGGGTAGGGATTGAGGTGATTACCAGTTTGGGTCAGAAGGACAGTGGTGAAAGAGAAATAGGGAGGGTACTGATTTAGTACGTGCAAGGGTACTGAAACAATGAAGTCTCAGAATATTAAAGAATGAAGGGTTTGAAACATGCCTTTTCATATTGTTCTAATCAACTTTAATACTGTTTGCTATGGACCTAAAATAATGAACCAAGCATAAAACTCCTTTGAAATAAAAATTGGAACATTGTTTAAAATACTTTCTAGTAAACTATCTGCTTTCCTTTTCAATATGTCATTTCCTTACTTTTGCTAAGTTAATCAATTCTGTTGCATATTAAGACCAATTTTTCCATAAGTAAAATTTTTTTAATTAAAAAATTGAGATTATAATTTATGTGTAATAAAATTTGTCATTTCAGAAGATACTGTTGGCAGTTTTTAGTGTATTAACAAAGCTGTGCAGCCATCACCACTTCCTAATTCCAGAACATGTTCATCAACCCAGAAAGGAAATTGGTCATTAGTGAGTGCTCACAATCACTCATTGCTCTCCTTCCCTTTTCCTCAGCCTGTGGCAACCACCAATTGACTTTCTGTCTTGATGGATTTGTTTATATTCTGGACACTTCATATAAGTGGAATCATATGATATGTGGCATTTGTGACTGGCTTCTTTCACTTAACATAGTGTTCTCCATGTTCGTCTGTTTTGCAGCAGGTATCGGTACTTCATTTCTTTATTTCTTAATAATAGTACATTGTATGGGCATTTTGTATATCTCTATCAGTTGGTACATATCTGAGTTGTTTCTACTTTTTGATTATTAGGAATTAGCTGCTATGAAATTTTTTGTACAAGATTTTCTGTGATTATATGTTCACAACTTCACTATACCCAGGAATGGAATTGTTGGGTCCATTTAGTAGCTCTGTGTTAAACTCTTTGAGGAACTGCCAAACTGTTTATCACGTTGGTTGTACCATTTTATTTTCCACCATATTGGGCATATTATTTGAACTGTAACTGATATGCTGTTGAAAAATAAGCATATCCTTTCTTTCTTGCCTTTTTGGACATCATATATTATGGAAATAGTTATTGTCTGAAGCCTTGGAAGCTCATACAGTTTTAGAGCTGGAGGGATTCTAAAGGATCCATCTTCCTATTGGAATGGAAGATCTCTGAGGTAAGGAACCTTGTCTACTATTGTATCCACTCTACCAGGTCAGCACTGTAAAAAGTAGGTGGTTGGTAAATGTTTCTGAATGAAGGAATAGAATCATACCCTTCTATCTTATAATGAGAAAAATGATACCTAGAGAAGTTAGGTGACTTCCTAAAGGCCACACAGAGACAATGGCAACACGAGAACTAGCACTGTGTTTCTGGTTTCCTTGCTAAACTCTTGCTATTACTATTGTCTTGAATTTACTGTTCTTTCTGAGCTTGGTGGTCTTTGCTGACCTGGTACTGGATTTTCTGACAGTTTTATAGCTGTGCTTTGAGAGTTTATTGACGTTTAATGAGTGTTTTTGTTCTTGTGAAATCATTTACATGTTTACTGCTGAGTCCAGTATTCACAAAGGAGAAAAACATTTAAATAACTGTATTTTACCTAAAGAAGATAAATTACAGTTGCCCATCAATAAATAGACAACTTTCATAGCTACCAAGATTATTAGATTGTGGAAATCAACAAGTTTGTGCCCTCCCTTGTGAGTCACTTGCCTTAAAAAATTCACAACTAATTACCTGAAAGTGAGACAAGTTAATGCAAGTTTGCTATTAACTAGTATTCTCTTCTTTCCTAATCACCATTGTGGAAGAATCCATTTTATCACTCTTGCCTCCTCTTCCAGAGTAATATATGTAGAAATTAAATACAGCATAGGAAAGGTAAGCATAGACTACCCTGTATCTAAAGCAGTGCTCTTAGAGCCATATTTGCATGTTCAGTGCAGTTGTGTTCCATGAAGGATAGGTTTATAGACTGGATCCATAATAAGTTGAGATTTGCTGTGAAAAGCTGTGGAGTATAGGTAGAAATGTAGAGCCTTTGAGGATAAAGAGCACATATTTCACTTTGTTTTAACAAAGGCCTTATTTTATAAGTTTTTATGGGAACCAGTCATTTCAATTACTTTAGTTAAAAATCATTCCAGGAAGCAGAAAATTAAGATGTCACTTGAAGGTACCAAGATTTCCACTTTTTTTTTTTTTATAACTTTGGCCAGCATTTGATACCTGGTTTTAACTAACATAACAGGTTTAGAAGACTCATTTATCATACACCTGATATATTATAAGAACTTTCGTAAATGTCACATTGTACCCTCAGCACAACAATAATAAAAAAAAAGAAAAAGAAGAGTTGTCTATATCTTTTGGGCACATTCTTGGGAGGATCCTAAATCTCTTAAATTCATAGTTATGTTTTTGATCTATTCCATTCCCGTGTTTTGGGAGTTGAGAGTGGAAGAATATATAAGAACCCTGTTCATTAAGGTAAGAAATGAGGGCATTTTTAGGGAGTTAGCATGGAATAATAGTGGAGGGAAAAAAATCCACAGGCTTTTCTTTAGAAGATTTATGGTCAAATTCTGTCTATATGGCCACTTGTGTAATCTTGTTTAATTCACAGAACTTTACCAAGGTTCATTTGTAAAATGTGGGTAGCAATAATTCCTACCTCATGGCATAGTTTTTATAGTTGGTGAGATGTGGGACACATAGTAGGTATTCAATAATTGTTAGTGAGCTCTGAACCTGGGGTTAATTTTCCCTCATAATTATGATTTATATATGTTTATATAATAAAAATATGCTATGCACATTATATATAATTAATTATATAATAAATTATGCATATTTGTATTTTTATCCTCCCTTCAATCTATTTCCATCTCATATCTTGTTTCTAATAGTATGTAACTGGTTTATATGGTTGACAAGTTAACTCACATATGTGGGGATAGTCAGAGCCTTTGAAAATTATCTTAAATTTTGTTTATTGTAACTTTGTTAATAGCTGCTATGAATCTGATTGTCAAGTGCTTTCTGCCTCTTCCAGTTTCTGCTAAATATCATTGCTATTGTTTACATTATACAAGTTGGAAACATTAGTGTGATCTTTTCCACTTCTCATCTTTTTTTGTAATTCTGCTGCCTAGCAGGTTATTTCTATGCAAAGCTAATACTGGAAAAATAATGTTGATGCTGATATAAGGTAGATAATTTAGGAAGTACATGGGCTCAAATACTAGGGTATACCAAGCATCACTCTGTAACTGTAATTTACTACCCTTTATTTGTCAGCAGAATTCTGAGGCACTGAGAAAGTCTTAACTCATCCACTTATATTTAGAAGAATAAATATGTAGAATATTTATATTTATATTATCCCAGTTTTATAGTTCTTTTTCCTGTTTAATTTGTATTTTTCTAGTGGTCCTATAAAGGGCAAGCTTATATAAACTTAGTTCTTTTTTTTTAACCTAGATATACAGTGAAGATGGAATACCTTGGTATTCTATTAGCAGAAGGACAATAGGTGTGGAAAAAAATAAAAAAATCTGACTTCCCCTCTTTTCCCCCCAAAAAAACTCAAATAAAAATATTCTCAAGCATCTTGCCTCTAAGAATAGATTAGATTATTGTTTAGCAAATATCCGTTCCCTACCCCACCTCACCACTCCTCTCCCACCTCCATGGGAGATATACCTTGTTGTCCCATTGATATGTGACTTGCCATTAGCAATGGACTGTTAGCGTATATGCCACCAGCAAAGGCTTAGAATGTACTTGTTTATTTGGACTTGGCCTTTTGTGCTTTTATCAGTTGTCATTAGAAGAGCATGCTTCTAAGTAGCTGCTAAATCAAGGAAGATGAAAAACACTGGTTCTGGACCTGATCTGTATCTTGGTATCAAGCCCAACTCTGAATCCCAGATAACCAGCATACTGTGAGCAAGAAGTTCTTCTTGTCTGCTTCCCAGTTGTGGGTTACTTATTACTCCATATTGTGTGGCAGTAGATAACAAATGTAGATGCTGATTTAAAAATTTTTCTTTGAGCACTTTATTGTTTCATAGCACCTATTTTAGAGCCAGCTTTGTGCCACTTATCACTGGTTAAACTGTTTAAGGATTGAAAGCTGAGTTAAAAGCTAGTAGTCCAGATCTGGAATAAGAAGGTTGCTGGTTGACAGTGGGGCTATCTCTGGCAAACCTACCTGTACTTGGGTGTAGGAGAAGATAATGTTCCGTGGCTCCTTTTTTGCTGGATGAACTAATTGTATTTTCTTAGTGGTAGAAAAGGACATTGAATACACATAGATAAGTCTCTTTAATTTTGGAAAGAGCCTATTAAAATTCCATTTTGTCTTTAGAAGTAAACATATAAAGGAATCTGGAAGAGGCCAAACACCTTTTTAAAATAATGATTGTCTTGGGCTAATTCCTTCACTATGCTCCAGCATCCTTAAATGCCAATCCTACTGCATAGGGTCATTTGCAAACAAAACTGATTGGAGAGGGGAGGCTGTGTGCCAGAGACCTCCCTAAAGAGAGGTTTTAGACACCTGGACATTGTTTAAACTGGTTTTCCTCAGCAACACTTTTATTTATTTTTCCTCTACCTAAGAGAAAGATGAAACAAATTTGTTTATTTCAAAGGATATTGTAATCCATCCTTTAAAAGAGAATACTGAAAAAAGGAAAAAAAAGTATGTTGTATAAAAAGCTCAGTGGTTTGCAGCATTTTCCTTTCCTGCCAATTATGAGCATGGTCTTTCCCTTTGCTCTGAGCTCCCCCCTCTGGCATTCTTGGTATATTTCTCTTTCTATAATTATGAACTTCAAAGCTCCCCCCACCAAGTCATTTTGAAAACTCTCTACACTGTAAAGTGATGGTAGGGGATGCTTTTATTTCCTAGAGTGTAGGGTGGAGGTGGATTGCAGAAGTCAGAAGAACTGCCTGCAACTTTTACTAACTTTTAATTCACTGCAGAAAAAATTGGAAACTCAATGCACCATTGATGTTGCTTCAAAGACACTTTGAGCTTGCTTGTTAGCCATTTTATGGCTTGTGTAAGAGGACTAAAATTAGGTGCTTTTTTCATAGACCTCAGGATTGTAGTCAGTCATAGTGGACAGATTCATCTGGCTCCTTGTTTTTATAATTAAAGCTTTATCCTTTCTGGTTTTTTTTTTTTGTCTTAAATGGCCATCTTTGTTCTGATAGATACTGATTGTTTTACTGTAAGTAAACTCCTGTTAAATCATATTTTCTTTAAAAAGATTGGTAATGCCTATTTTTAGCACTGTTGTAGAATTTGATTTTCAGTGTAGCTTAATTTTCCAGAAAATAAAATCTCATATTTTAAGCACTAAAGCTTCTAATTTAACACTTTTAATGGGAATTTTTGTGAGATACATTTCTCAGATTTGGGCCTTTTGTCACAATATACTGAGTACATTCAGACTTTTCTTAATGATTGAAGGATATCAGTTTGAACTTGGGTAGGTGATGCTTCAGTTGACCATTTCTGTATTATCGTTTATGTAGTATATTGTGATATGTCAGAGGTCCCTTATCACTTAAGGAGGCATGTATAGTGTCCCCCTTCCTGACCCATCCCCAAACTCCTATTTCTTTGTATCTCACTTTGTATGCTTCTCATGCCATCTGTCTTTTTCCCCTGTGCTATGTGGCTATAGGTTATCATATCTAGCTATTTATGGTGTCTGTCTCAGACAGTTTCCTCTTGTGTTCTCAATTGCTCAGTTATTGGGATCTAAGCTGTAAAGACAGAGAACCAAGATAATTAGAATTGTCTGTGGTTACTTCTCTGACGTAACCAGAAAAATGATTTGGCATCAAATGCGTGAGTTGTTAACTGTGGGTTTTATAACATAAGTAGAATTTGCCCATGGAGATGTCCATTTTTATCTTACCTGTTCTTTAGTTCTTATTATTCTGAGTGGTTCAGGCTACCATAAATTAGGTATTATCCTGCTAACAATAGCACTCAAATAAAATACCTTTATTGCAGAATTCTTTTTCCTAGTCCTATCCATTTGTATTTTTATCACTCAAGTTTTAGATAGTCCATGAACATCCATTTCTGGGAAAACGTTTGATTATCTTGTCAATTTCCAGAAGTATCTAGGGTAGGTATGTAGTTATTGCCATTTTTGTTATCCTACTGCTATATTGGGATTTTTTTTCTTTTGAGTCAAATATTTGGTTAGAGTTCTCCCCCTTTTAATTTGTTTTTGTTGATCTTTTATTCCTTCTGCTAGTGTAAAGATATTTGCATTATCTTTTTTAGGGACAGAATTCACTCTTACCAGTTGATTCAAGAGATTGGTGCTCTTGTATCAGCTTGTTTCTTTTTTCCTCCTTTTCCATTTTTTTTTTTTTTTGAAACAGGGTCTTACTGTATAGTTCAGGCTGGTCTGGAACTTGAGGTTCTCCTGCCTCAGCTTCCTCAGTGCTAGTATTAATAGGCATATGCCATGACACCCTGTAGGTTTGTTGTATTTGAAAGATTCTCTTTTCTTTTTATCTGTACAACTGACTGGGTCAAATCCACAATGGCTTGGGCCTTCCTTGCACTCCTTCTCACTGTTTTAGCTTCAAACAGCACTTGACTGTCTATCCACCTGAGTTCTGCCCTCTGATTGAGAAGATCTTCAGTTAGTCCTTTTTGGGCCAGAATTATTATTGCTCACATAAATGATGTTATGTCTATCATTTATCTTTCTCATATACGAGTTGGTGGCCTTCAATTTGGCTTAATCACTATATAGTTAATTATTGTATTATGGAATGAACTATGGTCTGCACAACAAAATATTGGGAAATGAAGCTTCCTCTACCTATGCTTAGTAGATTAGCATGTAGGAAATGAAACATTTAGTTTCTTTAATTACTTCAGATTTGCTTATGATCTTTTCCAATTAGCTTAGTGTCAACCTCTTGGAAACATATGCCTTTATATAAATTTGTTTATCTTTCCCGTTTATACATTGAGGATGAATTAATAAAAATATATTTGAGTGTTTATGAATGGGGTTATGTTAGAATGTATATATGTGAGAAACTTCAATGAATATAGAATGTTTATAATAAAGGTGCTTTTTAAAATTTCTGTTTATAGTTTCCCTTCAACTTTTCATGTTCTCCAAATACATTAGAGGATTTCTTCTTAAAGAAAATACTGAGCTGGATACTGTGGCTCGTGCCTGTAATCCTAGCTTCTTGGGAGTAGAGATCAGGAGGATAGTAGTTTGAGGCTAGCCCAGGCAAACTTGATGGGATCCTGTTTCAAACAATAAAAAGCTGGGTGTGGTGATACAGATCTTTCATTCCAGCTAGTTGGGAAGCCTAAATAGGAGGGGTGCAGCCCAGGCTACCTGGGCCTGAACATGAGATCCTGTCTACCAAGTACGAGGCTTTTTTTTTTTTTTTTTTTAATTTTTTGTCAAATTTGCTGTTTGTGTTAGTAAGTCTTTAGGATTTTATTCTAATTATGGTTTATGATTTAAGTACCGACCAGATGTTTACCCAGATTGCCTTTTCCACTACATAATGTCATTTATGAGAGAAAAATGGGCTCTCAACTCCTTTGTAGTATGGTTTTCTGCTTGGACGACATGAAGATGTTTGGTAGCACTCACTTTCTATCTCACTGTGTTTAGTCATGTTCTATCCAGGATCACAGATTGTTTGTTTTGAACTTTCACTGTTGTTGGAAACTGAAAAAAAATGCCTCTTGCCTCATAGTCTGGATGGGAAAAATGTCACTGGTTTCACCACCAAAATTTTCTTTAGTCTCTGTTTGTAACCATTTTAAGATTGATAAGATATTTCATTAATTTTTTCCCTCTACTTAATATCTTCTGTTTCCCCATTTTTCTGTGACATTTCTATGATTGTAAATTATTCTGCTTCCCATCACCCAAGCCTGCTGATTGGTATGTGTTCAATTTTGTCAAGTGTTCCACATCTGCTTTTTGTCAGTCACTATTTTTGCAAAGTCTTCATTCTCTTTAATTATACAAATATGTCGTCTACATTTTTCTTGTCAAGGACAAATTAAAAAGAATTAGTTCAGTTTCTGAGCTAGTTTAGTCTTCATTAATTCCATACCCTACTCCATTTTTAGCAGCATTTTCCTTTTCCTAGTCTCCCCTCCATGATAATTTTAAAAGCTTGTCTTCCTGTGTCTGACTTACTTGAGTAGCATGAATTACTTTGCTATCTCTGACTCTTTTATGTAAGTTTCAGCTGACTGTGACAAGATACTTTTCCACTTTCTCCAGATTTAGTTCATATCTATCTTTGTCTGTAGATATTGAAGAGTCATTTGTGAAACTATGTTAGGTATTTCTTGTTCATTATCATTTTCCCCAAGAGGAATTTTAATTCTATGTGTGTTAATCTTTTAATTATCCTAATAATGTGTCATTTGGTACTCCTGGCCTCTTGTACATTGATGGAATTAATCCTTCATCTTTGGCCTCATCAGAGTGGAATTCTTGATTCTTTAATGTTTATACATTTATTTTTAAATGGCTCTTAAATTTGTTTATTATTAACTTTCCCATTTTTCCCTTGCCATCCAGGTTTTCTTTTCTTTCTTCTAACTCCCTATGTAATTGAGATTTAAAGCTTTTTTTTTTTTTGTATGTGTGACATTTGCTTCTTCCTTTCCATTGCTTCCAGTGCATGTTGTTATTATTTAATACATAATACACTTTGATTCTCAAAATTTAATGGCCATGAGAATCACCTGGAGTGTTAGAAGTCCAGATTCCTGGGTCCCAAACATCCCAATGCAATTGGTCTGTAACAGGTCTTTGATACCTTCATTTCTAACATGTATCCCACTGTACATTGCTACCGCCTGCTAACTGGGTCCCTGGCTGCTTGTCTTCAGTACAACAGTCAGGGTTTTTTATCTGGAACACTCATTCATAAATTAATTTATAAAATTTTTGCTATCTGCAAGGCACGTATTAAGCAATGAAAAAATGGATGTGATCCCACATCTTGCAGTACTTAGAACTTTATTGACTTTTTTCCTTCATGTCTTCCTCAACTCAACAACTTTTAAAATTTATTATTTTTTACGGATGATAGGGAGTTGGTTCACTAGTGTTTTGGTTAGGTGCTGATAGCATGTAAGACTCAGGAAGTTTGAGCTCTCTCTCTCTCTCTCTCTCTCTCTCTGTGTGCATGTGTGCTTCGCTTGTCAAATGAGGGCAGTTAGGTTAGATCACTTGTGTGTTCCCTATAGTTAGTGTTTGAATCTCAGTTGTGGTCTATACCTTCAAGATATTCATGTCAAGTTTAGAAGAAATCTATCGTATTTTATTAGTTTTAATACGTCATTACTTATAGGCCCTTCCAAATTTCTGAGATGTTAAAATATAAAATAATGCATATCATATGATCCATGAAATACTATATATATACTCTTAGCTCAGTAAACTGGGCTAACTCATATAAGTGAGTGTGTTTGTATTAGTGAGGATAATAATAGCACATAAAGTCCCTTTCTGACTGCTGATGCATGGTTACCTGGGACAAAAAGGCTGTGTCACTACTCTTGTACTTATGAAAGAGTCAGGATTTATTAAGTGATAAAAGGAGCTACAATGCAGGGAAATAATATCACTCTTTGAGCCCATCATATTCTTCCCATGTTTCTCCTGGGCCTCGCTTTTGACTTGTGGAATGTATAAAGATCATCACCAGTGGTACTATAATTCAGTGATTGACTCTTCCATTTACTACTTAGTTCAAGAAACCAAATTCAGATTAGCACAATACTTCTTGTGAATTATAGTTTTGGAGTTTTTCCCTTTTAATTCATGTTCATTTAAATTCATTTAAAAATAAGTTTAGTGATCAGATTGACTAATCACTTACTAATTATTCACTTTATCCATTCAAGCTAGGACCTAGTGTGGGTAAAATCAACTACTTCTTAAATTTTCAGAAAGTCATAGTTCCTGAAAACTACAAGAGCTTTCTTATTTGTCTTCATAGTGTCACTGAGTCTGATTTTTCCTGGGAGAGAAGACACATATTAAGGGAGCCAGGGGAAAAATACTAGAACCAACTCTGCTTGTTCATGAAACTCCCACTCCATTATTTTTCCCACTTGTTCCCACTTATTTCCTTCTGTTTTTCAAGCACTTTTAGCCTTGGGATTAACTTCTCATGCTACATTTGGTCATCAATGTTCATGATGCCACTGGAGGTATATGGAGAGATTTTGGCTGAAATCTTCCATTTCAAAAGTTGTAACTTTAACAGCTAGTGGTGAATGCCAAATAAATGACATGGACTGTAAGTACCATGGGACTTAAGGGAAAAGAGAGATCATCAAGTTGTTGGAAAATGTTTTAAGACAGGAATAGCATTTGCAGATGAGTAAGTCAGATCTGGGGAAGCAGTACCAAAAGAAATAGAAGTAAGGAAGTACAATGTGTGTGTGTAAATCTACTAACTAGACTACCAGAGAAGGACATATGTGAAAGAAAATTTTATTGGAGTTGGGTCCTAGCAGACCTAGAAATTGTACTTAATTATTTTCAATTTTATATTTTATGGAACAAGGGTTTCTGACATCTTGAAGAAGCATTTTTATCACTTCCTCTAATGTTCCTTCCATGTTCTTTCTCAGGGAAATGGATGACAGATGGTACAGTGGGGCTAATTCTGACTAAAGTTGTTAAGTCCTTGTGTGGATTTATGTGCACATGTGTTGTGTGTACCAACACAATCTATCAGTGATATTCCTAAGATGGGAGTCCTTGATCAGAGAGGAGGAGTGAAGGTGTTGCTGGCCAAGTTCTCTAGTGAATGCTCTTAGAAAGCTGTGAAATGAAAGAAGTTTGGACCACATGATTTTTCACAACTACTGACTACTACTGGAATTTATTATACCATGGGAATTAAAGTTGTAAAACCTTGGCTTTCTGCTTCAAAGAGCCTCCACTAGTGGGCAGTCTGACATGTGAATAATGATAAAGTGCTGTGCTTAATGATGAAACAGGGTTGAAGTGCTCTGGAATCAGGAAGTAATTCCTTAGTCTAGTGGGGGTAGAGAAGGGATCAAGAAGACCTTCACTGGCATGGTATTTGGACCTTTTTATGAATCAAAGGAAAGAACATATTAGAGAATGAGAGGTTTATTCTTTATATATGAGAGAGGGGATAATTATAAAGTGAAGTATGGAGTAGTAGGTGGGAGCAGAAAGATTTTGACAAAAAGGAAAAAGCATTTGAGGGATTTGAAGATTTGATGGATACTGGGGAGAGGAAAAAATTGATTAAGATGACCAAGTAATCTGTTTTATGTAACTGAAAGAATGGTGGTACCATTTGTAATGAAGAGGAGATGAATTTGCTTTAAATGTATTTGACTTTGAGATGATGGGAGTCCAATCGGAAGCGTGTACTAAGGCTTGGTAAAGTTGACCTATGAAAGATGAGGGTGAGCACTATTAACCAAAGAGGAATGTAATGATAATGTCTTCTGCAATGCTGAGTACCTGTCCATGGGGCTCCAGGATTTGTGAGGGGCTGGAGTGCTAAGTGTGGAGTAAAATTTAAGACTATTCATTTCCCTGTAGGCCACTGCTGCTTTCTTCCATAGGTAATGTATTCAGGCATGAATGTTGTGGTGGAGGCTATTCTTGGTGTGGGGAAAATAAGTAGTTTTATAAGCTGAGCTGTACTTTTCAACAGACGACCCAGGAGACCATAGTAGGAGAGTTCCTGAGATGGAAAAAAATGAACAGTAGACACACAGCCTGTTGGTAATGCTCTTGTGTTCAGTACATAGTGTGGGAGGCTCATCTCTGCTTTCTTCACCATAGAGCAGCTGGGTATCCTT
Organism: Castor canadensis; assembly: GCF_047511655.1. Classification (NCBI taxonomy): domain Eukaryota; kingdom Metazoa; phylum Chordata; class Mammalia; order Rodentia; family Castoridae; genus Castor; species Castor canadensis. Next base: position 21,438,997 of record NC_133387.1, on the reverse strand, counting down.
GGATGGAATCAGAAATCAGACCTAGGACAAATGACAGACTTCAGAGACTTTGTGGTTCAGGGAATTATGAGCACTTTCTATTTCTTGGGTCAGAAGACCTGGGTCTTCTGATAACCTGGAGAAAAGTGTGCTTAGAATGAAATCCTCATAAAAATGGAGGATAGCTCACTCATTGGCAGTGATGGGCCAATGGTCTATTTTGAGGGTTTCTTTTTTTTTTTTTTTCATGTTTTCATAGCCAGGCCTTTAATTAAATATTATTGTCATTGTTTTTATACAAAAGTGGCAGAGTTGAATAGTTGCAATGGAGATCTCTTTTTTTTTTTTTTCCAGTTTTGGGCCAGTCCAAACCATGCAGTGGTATGGAGTCTTTGCTGTTTTTTTTTTTTTTTCATTTTTCTTTTATTATTCATATGTGCATACAAGGCTTGGTTCATTTCTCCCCCCTGCCCCACCCCCTCCCTTACCACCCACTCCGCCCCCTCCCTCTCCCCCCCTCAATACCCAGCAGAAACTATTTTGCCCTTATTAGAAGAAGCCAAATTAAAAGTCTTCCAAAGGAGTAAGATCTGAAATGAGAGACAGCAAAGTGGACCAAGGAGGCCAGAAAATGAAGTATCAAATCAGAGGGTTGCAACTAAGAGCCTAAAAATTTCCAGGCTCTGTCATTTTTCCTGACTTTCTCTTTCGCTCCTTATACTTCCATTTGGGCACATTATTGGCTAGTGGGAGAGCAACATGTACTGAGGACTGACTTTGTATCAGATGGTGTTCTTTGTGTTGCTGCCAAAACAGCGAACAAGATAGCGTCTTGCATTCTTCATGGAGTTTGTATTGTAGTGGGGAGATGGAGACAATAAACTCATGTACACACATGTAATTCTCTTCTTGGTGAAAAAAATGTAAAATTAGGGAAACGGCATTGTAGGGAAACAAATCATTGTTTTGCTTGGGAAGCATGTTCTTTACATTAGGGTGGTTAGTAAGTTCTCTTTGAAGAGACAACTTTTGAGTTGAGTCCTGAATGATGAGAAGAGAGAGCCACATTAAAGCTGGGAGAAGGGAGATGTTAATTGGGATTTCTATTTTGACCATATTAAGTTTGGGATGCCTGTGAGACATGAGATGCTGAGCTTGGTGCTCGAGGGGAGAGGTCTGGGCTGATAAATTAGGGGGTCTTTATTAGATAGATTATATTTTAATAGTCACAGGTCTGGATCAGTCCTTATACTAACATGTGGGGTGAGAGGTTCTTTCTACTCCTGCATATTTGCCTAGAGATTAGTTCTTAAAAAGTTCCCCTTCCTCCTTTAATTTTATACTTCCAGTGCTGGGGCCTCCCACATGTTAGGCAAGTGCTCTACCACTGAGTTACATCCTTAGCCCTAAAATTCTTTTTTAAAATAGAACAGATTAAAAATATTGAATGGAGTTTTGGGGGCAAGTATGTGATTTTTTTGTGTGTATATGCATATTTTTTTCCATGTTTTTGAACCATATGTGTCCTGATTGAAAGTATTTCTCAAGGTTTTCAACTTATATCCTGACAAATTGAAATTTTTGTAAACTCATTATAGAATCTACTCAAGTGTGCATATGCAGTCATAGGTTTCTGATCTCCAGATTTATTAAGAGTCCCTGAACTCTCTCTCTTAGTAAATATTGTATTTGAAAAGGATTGCTGGGACATGTGTAAAGTGTTTTATAGTTAACACACAGCTGAGGTCCCAACGCCCCTGTGAGGTAGAAAGATGTTGTTTTCCTTTCTTTGAAGTTATGTTGGGAAGGGCTCCAGAAGACAGAATGACTCACGCAGGGCAGTACAAGTAAAAATTGTTGGGCTAGTCTTAGAAACCAAGCCTCTAATTTATCTGGTAGGACTCTTCTCAGCCTTGTATACACATTAGAATCATCTTGGGGAGTTAAAACAAAACAAAAGCAAAGCAATAACAAAACTATAAGGAAAACATGCTCAGGCCCTACCCTTTAAAGGGTTGGTAAAATGATACTTATAAATAAAAGAAGGGCTGAGCCTACATCTATAATTCCAGCTGCAGTTAGCAGAGATGGGAGGATCCAAGTCTGAGGCAAGCTTGGGCAAAAACTTGACAGCCTATTGAAAAATAAAGCAAAAAATTCTGGCTGTGTGACTAAAGTTGTAGAGGACCTGCCTAGGAAATGTGAAGTTTTAGTTCAAACTCCATTACTACCCCCAAAACTAAAACAAAAACCAAAAAAAACCCAAAAAAACCTTTGCAAGTAATTTTAATGTGCAGAGTTGTTGGGAGGCTCTGCCCTGAACCATGTTGCCTTCTCCCAAGTTCCCTCAACTCTGGGAGATTACTGAGCCAACCAAGGTCAACCATGCCACTTTCTAATGATGTTGGTAAAGAGGCCTCTTTATTCTTCCTGGAAAAGAGCCTTTTTCTTACTTGTGGTGGTTTCTTTCACTGGCTGTGCATTTGAAGTTATCACACATTTCTTCCCTGGTATCAGCATTCTCTCTGCCCATCCTTAAGACTGGTGAAGCAGGACCAAACTCTTACTTAAAAGGGAACTAGATCTGGCTTTAGCATTCTGGCCTTTGTCTTCCTCCCCCGCCCCCATTCTGTCCTGTAAAATTATCTCTGGTGATTTGATGGTGTTTTTGAATGGGTACTCTCAGCTTTTAGTGCAGGGTTGCCTGTAAAATGTAAATGACCTTTTCTCTTATCTGTACACTTTTAACTAGGACTATGTGCAGGCTTCTGACTGGACTGGATTACTCAGAGCTATTCAAAGCATGGTTCCCAGACCAGCACTGGTCAGTTCACTATTGTCACACCTTAAGGAAATAAGTACAGAAATTGAATTTAAGCCTTTAGAAAGTTTGAGTAATTATGCAATGTAGTATTTTAATTGAATTATAAACATAGAATTGGTGCTTGGATTTTGTTCATTTTAGTCTTTTAAGTTTTATTTTTTCATATTTTAAAAAGTGTCACAGCTGATTCATACTCACATACAATTTCTCAAGCCATGGACTCAGTCACTGAGCCCAGTAGGAACTGAGAAGGCAGCTACTTTTTTATACAAGTAGGGTCATATTCTTGTTGGTGACTATTTTGAGACTGTAGACTCAAAATGTAACACTGTGAAGTAGTAAATTTCAAGTTCTGGTAGTGAAAGTCAGCCTAGGATTCAGCCTCAACCTACAATACAAACTTTTAGGTGCTGGAGGTGTGACCTAAGCGTGGAGTGCCTGCCTAGCAAGTTTGAAGTCCTGAGTTCAAACTCCAGTACCACCAAAAAAAGAAAAGAAAGCAGAACTAGGAATACAATACAAATTTCTAAGCATCCTTTGGACACTTTATTTGCCACGTGCTCTTTCTAGGCTACAGTTGTATTTACATGTGTTTGTTTAGCCCTTTGAAGACACAGGAAAATTCCGGTAGGTTTATGTTGTTTTTTAACCAGGTATCAAGTATTAAAACAGTTTTCAGATTGCTTTTGGCAGCTTATGTTTTCATTTTTGAGTGATTCTGCCCAAGTCAATAAGCATTTCATCATTATATGTGTTTTCGTGGATTTTGGCTAATGTGTTCTAGAAATATATCATTTAAAAAAAAACTTACTGATACAGAAAACATCATTGTTGATCTTTTTGTATTACACATTGTTTCAGTCAGTCAGACTTCTTTCATTTTCTCAATTCCCAGCACTTAGAAATTGCCATTTTACTACATTTCCTTCTCCAAATTTTTGCTTCATTAAATATGAAATTGTCAACATATCAGGAATGCAAAATTCCATGTACTTGTTTTAATAAGCCATTTTTCTTTTTATAAAGTTAGTTATATACATATTATGGAAAATAGAAAGTATAAAGTAGAAACTTAAAAAATCATCTAGAATGCTATATTCCAGGGATCTTTTAACTTTCATTTGTATGTTTATTTACTTTTAAAAATTGAATTCGTATGCTAATTATTTTTAAGCATACCTAATATGTAGGTATAGTCATATAACCCAGATTAGAGAAAAATTAATTAAAAATTAATGATTCAGTGGAGAGCAGGAGGGCAGAACTGGTCCTGCCTGGGATGGTTGGTACCAGTGGGAGGAGGGAGGAGATGGGGAAATGGCATGGGTGGGTGAATGTAGTGCAAATACTGTATACACATGTATGTAAATGGAAAATGGTACCTGTTGAAACTGTTGTAGGCAATGGGATTGGACTTTGAGCACATGATAAAAGCTTTAGCACACAAGGAAGGTGTGAGGATAGGTAAGACACCTAAAAAACTAGCTAGCATTTGTTGCCCTTAACGCAGAGAAACTAAAGCAGATACCTTAAAAGCAACTGAGGCCAATAGGAAAAGGGGACCAGGAACTAGAGAAAAGGTTAGTTCAAGAAGAATTAACCTAGAAGGTAACACACATGCACAGGAAATCAATGTGAGTCAATGCCCTGTATAGCTATCCTTATCTCAACCAGCAAAAACCCTTGTTCCTTCCTATTATTGCTTCTACTCTCTCTACAACAAAATTAGAAATAAGGGAAAATAGTTTCTGCTGGGTATTGAGGGGGTGGGGGGGAGAGGGAGGGGGTGGGGTGGGTAGTAAGGGAGGGGGTGGGGGCAGGGGGATAAAGGACCCAAGCCTTGTATGCACATATGAATAATAAAAAATAAATAAATAAATAAATAAATAAATAAGAAACTGTTGTAGGAATGGGGGGAGAAGGGAATAAAGGAGAATGGTAGAGGGGGCGAATTTAAATACAATGTATTTGTAAGAACTTTTGTAAATGCCACAATGTACCCCAACCCCGCACACCAATAAAAAAAGAAGAAAAAAATTAATGATTCAGTTCATTCAGTATGAGTTTCAAAGGTGTGAAAAATTATTTCTCAATTTCCTAGGCAAAATAAATAAATGAATAAGTAATAAATAAATAAATAAGAAAAGATTATGTTACTTTATGTAACTGTTACCTAATTTTAGAGATAGAAAGGCACCTTTAATTTTATATTGTCTCAGAGTATTTAAAATAGTTGAGCCATTGATAGTAAATGTTAGAAAGAGTAACACTGCTAGTGTTTTATGGATCTAATGAAGGTATATTGACCATGGGTCAACACAGATCAGGAGAATATTCCCAGACTTCACTTTACCCTGGGGCTGTACACTATGCCCACGGTATTCAATCTAGTTGCATTACTAATACTGGGTTTGGGAAAATCCTCTGATCCTTTGTATCCTAATTTCTACTCATCCTTGGTAGGCTATAGTATGTATTAAAAGTGTCCTCCTACCCCCATAGCAAGTGGAATTGTGTCACTGATCTCTGAGTCCTTGGGTTGTAACTGCTTAAGACTTGTGCATGTGGCCATAGATGGAAAGAGGTATTTCGTAGATACAATCTGGTCAAGGTGAGGTTATACTGGAATAAGGTGGGTTGTACTGGATTAAGGTAGACTCTGGTCTAATCTAGTATCTTTATAAGAAGATGGAAATTTGGTTGTAGAAACAAGACACACAGGAAGAATTTCATATGATGATGGAGGCAAAAATTATAGTACTTCTATGAAACCAAGGAATGCGAAGGCTTGCTAGCAACCACCAGAAGCTAGGAAGAGTCAAGGAGTAGTCCCTTCCCTAGAACCTTCAAAGATTGCATGGCCCTGCCAATTTCTAGATGTATGAGAGAATTCTTTACTGTTTTAAGCCATCTCGTATGTGGTAATTTGTTACTGCAGTCCTAGGAACCTAGTACACCTTTCTAGAGTTCTAGTTCCTTGTTTTTTGAGCTTACTTAAATGTGAGGATTTTGTTTTTGAGCACATTCTTTTCCTTTAAAAGTCTATAAACATTTTTCCATAGTTTTCTATAATTTAATGTTATAGAATGCATATAGATAACCAGATTTTGGTTCTTTTTATTAGTTCTTTATTCTGCCCTTTTTTGATATAGAGGATTGCCTCACAAATTATATCGACATAGATATTTCTATGTCATTTCATTGTTTCCCCCAAACACAGCAATTCTTCTGTTTTATTTGTGATATTTTCTCCTGAAACAATAAAATATGTTTCTGTGTGTACATATATTGTTTTTAAAAGTTATTTATGAAAGAACAATAATGTCGCCATTTTGTGAATGGGCCAAAATGGCAGCCCCGCCCTTAAACAAATTCCCAGGTCTAAGACAGCCCCACCCCTACCAGAGACTACCACGCATGCGCCAACTTCCTTACCCTCCCCCTTCTATAAAAGCCACTGCTCGCCCAGGCTCGGGGCTGCACCATTTTTTCCCCTGCCAGCCTGGCAGTTTGGGCCTGCCATTAAACTTTGCTCTATGGACGTGAGACTTTTCTCATGAGCTTTCTTTGTGAGCGGCGTTTTTCCTAAGTTTATTTAATTTTTAGATTGAAGCCCTGTTCTCAAATCTTCCTATTTATCATCTATTCTTAGTCTTTTCAAGGTTTGTTGTTGTTTTTTCCAATCTACCTTGGAGAATAGTTCTCACATTTATTTTTTGCACCTCTGACTTTATTTTATGTGATATTAATTATTACTAGCCTGGTACCTTTATTGTTCCATTATTTCCTTTCAGCTGTTCTTAATTTTTAATCTTATTCTACTGTCTTTTTCAGTCTGTCTTCTCTTTGAAGTGTTCTTTTACTGTTACAAAAGGCCATGTGTTCTTGTATGCTACTGAGGATACCATGGTTTACTGAAAATTTTTTGTTTCTACGTTTTTGAAATTTTTCCCTCCTCACAAGAATCTTTTTCTTGTTACTCATTCTCAAATGGGAGCAAACTCACTTAGACCCATTGTTTGTCCACTGTTGGAATGTGAGGACTGCCTCTTAGCCTATTAAATAATTAATTTGGGTGCTAATGAAACTATTTCCTGAGTGTTGCTGCTAGAAATCAATTTCATGTGTATATCTGCTAGTGCAGTTCCTATTTTCCATATGATGCAAATCTACTTCCTTCAGATGGACTTTCCAAACACACAGAGAAAAGAAAATGAAATAATAAAATAAATCATTTTCCATATTTTATCTTTATCCACAGTATTTTTACAAAAAAGATGGTCAGAGCTTCATTGTCAGCACCCTCCTACTTTTTAGTAAATCGTTTAGTTTCAAGTGCCATTTCTAATGTATGTGGGAGCAGTGTTTGGATGAGGTGATGAACTGGAGGGCTGGCCACCTCTCAATTCAGTACTGAATGGCTGCTCAGTTTTGTTACCTGTGGGGGAGAACAGACAGTGTGAGAGTGAGGAAGGCTTCTTGTGCCTATTTGCAAGTAAACAGGTCACTTTCTTTCCATTGTTAGAGCATCATTAAACCAGTAAGTGTAGGCTTGCCTCTGTTCCATCTACCTTGTACTATGTGGGGATTCATTAAAGATTTTGGCAGTGGTTGTGTTGCTCCAGATTTTTGGCATTATAAGTGTATTTATGTCTTTTGTATTCATAGGTATACTTGCCAAGTACCATCATAACATTTTAACTTGTCTCATTTCTACTTGTAGATTGCCTATTAACTTGTAACTTAGGGCAGTATCTTCTTCTAATTTGATGTTCATTAGCTTTAAATGGGATTTTAAACTTAAATGTGTATGGCTAACATGGAATAATATAAATGTTTATTAACTCAGGTAATTTACTAATATTTTATTTATTAATAAAAAATTTTTCTTTTTTATGTTTCAGTGGTTTTTTTTTCTTCCATTCATTTTGATAAGCTCACTTTTTCTTTTATTTATGTATTTCCCACTCCATCTCTAGGTAGTATTTAAAAACATTTTTAAAATTTTCTTTCCTTGTTTTTGAAAGTTTTGGAGTTTTAACTCAGGAGCCTGTGCTTGCTACACTGTTGCTCTACCACTTGAACCATGCCCCTGACCATTTTCACTTGTTATTTTTCAAAGAGGGTCTCATAGTCTTCTGTTTACACTTCTTGTGTAGCTGAGATGATAGGTGTACTCTACCGTGACCAGCTTCTTATTGGTTAAGATGGGGGTCTCGCCAACTTTTTGCATTGGCTGGTCTTGAATTGCTGTTCTCCTGATCCTTCCCTTCTGACTAAGGAGAATTACAGGCCTAAGCCACTGCATGATGGGTTTATGAGTGATGTATTTAAACACCTTGAGCCAGATAAGAGTTACAGGGAGGATTAGGGATGTTGCTCAGTGGTAGATGCTTGCCTACTGTGCGTGAAGCCCTGGGTTTGATCCTTAGCAACACACACACTCACAATCTTAGGAATTTCTTTGGGGATTGGAGTTGGCAGCTGCCTATCAACTAAACTGCCACCCCGGGAACATAATGAAATGGATCCCCATTGCTGATATTTCTTCAATAATGTCTCCAGCATAGCTCTAGTTTTTAATGTGTTGCCAGGGTAGACTTCTGAGCCTACAACTAATTAGTGGATGGAAAGAGATCAGTAATTTTGAATTGAAAAGATAGCTGCTATGTCAGAATAATTACAGAGAACTTGTGCTTTTCTAGGGCCTTTTTAAAAGAAAATTTTTAATTGGGGCAAAAAGCATGTAATATAAAATGTATGATCTAAATCATTTTAAAGTACACAGTTTAGTAGTGTTAACTGTATTTATATTATTTTTACCTTTTTGTTATTGCTTTTACCATTTAAAGCTTTTTGTACTGCTCAATGAGGAGAGTTGTGACTGATAATTAGCCTGATGTACTATGATTTTATGAAAACCACCTTTTCTCAAAAAAGAAGGGTAGGAGAAGCAATCAAATACAAAACAAGAAATTAAAAAAGCAGAGAGGAGGAAAGAAGAATGAAATTGATTAGAAGTGTTTCCTACAAACAGCAATATTAGCAAATGCCTCATTTCCTTGATTTTAAAACACTAGGTATAAGAGAAAAAAGAAAAACTATCTCATTTATCAAAGACAGCTTTTTTTTTTAGATATGTTAAAATGTGAGAAAACTTGTACCTTAGGATCTAAGAAACACAAACAAGTGTCCTGTATGGGTAATGAGAAGCAGTAGATGTGTCCAAGGAGAAAGCTGATGACCAAATTAGAATAATGTCACCACCTAGGCATGTAGAAATGTTGAGTCATTCCACCCTCAACACCCTCTGCCATTTTCATGCCCCACCCAACCTATAGCACTTTGCTTGTCTCTACATCCTGAATCTCTAATGCTCGTTGATTATAACCACTTAAAAAAAGAAAATAGCTTAAAAATTGTTTTTAAACAGGTGTTTTGATTCTCTGTCATTATGAATTGTTGACAACAACTGGCATTCTAACAAATGTACCCTGTGGAAACATGTTCTTAATGTTAGTGACGGAATACCAACACAATGTTACATATGTGAAATACTAACCTTTATGTTTACTGAGAGCAAATGAGTAATTTATGGACAGTTGAAATATATGTCTAACTAAAATTCTGTCATGTGAGGTTAGTTGCTCAATTCTACAGTCCATTCTGTATTTTTTCCAAATTAAAATGCCTTAATAATGGTCTCACCAGTTGTTCACCAATCTCCTGTCCATTATTTGAAGTTTGCCTGTGTCTACCCTCTGTCATTCTGTAAGTTTATCATGACATATATATATTTATGGGAAGGATTGTTACCTTTTCTGGGAGGAGAGTAAACCATAAATATGAACAAGGCTTTTAAAGAGCCTAACATAAATCATTAACAAAAATCTGTAGTAGACTGTGAGAATATAACAATCACTGTGAATTATAAATAATACAGCAGGTAATAGAAGTCATTTTATGTGAAAGCAGAAATATATTTCTACTTGCTACAATAAGGCTCGGTGGTTTTAATATCATTGGTTGGCCTGATTCTATGTGGAATACTTCATAACAGAAATTCCCATGGTTAAAATTCCTGGAGATAATCAATAATGTGGAACCTGATGCTTATTTGCTAGTGGGGATTGTATTTGCTTTGTATTGATATTAAGGTATCAAAAGAATTTATACTTTTCTTTTTCTATTTTTTGAATTTTAAAAATTCTTTTAGAATTCATTAATAGTGCAAAGAGGTTTCATTTGAAAATTCCATATATGCATACATTGTATTTTGAGCAAGTTCACCCCCTCTATTATATTCTCTTAAACCTCTTTCCTCACCCTCCCTTTTAGAATAGAAGTTTGGGTGGGTTTCTTTATGCTGTCTCCATACATGTATAAGTAACATACTTTGATCCTCTTCACCCCTCCATCTTCTTTATTTCCCCTTATCCTCCCATTGAACCCCCCCAATTCTTGAATAGAGTTTTAATCTTGAAAAAAATGAAAATCCTTATTGAAAATTTTAAACACTTGTCTAGGCATGGTGTTAATATGTCTATATTCCAGCCACTCAGGAGGTGGAGATCAGGAGGATTATGATTTTAGACCAGTCTGGGCAAAAAGTTAGCAAGACCCCCATCTTAACAAACAAGCTGGTCATGGTGGTGTACATTGTAGCATCAGCTATGCGGTAGATATAGAGAGGAGAATCATGGTCTGAGGTCAACCCTGGACAAAAAGCATGAGACCCTACCTGAAAAATAAACTAAAACAAGATGGGCTGGAGACATGGCTCAAGTAGTCTACAGGGCATAGCATGTGCAAGGCCCTATATTTAAACTCCAGTTTGGCCTAAACCAAACAAACAAATAAAAAATAACCCCCTGAACAAAAAACTTTTCAAACATTCATAAAGCATTTAAAAATGATTTATGGAAAAGAAAGGACCTACTGATAATAACATTTAAAATCACACTAAGGGGTGTAGCTTAAGTTATAGATAGTATGAAACCTTGGGTTCAATCCTCAGTACCACCAAAAATAATGTCATTTTTCTGAAATTATTGACTAATTACATGTTTATAACATATTACCTTTGTATAATTAATGAGTCATATCTTATGTGTAAAATGCCTGAGTTTATTTTGAAAACAGGATAATTTTCTGTATAAAAGTGCTTTGTCTATGTCATCAGGATTGGGCAACTTCTATAGTTAATACAGGTGATAAAGAAGAGTATAGAACACAATGCTTATTCTTAGATTGCCTCCTGGCTGAGACCAAACTAGTATTACTTTTAACAGCATTGGCATTTCAAGATAATTCTATGATTCAGGCTGCTTTTAAGTGTAAATCTTAAAAGTTGAGACAGGCTACCATTATATTTTTACACCAATTTACATGTAACAACTGAAAACATTCTAGATACTCACTTTCCACTTGATTAGAAATGTTTTCCTTTACTTATTTCTAACAGGGAATTTCTTCCCTACTTAAAGAACCTTTTGTTTTATATCATGTTTTAAATTATATCTTTAATACCATATTCATTTCCTTTGAGCAGTTGCTTTGGTTTGTTGTTAGGCTGAAGGTTATGAACATAAAATTCCATTCCTGCTAAGAATAAAACATATTTCTAGGGTAGCAATATGTGCTTGTTATTTAAGTATTATTTTCTTATCAACTTTCAACTCATCTATGGCAAAGCTCAAGAACACCACCATCTAGATTACTATGGGTGATTTTCAGTTAAAAGTATGATGGCTCGCATAACAGAAAAAATAATTTTATTTTCTAAATTTGTTACTTATAGAAGCTTTTCAATATTTTTTGAGTTCTAGGCTTCTTTGAATGCTGTTCCATACTTGTATCTGAAAACTATAGTGGTAGATATAAAAATGAACCTGTTTCAATGGATAAGACTAAGGTTGTGCTTGTTTGAATGGATACATGGGACTGCAATTTTAAAATTGCATGTATGATATGCATGATTGGAAGGCCATAGATTTTTAGTTTTAAATTACTGCTATTTTGACTTAAAAATGTGGTATGTTTATAGTCCTAGTGATGTTTTAAACATTCAAAGTAACAGAATTTTATGCGACATAAGCTGTGTACCTCTTATCTTGTCCATTGTATCCCAAATCAGAAACATGTATTATTTATTAATTTGAGAATTTTTGATTACAATAGATTTAACCTCTGAGAATATAAATTATAATGAATACATTTTGTGGGCAGTTTGTTTCCTTCCACCTTGGGTTAAACCAGAATATCTTTGATATATTACATCCTGTAATCAATCAAGATACATTCTTGGTAAGTGCCTGTTTGTCGGTTGAAAGTAAATACAAAGGAAATGAAAACCACTCTTATCCTATATATGACATTGGTTTGCAATTCTAATTTCTGCTTATATTTGTTATAACAGAATTGTAGAGTCACTGTATTTATGTGGGTCACTAGACTCTAGAGAGGCCACCGTGTGGCTAGAAAGTGTTTGGGTTCTGGTTGTTAGGGGTTTGGAAGAAAGAAGAGTTGCACCATGGCCAACAAAACAGGCAATAATTATTATATATTCACAGTGTGAAACTATGTTACTATTAACTAGTTGTAAGGCTATCAACTCTTTGGCCTTACAGAGCACACCATCATAGTTTATATTCATGAAGTCATATTATCAGTTGTGCTAAGGAGGGAGAGCAACTTCATATGGAGCTACTCTAATAGATTGGCTAGTAACAGTACACCAGATTCTATTCTATCAAATCAATGTTTGATGTATGAGAAAACTTAGGAGTCTCTGTGAATGAAGCTCTACAAGCTCCTCTGAATGGTGTGGATTATCTTGAAGTTGATGGTAGTTGTGCCTTCCAAGAACCTTGGGCTGCTCTGTCATTGCTAGTAGTGGATCAGGTATCATAGAGTCCAGGATGAAGGACATGATTTGGAGTTTGGTGAACAGAGTCAACCCTACTTAGCAACAAGGTAACAAATGAAAGTGCTTAGGTTAATTCCTAGTTCACAGAAAACACTACTGTTTAAACAAATGAAAGGAATGAGAGGAAAAGGCCATGGAATATAGACAGCAGATGAAGAGCCAAGTCATTGGCTGGATCTGCTTATCTGGTAGTACTTTGGGTTTGGAGTATATACTTTTTATGTGAGACTTGTTATACTTTTAAGATTAATTTTTTCTATGCTGTTATTTGTATAAGCCAAAATAGAAGCTAAATGTTATCATTCAGAGGCATAGAAGAGCACTTCAGAGCACTGAAAGCTCTTATTCATCTGTGTGTCTCTAGCACCTAACATGGTACCTTATAATCAATACATGCTTGCTCAGTGAACAGAAACATTAGCAAAAGGTTGATATTTGTGTTGGGCCATAAAAGGAGATGGAATTTTATTTAGCAGAGGGATCTTGGGGATATACCCAAAAGACTGTGACACGTTACTCCAGAGGCACCTGCACACCTATGTTTATTGCGGCACTATTCACAATAGCCAAGTTATAGAAACAGCCAAGATGCCCCACCACTGATGAATGGATTAAGAAAATGTGGTATCTATACGCAATGGAATTTTATGCAGCCATGAAGAAGAACAAAATGTTATCATTCGCTGGTAAATGGATGGAATTGGAGAACATCATTCTGAGTGAGGTCAGCCTGGCCCAAAAGACCAAAAATCATATGTTCTCCCTTATATGCGGACATTAGATCAAGGGCAAACACAACAATGGGATTGGACTTTGAGCACATGATAAAAGAGAGAGCACACAAGGGAGGGGTGAGGATAGGGAAGACACCTAAAAAATTAGCTAGCATTTGTTGCCCTTAACACAGAGAAACTAAAGCAGATACCTTAAAAGCAACTGAGGCCAATAGGAGAAGGGGACTAGGAACTAGAGAAAAGGTGAGATCAAAAAGAATTAACCTAGAAGGTAACACACACGCACAGGAAATTAATGTGAGTCAACTCCCTGTATAGCTATCCTTATCTCAACCAGCAAAAACCCTTGTTCCTTCCTATTATTGCTTCTACTCTCTCTACAACAAAATTAGAAATAAGGGCAAAATAATTTCTTCTGGGTATTGAGGGGGTGGGGGGGAGAGGGAGGGGGTGGGGGCAGGGGGGAGAAATGACCCAAGCCTTGTATGCACATATGAATAATAAAAAAATTCAAATTATTTAGCAGAGGGAAATGCGATTGCTTTTCAAATTAGTAGGGTTCTATGAATGAATGGACAGATGGTGAAATGATGTTATTTGCTTTTGTGAGACATCTATAGGTCTGTTTGTATTAGAAGCCTATTGTAGATATTTTGGTAATGGTTGGTTGATAAGAGAGTGTTTTTAAAGACTAACTCCTAGAGGCAGGGAAAGAGGGAAAAATCACAGAATGGACAAAAGAAACCAGGGTACATTGTATACATTACATGGAAATGTCACAGCCAAACCCCTGTACGATGAATATTTACTAATAAAAACATTAAAAAAATAAAAGAGCAATTTCTAGTCTGGTGCCAGTGGTTTATGCCTATAATCCTAGTTACTTAGGAGGCTGAGATCAGGAGGATCCAGGCCAGCCTGGGCCAAAAGTGAGACCCTGTATCAAAAATAACCAGAGCAAAAAGGTGGGAGGTATTATTTATTCACTTGGTATTGATTAAACACACACACACACTATTTCAGTGTGAAGTTCTTTGTGGAATACCAAAAAGAATATGACACATTTCTACTGAGAAATTTTGTCTTGCACACTAATCTCAAAACTCCTGATCAGCAAACAGCCTTACTATTTGCTGTTGTCCCCACAGGGCTCCAGCAAGAAGCAAGTGTGGTAGCTCAGAATAGTCATCTTCCTGTGGCTTAAAATTCATCATATTGAGTTGGATCATTTTCTCAGTGGATTGCTTATTGATGCCTTATTGATACATGTTGGATTGAATCAAATGTAAAACTACCAGATACCATTCTTTGGAAAAGGAGACACCTTTAAAATTGGCATATCCCATTTTTCTTTAGAGACAATCAGACTCTGCAGAAGGGACCTCATAATTTTGCAAAGACAATTTCAAAAAAAAATTAAAAAATTCTTCCCTTCCTTGCTTCCTCCTTTTTCCTGTCTTCTCAGTTATGAAGCCATTATATTATATTTTTCACTTATAGATTTCTTTTAAGCTTTGTTTTGTCCTAGGATTAAATTGTGCCCAAATTTAATCCAAATAGTACAATTACTAGAAGTAATTCCAATAACATTAGTAGCTGTAGCACCAGTAGTAATGTGAAGAATCCATGGTATTTTTTTAAAGTGTGCTTTACATAATTTGTATTAAGAAAACACTGAATTTTTCTGACTTTTAGGAAGAAGAAGGAAGAATTTGAAGTGTAGAGGTAAACAGTAGGGTTTCAGAAGGGATTTTTTTCATAAGTGCTTATGTGGATTAAAGAATAATTATTTATTTTCACTGCCTAGATAGTATACTACAAATATTTTCTGATTTTGAGTTCTGTAGTTTTTTTCATTTAGAGCACTACATAGCAATTTCATTCAGTATTGCACTCTGTGGTTGTTGTACCTGTCACCCTTAAACTGGAGAATCTGAGAGTGAATAGTCAAGCTGGAATGAGGACCCGACTCTGGTGTTTAGGATTGCCATTTATCCTATTGCAGAACCCAAGCCTTCACAGATTTTGTGAAGTGCACTCCAAAGACATGGTTTTGCTTTCAACTGTGATGACACTATAATTGATCAAATATATTCTTTCGAGGAATCTTAAATTCTTTTTGGAGTTTGAGGAGATGTCATGTTCATTTGTCAACATGTCACTCCAGGGACACAGGTGCAGCATATTTATGGAGGAAGCACCTCGTGTTTCTCCTGAGCCACATAAATATGAAATAGAATTGATTGAAAATGTGTGGCTTTAGATTACTCCTCAGATGGAGAGCAATTAAGACCTTTCTGTAGACGGTATTCCACTGTGATTCTCAGGTTTTCTTGAAACACAGGCAGGGATCAGGTGTAGAGGACACCAGAGGAATTTTTGGAGACCTTCAGATGTCTCAGAAAAAAATACTAAGGCATTTCTTCTTTTGCTAAGAGAATACTGCACATTTTTAGTCAAGTGCATGATTAACTTTGACATTTGGAAATGGAACTTCATGTAAAAATGAGCATGGTACTTCTGCATGTTTAATTAAGATGTTTAGTTCCTGTCAAGGCTGATGGTTTTTTATTTTTTTCCCCTGTGAAGGGCAATATATTCTCAATTTCTGAAATTCCAGAACCCTGTACTTAACCTTTAATCGTCATTCCATTTACATGGAAATCTGATTAACAGCTTTTAAAGTTCATGAGCTTCTGGTAAATGCAATTAAAACCTTTTTGGAGTTTGTTATTAAGAGCTGGCATTTAAAGAAGACTGGGGTCTGGCTACTGTTGCTGTCTTTTCTATAGCAGGATGTCTTAAGCAATTAGCAGAGAACATGGGGTACATGAATTGTACTGTATTGCTTCTGCGTTAACATGGTTGGTATTTAAATAGCATGCTGTCTTTTTCCTCTCTATGACTTGCTTTATGGTATGAACTTGTTACTTAGTGGTAGAGTAGTGCCAAGGATAATTAGGTGGAGCTGTGGCAATTTTCAGAAGTACAACAGTTATGCACAACTCCCCCCTCCCCCTTGTTCTCAAGTCATGTTTGTAAACATTCAGTCTCATGTCATGTGGAGTCATGCTAATCATCCTACTTCATTGAATTTATTCTCTACTGAGTGTGGTACTCTTTTCTGAGAGTTAAATTTTAAAAAAGATGTAATTATTAGAGAGAGAAATAATTCAGGCATACAACTCTTTTCCAAACTTAAGCATTTCAGTTATTGGGTAATTGCCTTGGATCATGGAGGCAGCGGGGGAATTAAATTTTTTGGAGCAGACACATAATATAATTTCCAAGTTGAGATGTGTGGGGGCAAAATGGGGGACAAATAATTGAAAGTAGAAAGGATCTTATTGTCATATGCTGCCTGTCATGCACAATGTTTTCTTCCACTTAGTGATGGAATTGGTCTCTCTTTTTGGTGGATGCATGTAATGCATTTCTTAGGCACTTTATTTATACAAGACAGTGCTTGTTAACATTTAGAGAGATGACAAGAGAAAAATAGTGAAGCAAAGTATCAACAGGGACAACTCAATAAAATAAATTGCATATAACTATACTATTAAAGAATACTTGAATCTTTATATGTTTCTGCACTGTGAAATTTTGATGAGCATAAATTACTTTTAAATAAGAGGTCAAAATAAAATAAAGAAGTATTTGGAAAAAATAAAGTTAAATAGGAAAACCAATCAAAAAGAATTAAATTTTATGCCAGAACTATCAGTTCTTCACTTTTGAACAGTACAGTTTCTATATTTGCTATAAACTTATTTAAACCAGGGAAGACCCACTTCCCACGTGAGCTGTAAATAAATATGCTGGCCTGAGAAGGCAGGTGTAGCGCCACCACCCCCAGTGTGCTTGGAAAGGGGAAAGCTTGTAATAGTGGTGGTGGCGCCCAGGAGAACTCTAAGTAAACAAAGCCTGCAGGGCTAGGTGAGTGTTAAGCTCACTCCTAACATCTGCATAAGTGAAGCCTGCAGCAACAGCTGGCTGACAATAGCGGTCAGGTGAGCCGCAGCCTCAGATAAACATTCACAAAGCAGTCTCCAGACACTTTTTTTTTTCTCTCTTCCTTTGATGAGACAACAACCGAACTACACCTGCATGCTGAAAAACATTCTGAAACTGTATTGCATTTAAACTTGGGACACTTTGTGGTGGTTTTTTTTTTTTTTTTTGGTTTGGTTGTTTTTTGTTTTTTTCCCCTTTAATGAGACAATGACAGAACTACTTCTGAGACACCATCTCCAGGATAGCTGGCTGAGGGACTAACACCAAAATTATTAAGACTGAAATGTTACTGCATTTGAACTTGGAGATTTTTTTTTCAATACTCTCCCTGTCTCTCTAATGCCTCTTTATCTTACTGTTGATTAGTACACATCTTTCCTGTTTCTATCTTTGAAACTTTTTCTTTGTTTATTTTGGATTTGTCACTTGTCTGTTTGTTTTTCTTTTTCTTTACCTTCTTTGCCTTCCCTCTCCTTTCACCTTTCCATTCTAAATACCACCATTGGTTATTATTACAAGCTAGAAAATACTTAATTGCATACAGTACAGGGACAATAACAATACCAAGGGCAATGATGGCAAGACAGAAAAAACCAGGGAAACCAGTTTCCCCACAGCAAAAAGTTAGTACAGGAACCAGAGGGAAATGAAGAAAACAGATACTCAGATCCAGACTCCAACAAAACAATGATAAACCATGCCAAAGAACCCAATGAAGTCCATAAGAATAATCTGAAAGAAGAAATACCACAAGTTATCAATGAGAATTTTATAGAGATGATACTGGATATGGTCAATCAAAATGTACAGGAGACACTCAAGAAATTCCAAGAGAACAAAAATAGAGAATTTGAGAAAGCACAAGAAAAAATAAAAGAAAGCATAGAAGCACTGTATAAACACCAAAGTGAAACAAAGAACATGATTAATAAAGAGATAAATGAACTCAGAATGAAAATAGACAACATTAAAGAGGAAGAGACTCAGGATGTAGAAAACATCAGAAAAAAGAATGAAACAGAAATGCAAAACAAAATTTAAGGCCAATCCACCAAAATAGAACAAACAGAAGACAAAATCTCAGAACTTGAAGATGAAGTGGTAATTAAAGGAAAAACCGATGAACTATTCGTTAAACAACTCAAGACCTGTGAAAAGAAAATGCAAGAACTCAATGATTCCATCAAAAGACCAAACCTGAGAATTATGGGCACTGAAGAAGGAGAAGAGGTGCAAGCAAAGTGAATGCGTAATATATTCAACAAAATAATAACAGAACATTTCCCAAATCTAGAGAAATCTATTCCCATGCAGATAAGAGGCCTGCAGAACACCAAACAGACCACATCAAAATAGAACAACCCCAAGACATATCATCATTATAAAAACAAGTTCAGAACTAGGAAAAGAATATTGAATGGTATAAGAGAGAAAAAAACAAATAACATACTAAGGTAAACCCATCAAAATCACAGCAGACTTCTCAACAGAAACATTAAAAGCAAGAAGAGTGTGGAGTGAGATCTTCCGGGCAATGAATGAAAATAACTTCAACCCCAGGATACTCTACCCAGCAAAACTATCATTCAAAATAGATGGAGCAATAAAAGTCTTCTATGATAAGCAGAAACTAAAACAATATGTGACCACAAAGCCACCACTACAAAAGATTCTTCAAGGGATTCTGCACACAGAAAGTGAAACCCAACATAACCATGAAAGGACAGGCAGCACCAAACCACAGGAAAAGAAAAAGCAAGAAAGTAGAGAGTAACCTCAATTTAGGTACACACAATGAAACCTTCAAACAACTAAGACAATTAAATAACAGGAATCACCACATACCTATCAGTACTAACACTTAATGTTAACGGACTTAATTCACCCATCAAAAGGCACCGTTTGATGAAATGGATTAAAAGGGAAGATCCAATAATTTGTTGCTTACAGGAGACCCATGTCACCAAGAGAAATAAACATAGGCTTAGAATGAAAGGCTGGAAGAAGATTTACCAAGCCAATGGCCTCCGAAAACAGGCAGGAGCACCAATACTTATCTCTGACAAAGCAGACTTCAAACCTACATTGATCAAATGAGATAAAGAAGGACATTCCATTATAATATATACATTCTTCTCAGCAGGCCACGGAACCTTCTCCAAAATAGATCATATCCTAGGGCACAAAGAAAGCCTCAACAAATATAAGAAAAAAGAAATTATACCGTGCATACTATCTGATCACAATGCAACAAAATTAGAACTCAACAACCGAAGTAAAGACAAAAAACATGCAAACAGCTGGAAACTGAATAACTCATTACTTAATGAACAATGGGTCATTGATGAAATAAAAGAAGAAATTAAAAAGTTCCTGGAAGTTAATGAAAATGAAAACACAACCTACCAAAACCTATGGGACACAACAAAGGAAGTCTTGAGAGGAAAGTTTATAGCCATGAGTGCATATATTAAAAAGACTGAAAGATCCCAAATCAATGACCTAATGATACATCTCAAACTCCTAGATAAACAAGAACAAGCAAATTCCAAAACAAATGGAAGGAGAGAAATAATAAAAATAAGAGCTGAAATCAACAAAATAAAAACCAGAAAAACTATACAAAGAATTAATGAAACAAAACATTGGTTCTTTGAAAAAATAAACAAGATCGACAGACCCCTGGCAAACCTGACTAAAATGAGGAGAGAAAAAACCCAAGTTAGGAGAATCAGGAATGCAAAAGGGAAGATAACAACAAACACCATGGAAGTCCAGGAAATCATCAGAGACTACTAAGAGAACCGATATTCAAATTAATTTGAAAATCTTAAAGAAATGGATAGATTCCTAGATACATATGATCATCCAAAACTGAACCAAGAGGAAATTAATCACCTGTATAGATCTATAACACAAAATGAAATTGAAGCAGCAATCAAGAGTCTCCACAAAAAGAAAAGTCCAGCACCTGATGGATTCTCTGCTGAATTCTATTGGACCTTTAAAGAATAACTGAAACCAGCCCTCCTTAAACTGTTCCACGAAATAGAAAGGGAAGGAAAACTGCCTAACATATTTTATGAAGCCAGTATTACACTTATCTGAAAACCAGGCAAAGACTCCTCCAAAAAGGAGAATTATAGGCCAATCTCCTTAATGAACATTGATGCCAAAATCCTCAACAAAATAATGGCAAACAGAATTCAACAACACATCAAAAAGATTATTCACCACGACCAAGTAGGCTTCATCCCAGGGATGCAGGGCTGGTTCAACATACGAAAATCAATAAATGTAATACACCACGTTAACAAAAGCAAAGAAAAAAACCACTTGATCATCTCAGTAGATGCACAAAGAGCCTTTGATAACATCCAACACCATTTCATGATAAAAGCTCTAAGAAAACTAGGAATAGAAGGAAAGTATCTCAACATTATAAAAGCTATATATGACAAACCTACAGCCAACATTATACTTAACGGAGAAAAACTGAAACCATTCCCTCTAAAATCAGGAACCAGACAAGGATGCCCACTATCTCCACTCCTATTCAACATAGTACTGGAATTCCTAGCCAGAGCAATTAGGCAAGAAGAAGGAATAAAAGCAATACAAATAGGTAAAGAAACTGTCAAAATATTCCTATTTGAAGACTTGATCCTATACCTTAAAGACCCAAAAAACTCTACTCAGAAGCTTCTAGACACCGTCAATAGCTACAGCAAGGTAGCAGGATATAAAATCAACATAGAAAAATCATTAGCATTTCTAACACTAACAATGAACAAACTGAAAAAGAATATATGAAAACAATTCCATTTACAATAGCCTCAAAAAAAAATCAAATACCTAGGTGTAAACCTAACAAAAGATGTGAAAGACCTCTACAAGGAAAACTATACACTTCTGAAGAAAGAGATTGAGGAAGACTATAGAAAGTGGAGAGATCTCCCATGCTCATGGATTGGTAGAATCAACATAGTAAAAATGTCGATACTCCCAAAAGTAATCTACATGTTTCATGCAATTCCCATCAAAATTCCAATGACATTCATTAAAGAGATTGAAAAATCTACCGTTAAATTTGTATGGGAACACAAGAGGCCACAAATAGCCAAGGCAATACTCAGTAAAAGAACAATGCTGGCAGTATCACAATACCTGACTTCAAACTATATTACAAAGCAATAACAATAAAAACAACATGGTACTGGCACAAAAACAGACATGAAGACCCCTGGAACAGAATAGAGGTCCCAGATATGAAGCCACACAACTATAACCAACTTGTCTTTGACAAAGGAGCTAAAAATATATGATGGAGAAAAAGCAGCCTCTTCAACAAAAACGGCTGGGAAAACTGGTTAGCAGTCTACAAAAAACTGAAACTAGATCCATGTATATCACCCTATACCAATACTA
This sequence comes from Castor canadensis, assembly GCF_047511655.1. Lineage (NCBI taxonomy): Eukaryota > Metazoa > Chordata > Mammalia > Rodentia > Castoridae > Castor > Castor canadensis. Next base: position 21,417,090 of record NC_133387.1, on the reverse strand, counting down.
ACTCAAAATGGATCAAGGCTCTTAATATCAGACCCCAAACTAAAGTTGATACAGGAAAGAGTAGGAAATACTCTGGAGTTAGTAGGTATAGGTAAGAACTTTCTCAACGAAACCCCAGCAGCACAGCAACTAAGAGATAGCATAGATAAATGGGACCTCATAAAGCTAAAAAGCTTCTGTTCATCAAAAGAAATTGTCTCCAAACTGAAGAGAACACCCACAGAGTGGGAGAAAATATTTGCCAGCTATACATCAGACAAAAGACTGATAACCAGAATATACAGGGAACTTAAAAAACTAAATTCTCCCAAACTAATGAACCAATAAAAAATGGGCAAGTGAACTAAACAGAACTTTCTCAAAAGAAAAAATTCAAATGGCCAAAAAACACATGAAAAATGCTCACCATCTCTAGCCATAAAAAATGCAAATTAAAACCACACTAAGATTCCACCTCACCCCTGTTAGAATAGCCATCATTAGAAACACCACCACCAACAGGTGTTGTCGAGGATGTGGGGAAAAAGAACCCTCTTACACTGTTGGTTGGAAAGTAAACTAGTACAACCACTCTGGAAAAAAATTTGGAGGCTACTTACAAAGCTAGACATTGATCTATCATTTGATCCAGCAATACCACTCTTGGGGATATACCCAAAAGACTGTGACACAGATTACTCCAGAGGCACCTGCACACCCACGTTTATTGTGGCACTATTCACAATAGCCAGGTTACGGAAACAGCCAAGATGCCCCACCAGTGGCGAATGGATCAAGAAAATGTGGTATTTATACACAATGGAATTTTATGCAGCCATGAAGAAGAATGAAATGTTATCATTTGCTGGTAAATGGATGGAATTGGAGAACATCATTCTGAATGAGGTTAGCCTGGCCGAAAAGACCAAAAAGCACATGTTCTTCCTCATATGTGGACTTTAGATCAAGGGCAAACACAACAAGGGGATTGGACTTTTATCACATGATAAACTGACGCACACAAAGGAGCTGTGAGGATAGGTAAGACACCCAAAAAACAAGATAGCATTTGTTGCCCTCAATGCAGAGAAACTAATGCAGAAACTTTAAGGCGACAGAGGCCAATAGGAGAAGAGGATCAGGAACTAGAGAAAACGTCAGTTCGAGAAAAATTAATTTAGAAAGTAACACTTATGTACAGGATAGCAATGGGAAGAATCTCACACTATAGCTATCCTTATCTCAAACAGCAAAAACCCTTGTTCCTTCCTATTATGGCTTATACTCTCTCTACAACAAACTTAGAAATAAGGGCAAAATAGTTTCTGCTGGGTATTGACGGGGTAAGGGGGAGAGGGAGGGGGCGGAGTGGGTGGTAAGGGAGGGGTAGGGGCAGGGGGAGAAATGACCCAAGCCCTGTATGCACATATGAATAAAGAAAAAAAAGAATAAAATCACCTTTACTTCAAAATGAAAAAAAAAAACCAAGATAAAAGCAAGTGCACACAAGGGAGGTATGAGGATAGGTAAGACATTAAAAACTAGCTAGCATTTGTTGTCCTCACACGCAGAGAAACTAAAGCAGATACTTTAAAGCAACTGAGGCCCATAGGAGAAGGGGACCAGGAACTAGATAAAAGGTTAATTCAAGTAGAATTAACTTAGAAGGTAACACACATGTACAGGAAATCAATGCGAGTTAACTCCCTGTATAGCTCTCCTTAACTCAACTAGCAAAAACCCATGTTCCTTCCTATTATTGCTTATACTCTCTCTTCAGCAAAATTAGAGATAAGGGCAAAATAGTTTCTGCCAGGTAGTGAGGAGTAAGGGGGGATAAGGGATGGAGCGGGGGAAGGAAGGGAGGAGGAAGTAGGAAGGGGGGAGAAATGATAAAAAAAATTGTATTTTGAAGGACTAAAAGCATTGTGATGCCGTGAACAATGATCAGAAATGCACATTATTTAGGAACAGTAAATGTATTCTGGAATACACTGCCTTGCAAGGTATAAGAATATTCATATTCATATTCATCTTGAAATACATAATATGAAAAGGTTCAGTATAGCTTAGATTCCCATAGCTTATAAATTACCTAAATGTTTGTCTATAAGCTCATATAAAATTATCAGCACTCTAGAGGACATATATCCTTGATTTTTTAATCTAATTCCCATAATCATTTTAAAACAGCTTAAAGGTGCAATTTATGTACCATAAAATTCACCCTTTATTGTGTACTTTGATGATTTTTAAGTAAATACATACAGGGTCTAATAATCAACATAATCATTTTAGAATACTTCTGTCAACTCAAAAATTTCCCTTATCAGTGAAATCATTACTCGGTAATGAAGAAAAACAAAGCCCAAGAAGAACATGTCAGGGAAAGAGCCCATACTCTGGAGTCAACTGCCAGAGTTTGGATCCATGTTCTGCTACTCACTAGCTATGTAATTGGGCAAATTACCCAGCATGTGTGTGTCTCAGTGTCTTTGTCCATAAAACAACAGTTTTAATGCAACAGTTCCCCCTCTTATCCACTGTTGTGCTTGCCACAATTTGAATTACCTGCAGTCAATACTAAATTGTAATTTCTAGAAATAAACAACTTGTAAATTTTTTCTAATCCCTTCTTTTGTAATACAAGTTTTTCATAGATGTCTTTTATCTGATTGAGAAAATTTCCTTTTTTCATATCATCAATGAGAGTCCAGTGCTTTTCTGAATCTATTGAGATGATAATGTGAATTTGGTCCTATTTATTAATCCAATGTATTACAACAAATAACTTTTTAAATCCAAATTAATTCAGTTGGAATGTTTGTTTATAGATTTAATTTGCTGATACATTATTCAAAATTGTTGCATTTATGTTCATGAGAGACATTGCTGTGATGTGTTTGGCTTTGTTATTAGAATAATAATAATAAAAATAATAAAATAATAATGTGTTGTAGTATGTTCCTTCATCTCTATTTTCTGTGTTAGCAAAGTATTAATATTAGCTCACCTTTAAACACTTGATAGAACATTTGTGTGGCTTTTCTATGTGCAGGAAAAATTTTTAAGTACATTTTGATTTGTACAGGATAACTCAGATTTTCTGTTTCTTCTTGAGTTAGTTTCCTTACTTTGTGTCTTTCTATGAACTGTCTACATCTAAATTCTTAATTGACTGGCATAAACTTGTGTATAATCTTTTCTTCTAATTGTTGTATATTTTGTACGGTCTATTATGACTCCTCCTCTGCTATTCATGATTATGGTATTTCTAAATGACTTTTCACTTTTTTGAATAGACAGCTTAATTAAAGATTTATCAATTTTTTTATCTTTTCCAAGAACAAATTTTTTATTTCATTAGTTTTTCCTACTCTTCTGATTTTCATTTTAACATTCATAATTACCTATTTTCTCCTTGCTTTGAGTTTGACTTTCTCTAGATCTTAAGGTACAAAGATAGATTGTTGTTAGTCTTTCTTCTTTCACTCATAATGTATTTACAAGTTTGGTGTTTTCTTTTCAAATATTTGGAGAGTTTCAAAATTTTCTCCTATTTTTGGTTTAATTCCCATTGTGGTCAGAAAATGTACTTCCTCTAATTTCAATTATTTTAAATATATTGAGATTTACTTGATGGTCTAGCATGTGTTCTCTTATGGAAAATATCCTATGTAAGTCTGAGGTACTCTGTATAGATAGACTGTGACATATACAACAGTTTTAGTCAAGGTACATGACAGTACTGCTCAATTCTTCAGTGTTTTCTGTTCACTTGTTATGTTAGTTATTTTAATTGAAATGCCCAATTATGAGTGAACTTTCAACTTTTCCTTTCAAGTCAGTCAGTTTTTCCTCCATGTATTTTGATGGTGTGCTGTTTCTGTTTTTCATATTAAAACATTGAAGATGAAAAAAGAGAACATGCTAGGGAGAAACAAAATTGTAATCTCATTCCTATCTGCAACTTTGACATATTCTCTGCCTATTTTGTCCAAATATATTTTGATGTTCATTCTACTTATTCATACCACTTTCTCCTCTTTTCCCACCAACAGTGTTTACCAATCTCCAGGTTTTTCTAACAGCATTCCAAAGAACTATTAGTAGCATAAAACATGCAAACAGTTGGAAACTGATCAACACATTGCTCAATGATCAATGGGTCATCGATGAAATAAAAAAGGAAATTAAAAGGTTACTGGAAGTTAATGAAAATGAAAACACGACCTACTAGAATCTATGGGACACAACAAAGGTGGTCCTGAGAGGAAAGTTCATAGCCATGATTGCATATATTAAAAAGACAGAAAAATCTCAAATCAATGACCTAATGCTACATTTCAAACTCCTAGAAAAACAAGAACAAGCAAATCCCAAAACTAACAGAAGGAGAGAAATAATAAAAATAAGAGCTGCAATCAATGAAATAGAAACAAACAAACAAAAAACAACCATACAAAGAATTATTGAAACAAAAGTTGGTTCTTTGAAAAAATACACAATATTAAGAGACCTCTGGCAAGCCTGACTAAAATTAGGAGAGAAAAAACCCAAATCAGTAAAATCAGGAATGTAAAAGGGGAGATAACAACAAACACCATGGAAATCCAGGAAATCATCAGAGACTACTTTGAGAACCTAATTTCTAATAGATTTGAAAATCTTCAAGAAATGGACAGATTTCTAGATACTTATGATCATCCTTAACTGAACCAAGAGGACATTAATCACCTGAATAGATCTATAACACAAAATGAAATTGAAGCAGCAATAAAGTCTCCCAAAAAAGAAAAGTCCAGGACCTGATGGATTCTCTGTTGAATTCTATCAGACATTTAAAGAAGAACTAAAAACAACTCTCCTTAAACTGTTCCATGAAATAGAAAGGGAAGGAAAACTGCGTAACACATTTTATGAAGCCAGTATTACATTCATCCCAAGAAAAGACAAAGAAACCTCCAAAAAGGAGAATTATATGCTATTCTCCTTAATGAACATCATTGCAAAATAACTCAATAAAATAATGGCAAACCGAATTCAACAACACATCAAAAAGATCATTCACCATGACCAAGTTGACTTCATCTCATGAATGCAGGGGTGGTTCAACATGTGCAAATCAATACATGTAATACAGCACATTAACAGAAGCAAAGACAAAAACCACTTGATCATCTCAATAGATGCAGAAAAAGCCTTTGATAAGATCCAACACCGTTTCATGATAAAAGCTCTAAGAAAACTAGGAATAGAAGGAAAGTACCTCAACATTGTAAAAGCTATCTATGACAAACCTACAGCCAGCATTATACTTAACGGAGAAAAACTGAAACCATTCCCTCTAAAATCAGGAACCAGACAAGGATGCCCACTATCTCCACTCCTATTCAACATAGTCCTGGAATTCCTAGCCAGAGCAGTTAGGCAAGAAGAGGGAATAAAAGGAATACAAATAGGTAAAGAAATTGTCAAAATATCCCTTTTTGCAGATGCTATGATCCTATACTTTAAAGACCCAAAAAACTCTACCCCAAAACTCCTAGATACAATCAACAGCAATAGCAAAGTGGCAGGATATAAAATCAACATACAAAAATCATTAGCTTTTCTATACACTAATAATGAACAAACTGAAAAAGAATATATGAAAACAATTCCATTTACAATAGCCTCAAAAGAAATCAAATACCTAGGAGTAAACTTAACAAAGGATGTGAATGACCTCTACAAGGAAAACTATAAACCCCTGAAGAAAGAGACTGAGGAAGACTATAGAAAGTGGAGAGATCTCCCATGCTCATGGACTGGTAGAATCAACATAGTAAAAATGTCTATACTACAAAAGCAATCTACATGTTCCATGCAATTCCCATCAAAATCCCAATGACATTCATCAAAGAGATTGAAAAATCTACCCTAAAATTCATTTGAAAACACAAGAGTGTGCAAATAGCCAAGGCAATACTCAGCAAAAAGAACAATGCTGGAGGTATCACACTACCAATTTCAAAGTATATTACAAAGCAATAGCAATAAAAACAGCATGATACTGGCACAAAAAGAGACATGAAGACCAGTGGAACAGAATAGAAGACCTGGATATGAATCCACACAACTATACCCAAACTTATTTTTGACAAAGGCACTAAAAATATACAATGGAGAAAAGACAGCCTCTTCAACAAAAGCTGTTGGGAAAACTGGTTAGAAGTCTGCAAAAAACTGAAACTAGATCCAGGTTTGTCACCGTGTACTAGTATCAACTCAAAATGGATCACGGACCTTAATATCAGACCCCAAACTCAAAACTTGGTTCAGAAAAGAGTAGGAAACACTTTGGAAGTAATAGGTATAGGCAAGGACTTCCTCCATAGAACCCAGCAGTTCAGCAACTAAGAGAAAGTGTAGACAATTGGGACTTCATAAAACTAAAAACTTCTGCTCAACAAAAGAAATGGTCTCTAAACTGAAGAGACCACCTACAGAGTGGGAGAAGATATTTACCAACTACACATCAGACAAAGGACTGATAACCAGAATATACAAGGAACTCAAAAAACTAAACTCTCCCAAAATTAATGAACCAATAAAGAAATGGGCAAGTGAACTAAACACAACTTTCTCAAAAGAAGAAATTCAAATGGCCAAAAAAACATGAAAAAATGCTCACCATCTCTAGCCATAAAGGAAATGCAAATCAAAACCACACTAAGATTCCACCTCACCCCTGATTGAATAGCCATCATTAGAAACACTACCAACAACAGGTGTTGGTGAGGATGTGGGGAAAAAGGAACCCTTGTACACTGCTAGTGGGAATGCAAACTAGTATAACCACTCTGGAAAAAAATTTGGAGGCTACTTAAAAATCTAAACATAGATCTGCCATCTGATCCAGCAATACCACTCCTGGGGATATACCCAAACGAATGTGACACAGGTTACTCCAGAGGCACCTGCATGCCCATGTTTATTGCGGTGCTATTCACAATAGCCAAGTTATGGAAGTAGCCAAGATGCCCCACTACTAACGAATAGATTAAGAAAATGTGGTATTTATACACAATGGAATTCTACTCAGCCATGAAGAAGAATGAAATCTTATCATTCACAAGTAAATAGATGGAACTGGAGAACATCATCCTGAGAGAGGTTAGCCAGGCTCAGAAGACCAATAATCGAGTGTTTTCCCCCATATGTAGACTTTAGATCAAGGGCAAATACAGCAAGGGCACTGAACTTTGGTCACATGATAAGATGAGAGCACACAGGGAGGTATGAGGATAGGTAAGAAACACAAAAAAACACGATAGCATTTGATGTCCTCAATGCAAATGAACTAATGCAGAAACTTTAAAGCAACAGAGGCCAATAGGAGAAGGGGATCAGAAACTAGAGAAAAAGTCAGTTCAAGAAGAAGCAACTTAGAATGTAACACATATGTACATAAAAGCAATGCAAGGAATCTCCCTGTATAGCTATACTTATCTCAACTAGCAAAAACCCTTGGTCCTTGGTCCTTATTGTTTATACTCTCTCTTCAACAAAATTACAGATAAGGGCAAAACAGTTTCTGCCCAGAAGTGAGGGGGTGGGGGAGAGAAGGAGGGGGCGGGAAGGGGGGAGAAATGACCCAAACATTGTATGCGCATATGAATAAAAGATAAAAAAAACCCCAAAAACTATTAGTATTTAATCTGCATTCATATAATCTTATTCTATGTTAAGACATATTTTCCAGCACAATATATTAATGATTCCTATCATCACACAGTCTTATTCAGCCTCCTTAATTCCAATGACCTCCACTCTGTCATTCTTTAGCATTCTTTACACTCAGGAAACACTTCGACTCAGAATTTTCTTTTATATCCTCTGATATATACATGTATTGCTTCTCGGTCTGTGCTAAAATACTGGGAAAATAAATTTGCTGATAAGAACCACTTGGACAACTACTTTAAATTAGAGATTCATGTGCCCTACTTTACAACTACAAAACGAGAGAACAATAGAGAAATACAGAAAGTGCAGGCTTAAAATCAGCTGTTACTCCTCAGCTATGTGACCTTGGCATTATGTCATTGCATGCTACAACCTGTAACCTGACTAAGCTCAATGCCACCATTTCTGTGATCAAGTCCTTCAATGGCTTCAATACAGCCCTAATCAACATCTTTATGGTTAGTTTCTATTAGTTCTCTTTACATTATTACCATCTGATTAAACTAAATTGTTTAATTTACTATTCCCTAAATATCTCAAAGTTTTTCATCATATCTGAAATTATCTTTTTTTTTCTTCCAGCCTATAACTCTTCCTTTCATCTATCAAGAATGGGAAATGAGGCTGGTGTGGCTCAAGTGGTGGAGTTGGCACACCTACCTAGTGTGAGGCTCTGAGTTCAAACCCCAGGGCCAAAGGGGGGACAAAAAAGAATGGGAAATGAGATCAAGAAAGTGACTCTAAGTAGAACTTAATCAATTTTAGAAAACCAGTTTAGCTCCAGCCAGAAGTTACTAACTAGAGTCCATGGATATGGTAGTCCATCCCATGCATGAGGAAACAGAGGTAGGTTCTACAGCTTTGAAGTTGTAGCTTCTTTTACAGTTGTTATCTCCATCCTCTTCTTTTGAAAGTTCTTTTTGCCGTGGTCTTTTTATGACACTTCTTGGTCTTATGATGAATGCAGCCTCTATCCTCCCATCATCTGACGTGTAATGTGCTAGTGTGTGGAACAGACACTGTTATTTATCCTCTTTTTTAGCTGTATGTCAATATTCCACCAGTAGGATGAAACTAAGACTGAGGTTATAGGGAACCAATTAGCATATCTTCAAAAGATGCTTGCAAAAATTGTTTTGATTTTTTGTTAATATGGTCACTTTGTGTCAAAGTCAGACATTAAGAATCTATAGTTACATAAGGAGAAAATGGCATATATAAGAAAATTATTTTTAAAATGCTTCTGACTGATCTAGCTCATAGTTCTCATATCTATGTATATTTTCCAATTTATATATACGCAATTCTATATTGAGGTAATAAACATGAATGAGAATACTATGCGAACAAGTCATGATTCCTGTCTTCCAGAAGATTTCCATCTATCTTAACTGTCAACTCTGCAAAAACCAAAACAGCAGCCTGGATCTCGCAAGCATTGGATCTTGCAGTGACTTGATTTTTCTCTTGACTCTTAGTTCAGGCTATATATGTCTTTTCATTGTAACTCTGTCAACATCTAACACAGCACCTTAAACAAAGTAGGTACTCTCTAGTAGGTTACCTAAATTGAAAATAATTTATTCTAAAGGGCAGGTATTTACTGATGTTCCACATTCACAGAAGAGCTCCCCAAAGTATAACCATAACACCCATGGTGAAACTTCAGGCTTTTTGGGGTACATTAATTTACTCACATTAGAGGAATACCATTTATTAAATTTCTGCTCCACTGAGATAAGTGCTACCCTTATAACCTGAAAGAGTTAATGCATCTTGGAAAAAATCCAAATTACTCTCTGGAGACAGTTTATTCAATTAAGTGGCTAAGAACCAGCATTTTCAATAAGCAGTTTACTTACTAAAGACTCTTTCATGTTGCTTTTCTATAATATGTGAATATTGACACACATAAAAATATTCTTATAATTCACTCAAAATGGCATTTTCAGAAATAACAGGTGCTGATTCAGATTCAATTAATGTTCACTTTATACCTACTGAGTGCCAGGAAGTATGTTAAGTACCTTTCATTGGGAATTGAGGGAAATGTTGTGAAGACTGAGAGGCACAAAGGATACAATACACCAGGATACAGACAGAAAGAAAATGCCCTTTTTCCAGCAATATTTCTCTGCTTCTTCTGTCTGCCACGTTTTTGGACCTTTACACATTCTAAGATTCTACTTTTGCCCTTCGATAGTGCCATGATCTTAAAGCTTTTTAAAAATTATCCTAATTAGAAGTAATCTTGCTCTACTATAAGTGCTCTTGGCCATTTCTGTGTCCTGATGTCTTTCCATTTTCTTCTTTGTTTTATACGTACTCTCATTGTGCTCTATAAGTACATTGAGGGAAGGATGTATTTTTGAGTCCAGTTTTTATATTCAGCACAATACCTTGCATATTTTGTGTATTAAATAAATGTATAGTTTATTGAAAGTAAATAAAAACATTCTTTGGAAGCAGTCAAAACTGAGATTTCTTTTTGACAAGCTCTTCCATTGGGGAAAAAGAATAAAAAATAAAAGCAAAACATGAGCTCTTTGATGTTGGCTTTGCTGATCAGGTGTTTGATGCAGTACAAGAGTACATGTGTACTCTCAGAATTTTTTATTTTTTTTAACTCTGAATACCAAAGTATACTATTCACAAGGCCATACTAAATGGCTTTAATAATAAATTGCCATTGCTAATGAGTATAATTAAGCAGACAGCCATTCCATTTTCACAATGACTTTATTTTTCCTTTGGTTTCCTTATTGCAGAATATTTTAGTCCTTGTATAATGGGGATATTATGTTGCTGTATTGGAAAAAATAAATTTTACTCTTTTTTCTTTGTCAGGATACCATTCTCTAGCAATTCTATTGGGGAAAATCTGATGATTTTTAGTAATTATAAATGGAGGTCTTTGTTTTAAATCATTGCTATATTCTTTCATTAATGTATATATTTCAGGAATCACTGTGATAATTTGAGGGTATTTTGCCCTGGTTTTGCCTTTCCTTCTTCTCTTTTAGACCTTCAAACATTTCTTATTATAGTGACCAGCATATGGTCACCTTAATTATAAGCATTTTGGTTCAGCTTGATTTAAAAAAAAGAAAAAATATATATGTATATATTCCTTTGTTATAAATTTTTAAATAAAGCTCTAAAAGTAAAAAAATAAGAAAACTTTTGCTGTACTTAGAGCACAATTTCCTGGCCATCTGTATTTTCAAAGAGCAGATTATTGAAATTTACAATATTTCAAATATGCAAAAACAAAGTATTGACCAAGAGAAGATGAGGTTTAGTTCATGTTGAAAACTCAAGGTAATTTTTTTTCCACCTTATTGTTCCTGTCATAAGAATCAGTCTAATTCTCTAACTCTTTAAGAGTACATTTATAGTATGGCTTTTCTATAAGTCATTGAATATGTTAAGTTAGTAATCAGGAGAATTGGTAAGGAGGAGTGCTTTCATGACATAGTAGATGTCTACAAAAGCAGTAATTGTGATATGAATGTCACTCATCTGTCTGTTGATATCTCAGTGAAAGAACAAAAATCTATTCAAGCTATCATAAGGAAAAAAAACATTAGAGAGATATTGTGAAACTAAAGGGTATATAATCTGAACCCTTTTCAGTGACTAGATTTGAGATGTGTAAAATGATGGAAAACATAGAAAGGTTGCAACCTTTAAATTTTTCTCTTTTGAGTCTCCTATTTCTCTCTAGCCATCTAGTTTATGTTTTGAAGATTGACTTGATTTTTCTATCCTCATGGCAAAGGTTCAGTGTTCCAAATAATTTGCAGCTCCTCACTTACATTGATGAGCAGAGACAAGTATCCCTGGAAAGAGAATTTTATTGAGTAATTGGAGATTGGTGCTCTTGCTGGTGCATATCTCAGCTGTAGCTGAGAAGGTAGGATCACAGATTATAAGCACGGCTACTAGACAGTCTGCTATGTCATTGGGGAACATTTCTTAGTTGAGGAGATGGTTTTATAAGCTAGAAAGTTTCCTGAAAGGAATTGACCATGTTAAGCGCTTAGGTGGATCTGAGAATTTAAATAAGCAGCTACCTGGATGAATGAAGAAGCATAAAAGAGGAGATGTGTTCATTCTAAGCCTATAAATTCCATATTTATTTTTAGAACATTCTGCATCTGTGGCCACATTTAGCCACAGGCAATATGTTAAATAGAGATTAAGTGGTAAAATGGAAAATTCATCGAGAATAGTGTAACCAATATTATCTCAAATTTTTGGCTCTGCTTTTACAGAGCCAAAATTATAACAGAAGAGATGCCTATTCACACCAGTTTGTATGTTATTTAGGGTATTATATACCTTTGCTTTTTCCTGAGAGTCATTCAACATACCAGGCTCTCAACAAATTAGTGGGATATATAGATTTCAAAGTGCTTTCCAACTCTGTCATTGTGTTTCTTATCTTTTGTTTTATAGAGTAAAGCCTTACAAAGTTAAATTTAAAACATCCATAAACTTTGTCTTTGTGTTTGAACTATTGGTCAATAAGAAATTTCAATTCCTGCTACTTAAAAATAGAAATGAATTTAGTGTCTGAGACAGGAAGTAATTTGGAGCCATAATGTAGAATTATCTTCCACAGATTTTTGTGGACAGAAAGTGTTTTATATGTTATGATCTTTGTATGTTATGGTCTTTTATATGTTATGATTTTATGTTATGGTATTGTGTATGTTATGATGTTATGTTATTAATTAGTTTAATTTGTTTTATCTTTTTCTCTATCTCATTTATCATCTATCTGTCTGTATCTATTATCTATCTGTCTGTCTATCTATCTATCATCTATCATCTGTCTCTACCTATCTGTCTGTCTATTTTTGGTGATAGGAATTGAACCCAGGGTCTTGTGTATACTAAATACACAGTCTATGTCCTAGCCTCTAGTTATATTTTAATACCAGGCATCTCATGTTTGTGTCAAGACTTGGCAGTGGAAGGTTTAGCCTAACTTAAGCCAATTTCAAGCAGTTTAGGAATAGAGGATTTGTTGTTTGAAATATTTTAAAGTGCACTTTTACCAATTTGAGTATCAAAATAAAACTTTACCCTATTTTAAAACAGTACTTTCCAGCTAGTGGTAAATGGTATTAGAATAAAAGAGAAGAACAATAAAGCAAACAAATATATGCAAACATACATCACAACTAGTTAGCCTATTGTTAAAATTGCCCCTGTTCCTTTTTTATTTTTCTTGTATTATACATTTTTGTACTGAGAACTAATTTGCAGGATTCGTTCTACTTTGGAAATTTCTCAAACTTGCATGTAATAACATATGCATTAAGCTTCTTACTACTTTTTTAAAAATTCAGAAATTCACTCTCTATATATAGTATATATCAATATGTATATTTGACTTGCTGGCTTGTTACATGGCTCTGTAATGGAAGTAAAGAGTGATTCACATGATAGCACATTATAGACATATAAATTAAACTGTTTTTGTTATTGTACAGATGCTGTTGACTGAGTACTTGGATATGAAAAACACTCGTACGGCCTCTGAACCATCAGCTCAACTAAGCTATGCCAGTACTGGACGAGAGTTTGCAGCGTTTTTTGCTAAGAAGAAACCTCAGAGGCCAAAAAATTCGCTTTTCAAGTGAGTATCATTGTACCTGTAAGGTAGCAAAGTGTCAAATAGTGTTAGATTCAAATAAGATGACTTTCTACTCATTGATAGCTAAGTACTTTCTCTGGCTGAATTGATTTGAAGGAACTTATAGGAAATAAGTATATTTATTCAATTTTGTTTATTTTTGTTTTCTATAAGGTGAAGTAGCTATTTTGGAATATGGTTTTTAGATTATCTATAACTCTTAATTAAAAACTTTTAAAACTTGTTTTTGGGGAGTTCTATATAAGATTAAGGGAAATTAAACTCCCTGGGTGTTCCTGGAGAATTTTATAGAAAATAAAAGGAAATGAAATGTGTCATCCTTGAAAATGCCCTAAGTACTTTATAAATAAAGTTATACAAATTGCCCCATCTAAGTAGTATTTTGTTTTATGTAGTTACATGTTTAATAGAGGAATAATCTGGAAGAATTTTTTTCTTCTTTTCCGGTTAACCTCACCGGACTATGTGCCCAAAGTGCGCATCTCTTGGTAACAGCTAATAGTAATATCAATGTTAACATTGGAAGTAGTAACCACTACTTCCTGTGGTTCCTGTGTAGCAGGCACTACAAATAGTTGAGTTTCTCATTCTCAGTTAAGCACAATCTAATTTGGATTATAATAAATTTTATCATCACCACTAGTAGCTAACATTTACTGAGTCCTTACTAAGGGCTAGCTGGGACTAAGCCATTTCCATAGATTATCACATTTGCTCATGATAGCAACTTTACAGGCAAGGATTCTGTCTTTAATCCTCTTATACCAATACAAAAATCTTCACATAAAAATTGATATATGCATGATTAAGTAAATTACATAAGGTCACACAGCTAACAAGTGATTCAAGTAGGATTTAAATCCTGTCAGTCTTACTGCAAGTTTTTGTAACCCTTTTGAAGGGTTAATATTTATTTTAAGATGTTATATCTGTAAGTATAAACAGAAGTATCATGCCGGTATTTTGAATTAGTTCTTTTTCAGTAGATGAAGCCTTTGAGGTTTGTTTTTAATTTGTATTGGTAGTATTCTTCATAATTAAGGAAAGTTTCAACAGTTAATTTATTTTGTGATTAATGTAGAAAAGATTTTGTGTGTGACCACCTAGAATGAAGTTCATTCTATTTACAGAATGAAGTTCTGTCTAAACAGTTTTATTCACTGAGTAGATGCAGTATCAGTTAAAATACTTTAGGCTGCAAGTAACAGAAAATCTCAAACAGAACAGACAGAACTGTAGGACAGTTGTTATCTTACAATAAGGGTGAATGTCGACTTTTCCTTATTCATTGCTATATTATAAATGGCCTAGACCTTCCCATCTCTGTGCTTTGTGATCCCCAACAAATTACCAGTGTTTTCTATTGTGATCACAAGGTATTTGTATCAGTTCTATTCTGATAAACAGGGTGATATTAAGGAAATAGGATGTGACTCTTCATTGAATGTTTTACATTTTAATATATAGGCTTATTATAACAGTTTTAGGTTTACAGAAAAGTGGAACAGAAAATTGCAGAGTTCCCTTATGCTCCCACCCACCCCAGTTTTCCCTATTAACATCTTATATTAGTGTGCTATAATATTTATAGCAGGGTTCACTGTGTTGCATAATTCTAAGGGATTTTGACAAATGAAACATATAATGTATCTGTAGTATTCTATAGAATAGTTTCACTATTCTCAATATCTTCTGTACTGTACCTAGTATCCCCTATCCTCCTTTCTAACCTGTGGAAACCACTGATTTTTTTACTCTTTCTGTAGTTTTGCCCGTTTCAGAATGTCCTTTAGTTATAATTGTATAGTATGTAGCCTTGTAAGACTGGCTTCTTTCACTTAGCAGTATGCATTTAAGGGTCCTCTACCTCTTTTTATGACTTGTTAAATATCCCTTTGTATTGCTGAATAATGCACTTTTGTATGTATCATAGCTTATTTATCCATTCACCAGTTGAATGACATGTTGGTTGTTTCTAGTTTTTGGCAATTATGAATAAAGTAGCTATAAACACTCATGTAGCATTTTGTGTGAACATAATTTTTCATTTTGTTTGAGTAAATACCTAGAAGTTCAATTGTCAGGTCATATAAGAATGTATTTAACTTTGTAAGACAATGTCCAGTTGTATTCCAAAGTAGCTATACCACTTTAAATACTTTCCTTGATAATTAATTATTAATTATTCATTTATTAATCTTTTCTGCTAGTGACAATCTCCCCTTTTTCTTGAGCACTTAGCTGAGTAATGAGGGAGAAAGGAAACAGAACATCCAGGAGGAAGGAGGGAGACGATTGATAGAGTCAGTAACTAAGATTGTCCCAGATGCTGCCTAATCAGGGTCTTTTTTCCCTCCTTCCTTCTCTCCCTCCCTTCATTGCTTGCTTCCTCCCTTTATTTTGTCTTTCAACTTACCATGCTAGCTATCGATTTATTACAGAAAATAGGCATCAGTGTTTTTAGGTTTCATGCTCTCAGCCATCTTCACTAAGTTTCAACTTTTCTGACCACATACACGTTTTCAAACATTTGGCCAGTGCTTTTGAAGTTGTGAAAAATCACTAATTATTGGAAATGAATTAATTTAAATAATTATTGCACATTTATTACTGCTGGGTAGTAATAAAACCTTTTTGACACAGAATTAGGTGGTTGCAGATTTGCCTGCTTTGAATCTTGGTTCTATTATTAATGAGCCACATATGCTTGAGCAGGTTTCTCCGCTTGGCAGGCCTCAGTACCTTTGGCTATAAAATAAAGTGGTGAGACTGAATAATCGCTAATGCCTCTTTTGCTATAGAATTATCTCAATGTCTGTCTTGTTACAAACATAAAAAGGATTCCTTAGTAGCAAAAGTATATTGAGTCATAAAGGATTAAGATTTTTGGAGAGCTGTAATCTCTTCTGTCACATCTGTGAAGGACTTTATTACTCTCTTTAATTGCCCTTAGCCAAGGTTAATTAACTGTGTTTAAGTTCTCTCTTATTGTACAATGTGTGCCTCTCTATTCTTTGCCCAAGAGTTTATTTTTTTCTTTTCAGTCTCTGATCAAAAGCTGTCACCATGGTTTTGGGAGGTCAGTGACTTCTTTTCTGCACTTAACTGGCAGATGACACTTTTGAAGTACTGTATACTTTGCCTTCTTCCAGCTGTTCCTACCTCTTAGTTCTTGGTAGTGTGCAGAGAGAGGATCAAGTAACCCGTGTATTTCCCTTACAGATGTATCTTTGTCTTGGCATTCATCTTCCCTGTCAAGAAATGGATAACGGAGACATAATTAAGAAATAATCATGATCCTTCCTTGTTGCCAGAGACCTATCCCATTGTCAGGCTTGCTCTTTCATTATATTGTTTACCCCTTAGGGAAAAGAATTTTTAGAAGGACTCCTTCATTTCATCAGCCTGTTAAACTGCTTTTGAAAAAAGCCTTAAGTTTGAAATGGAATCTCTCAGAGCATCAAAGGATTTACTGTTTGATATAGCCATAATTTCACCCAATTTTTTCCTTACTTGAACTCACTGCCTCATGCTTGGTAGGCAGGCACTCTACCACTTGAGCTATGCCACTAGCCAGAGACCCATTCTTTATCATGAGTCTATCTCTCATATATCTGACCTTTGTGAACAGTTCCTAGGTAGGTGTGAACAAACACATTGTAGTTTGATATTTTTGAAATATTTTATGCTGTAGTACATAGTAGATAAAAAAAATGCTAGCAGCCATTTGGTAACAATATTTTTGGGATATTTAGGAAGACACCAAAGATATCTTATTTCTTTGATGGCATCATTTCTAATACGCCCTTTGTACTAGACCTCTAGTTGGAGAAATATAAAGGCAGGAGTTCTGCTCCGAGAATATGGTATGTCTATAGTAGCAACTGACAGTCACTGATGGTTTTTGAGTTAGACAACAGCATAATTAGAATGTCTTTATGGATATTCTTATTGCTGAGACCAACAACGATGCTGGTCTGAAGGCAAAGGAAAGTGGGAATGGGTCAGAGTTGTAATAGTTGAGATGGAGAACAAGCAAAAGAGTCAGATACTGTTTTAGGGGAATATTAGTCAGGAGCATTGTTATTAAGTCAATGTTTGGACACTTGTTTCTCACCCTTTAATGGAAGAGCTAAAATGTTATGATTACATCAGGAAATGTTACACAGACCAGAGTAGAATACTTTGGGAATGCACAGCTAGACACCGCCTATGTAGCTGCCTTCTAACCATTTGTTTACCCTGTGTTTCACTTTTCATAACAGGTTTGAATCATCCTCCCATGCTATTAGCATGAGTGCCTATTTGAGAGAACAGAGAAGAGAGCTCTACAGTCGTAGTGGAGAACTTCAAGGTAGGTGATTGTATTTCTCTTGAAAAATTAATTTTCTGGAGGATGATTTGAAGCAGTTATGGCATGTAAGTTTGTTGCCTGCATTCTAGATAAAAAAAAATTACAGACTTGGTAATCTATTTCTCCTGTCATTTCCTAGCATCTGCTGCCACACAGCTATAACTAATGCTCCAGCCATAGGTCTTAATCACTTGCTGCCATTCAGGTGGGAATTGCACACTAAAGAGATGAGGCCAGGCTCTTCTTGCTTAGATAGCAGATGAGTCCAGTCACGGTTTAGCAGAATGGCAGTCTTCTGTGGTGGCCACTGTTATTGTTGTTCTAGTTGTTATTTTTAACACTTTCTGGAATGTGACAGGTATAATGGAATTTGGAAAAGGGCAAAAGTAACTGCTATCATTATTTAGAGGGAAGAAGTATGCCTTTTAACAGTATGATCTAATCAGCATAATTTTGATACACAAGATTCTTGTATAGTTACTGAAGAATTTCAACCTAGAGAAGAAAAATACTTAGAAAATAAATTATGGTATGTAAAGCAAAACCAATAAAAATTTCCAAATTTCAAACCAGTAAAATTTCCTCTGTGACAAAAAGGAACATGTTAAATTATGGTAAATGTAATCTATTAAGAAAGATTTGTGAGGGCCTGCTAAGTGTCAAGTTGGTTACAAAGAAATAGAAGATAAAGCCTTAAGATACAGTTGTGAAAGAAATGAATATATACCGTCACTTCATTTCTATGGTTCTGCATGTAGTTGTGTCTGT
The DNA here is from genome assembly GCF_047511655.1 of Castor canadensis. Taxonomy (NCBI): domain Eukaryota; kingdom Metazoa; phylum Chordata; class Mammalia; order Rodentia; family Castoridae; genus Castor; species Castor canadensis. Next base: position 21,398,590 of record NC_133387.1, on the reverse strand, counting down.
ACTGAACATGTATAGAATTTATTGTTACCATTTCCTAAGCACTGTAGTAAAACAACCAATATATTAGGTATTATAAGTAATCTAAAGGTGGATTTTTTATCCGTGGGGATTACTACACACACACACACACACACACACACACACACCAGTAACAATATGAAGAAGTAAATATTGGCAACTTAAGTCACTAGAATCACTAGAGGAATTAAGAAAAGGGAGTGATTATTTAAATTATTTTAAAATTCTGGCTTTTTTCATAAGGGATAGGTATGAACACTTTTAAAGTCTTTGATGTGTAATGAAAACCAGGATTGTAAAGTAGGTACAGTGTGTGTGTATGGGGGTGGGGGGACGGGGTTCTAGTGGGAGGAGAAGGGTGAAGGAAGGAGATTAAGGTGATGGTATATGGTAAAAGGACTTCTTATAACTATATGAAACAGAACTAAGAAACCTCTTGCAATTGCTTTAAGTGGGATGGGGAGGGGGCTGAGGAGGAGAGACACTGGGGGTAATGTAACTAATGTACAATATAAGTTTAATCGGAATTGTCACTACGAATCTGCCCCTGTATAATGAATATATCCTAATAAAAAACTTATATTAAAAAAATAAAGTGTTTGATGTCTTGGAGGCATTTGGAGCATTTTGTAATGACTAATCTTCACAATTAAACATTTAACATAGATGTAAATCAAAATACTATGAAATAACTAGTCAGTCTTTTTGGATTTGAAAGTTATTGTCAGTCATCCTGCCTTCACCTTCATTATTAATCTAATAGCCTCTAATTTTTTCTAAAGACTGCTATGCTTGCTTATATTTGTGTCATAGTAATAGTTCCACAGTTTGCATATATATATGCATGTTAACATATGCATATTAACCAGAAGTAAAAACCTAGATGTTCCAGAGTATTAGGAAAATCCAACATTTTATTTAATAGTAAAGTGTTATCACGTATTCAGGAAAGTACATATGAGTTTCTTGTTGGAGTAAGAGTAGTTAGGATTGGGAACAAAAGCAGCAGTGACCCATTCTGTGGTCAGATAGGGAATGAAGGAGAAGAGTTACCCAGGCTGTAGGGGAAGCTACCTCTCAGGAGAGAAGAATGGCCTGCAAAGTGAGGTAGGAAATGATGGTTATGGAAGTTGGGATTACGCTTAAACTATCACTTGGTGGGGGGGGGGGTGTAGCAGGTCATCTAGGTCCAGAGCCCTAATTTGTATTTCTTTTTATTGTTGGCTTAAGGAATAGTTTAAATTTGCCTCCATAATTTTTCTCCATCTGTCTTCTAAATTTCTTTAATGGAAGTAAAGCCTTTGACTTCCTTTTTTTAGGTTGAATCCTTATCATCTTATTTAAAAAAAATTAATAAACTTTTTTTTGGAGGAGTGGTACTGATGTTTTGAACTCAGAGCTTTGTGCTTGCTAGGCAGGTACTCTCCCATTTGAGCCAAGGCTTCAGACTTACTGAATGTTTGCATAGTAGGAAGTATGAAGTTTCTGTCCAAACCCTGTTCCTACACAGCCTTCTCCTCTGTCAGCATCTTGTACCATGGTGAAGCCTTTCATTTGGCACTTCGAGATGAAAAGGTAGACCATGTAATCAATGGGGCAATAATACAACCTGTCGCTCACTCATATTCAAGCATTATTAGTCAACAGGATAAATGATTGATACCATATTCTTCATTTTGTTAAACAGTAAGAATAATGAGCACTTTATGCTATAGCCATGTGGAATGATTTTCGGTTCTTCCCCATGGTCCATGATCTGTTGGTAGTTAGTGTAGTGTGTCATTGTAGAGTTGGGGTCTCTAATCTTTAAATGTAGGTTGCCTAGGTCCCCACCAGTCCTTGCACACTAGCCTTGGGTAAGTTACATTATCTAGGTGCCTGTTCTCCCTTTTCTCTAAATGGGGATAGATATAACAGTGTCTAGGCCGTGAGGAGGTTGTGGAAGTTAAGGGAGTTCAACTGTGACCAGTGCTTAAACAAGTGTCTGACATAGAGAACATTATATGTTTTCATTTTTTTTCCTCCAGAGTTATACTTCTAGTGTTGTGTTTCAGAGTTTTCACATCTTCTCTTTGTCATTTGTGTCATCTTTGTATGGCTAAATTTGACTTGACTTTATAAGTTAAATTTAGTTGTCACTTACAAGCTTCCTTGCTGTTGGGCTCCTGGTGTGTATTCCAGCACATTGTTATTATTATCTGAGTACTTGCCATGCTGTACTGGGGGTCAATGTTCACTTGCTTGAGTTTGTCATAAAACTATCAGCTCTCAGAGTAACATCATATTTTATTTCCTTTGCTTTGCACTGTGCCTGGTACAGTAAATGTTCCAAAAATACTGGTTGATTCAGTGACAGAATGAATGAGGTCAGTTGAGGTATAAAATAGGATAGAGATCACCTTGGGTGGGAGGAAGGGCCCTAACTGGAGGTGGTGCTACTGCTAACATTAGTAGCCTGGTAGGTTTTGATGTGTTTTTAAGTTTAAGAAGCAGAAGCTATGCATGTTTATGTTTTCTGCAGTTACCCTATATTTAAGTAAAAGAGTTGTCCTTGAGCTGTCTGGCTCAGGAGGAAACTGCTGTATGTACTTGAAAATATTTTTAAATTCAACTTAGTTACAGGGAAATTTTATTCTGTTAGGATGGGTAATGGAAGAATCACTATAATATAACTTCCCCATTCTTCACAAGTTCATTGAAATATGGAAACTTTAAAGCACAAGTCAATTGCCTTTAAAATTTTCAGCAGGATAGGAGCAATAACTGGTTACAAGAGAGAAAAAGTAGTTAGGAAACACATCATGTTTATGATAATCATTTAAAATAGTTTCATTGAGTTGTCACTTCACATACTTGGTGAGAGAATGGGTAAGTTAACTAGATTTTGTAAAAGTTTGATGGTATTTCATTCAGGAGCAAAAGCTTCTCTGATGAATGCTTTTAAAATTTCAGCAGGACAAAAAGCATAAATCACACCTAGCTTCCATTAAAAATGGCTATCTTTTTTTTTTAGTTATTTTGTTAATCTATCTGGTCCAAGGGCCACAGTGAGATCTGTATTTCAGCTTACCCTAGAAAAAGCATAATTGAATAGTTCAGTCAAATCATATGAGACTGGCAAAGATTTGTGTGTGTGTGTGTGTGTGTCTTCTGTTAGTGCCATGTAGCTACAGGCTTCACTTCCTAGTGGTTTGGTTCATGGGGTCAAATTTTCCTTCTGTTGCAGGGGAAGAGCAAAGAAATTCACTATAAAAATCATCAACGTAACATTTAAAAACCTCAAATTTTATAAAATTGAAGTTCTTGGCAACATTTTTCATTGATCATGTAATTAAAAATGTTACTGAGTCTAACAATGCACGACGGGGAAAAAGTATGTAAAAGTGAGATTTCTTTGGTATTATCAGCCCATGTCAATTGACTTAACTGTTAGGGTATAGATGGTTCATTATATAGTCTGCTGTTGGCAATTGGGCTAAGAAGGTGAAGGTGCTACTTCAAAGTGTGTGAGATAATAGGTGGAAATCTAACTTGTGTATGTTTCTACGTTAATCATCAACTTCCTATTGTTTTGAGCCTCTCCACTGTATCATTGTACTGCTTGGACAGCAGTGTTGTAGGTGAAGAAAGATGTTAGTTTTAATGAATATTTAGCTTTTTATAGCTTCTCAGGCTTAATGTATGAATCTTCAAGAGAAAAAAATAATTGCTGAGCATATCTTGTGAGGGGTTAAAAAAAAATAAAAATACTGCCACTCAGCACCAAAATAAGTTTGTAGGTTAATCAGTTTAACTGTGCCTCAATTTTCTCAAATGAAAAATAGAGCCATTGTCAGTTCTGACTAATTTAGGAGGAAATTGTGAATAATTAGAATAAAACTATATTGTTTAAAATGAAAATAGTGCTTTAAAAGTTATCAATGAAGAAGTATTGCATCTACTTCTCTTTCTTTTATTTTCTCAATTCCAGTTCACTGAGTTAACTCTGTAGAAGGTCATCAGTACCTTCCATCATGACAGACTCTATGTGTATGCTCTTAATCTCACTTGATGTTTCAGCAGCTGTTTTCCCTTTTTCTTTCTCATGTTCTTTCTGAGACTTCTCAAGACTCTGTTCTCTCAGGATTTGGTCCTGAGATTTCTTCTGTGCACACTCTGTAGCTCAGAGAACTCAGCCAAGACCTAGGTTTGCTTAGTACCTGGGTACAGATGGCCTCTGTATATGTGTCTCTTGCCAGGTCTAATTCTTGTTTCCTGACCTGTTCTAGCATTCTGTCTCTCATCCTATATTTCTTTATCACAAAATTTAAAAAAGTTTTTTTCAGAATACTTTTCTTAATATGTTCATGTCTTGTTTACTTATTACCTTGGTAATTTTCTATACTTACTTCCATCCAGAGTGCAAGTCCATTCATTGGTGCACATCAGTGCCTAGTGTAATGCGTGGCTTGAGCTAGCCTCTTCAAAAGTATATGATGGAGGCTTGGCATATAGCTCTGTGGTAGAATGTATACTTTGGCCCTGACACTGGGGATATTTATACGTACATTTACATATACTTGTAGACACACATACATGTATATAGTGAAGGAATAATATCCTTATTTGTAAGCACAAGCTTACTTATTTGAAAAACTCCAGTGGAAACTTTAATAAACAGAGTAGGAGTCCTGAGATTTGTCTTCCCTCCTTAAGGATAATAAGACTCATGAATGAATAGAGTTCATTAATGGCCATTGATTCAAGTAGAAATGTGTACTCAGTTTTGATTACAGTTTCTTTTTTGTCTTGGGGCTACTTAGACTCCTGTTTGTACTCAGTGATATTACCTTTAAAGTACCATTTTTATTCCCATTAGTTTAATGAGTGGCATTTCTATAGCTCTGACATTAAAATATTCTGTAAAGTTCCAACCACTTGAGAATTGACTTTGCTAAGAGGATTTGCTTTACGTAGTAAATATGGAAGTACTGGTATCAGGGAAAACTGGGCTCTTTTACTGACCTGACCTGCATTTTCTGAGTTTCCCTCTCTAATGGGTTGTTGGTGACTGGGGTTGTGAATACTTAATGCTATTGTATGCAATTAATCTATTTGGAGGAGCCTTGCCTTAAGGTAAGACAATATTTGAGCTAGATTAACCATGGGTTGATTATCCTTTCCACAAAAGGATTTATAATATTAATCTCTTAAATAGCAAGCTATTCTATAATGGAGCATTTATTTATTTATTTATTTATTATTGTGCTGTGTGGGGGTACATTGGAGTATTTGCAAAAGTTACTACCATGTTTCAAATATATCATATTTAAATTCACACATTTGAATTCACTCTTTCATCCCCCTGTTGGAATTGATAACCCTCCGGTGCTAAAAACAGACACACAAAAGACAGAAAATCTTGACAAGGCAATTTTCCCTTTATCAAGAGAGTACAAGCATGTGCTCACTCCCACAAAGCAACACACAAGCACAAAATGGCTGACAGTGGCTCCTCCTTATATCCCTGACACAGTTGTACCTGCCCCTCACCTGGGATTTGTCCAGGTCAAAGGTTCACAGTTTTTCCCGAGTAGCTAAAAGGCTTGGGGGATGGGTTAGGGCATGCAGTTTGATATACAATGGAGTTGTACAGGAACCCAGAATAAACAAGCATGTCACCTAAGATGGCGACCTGAGGAATTTTTAAGTAATCTAAGAGGGTAATAAATAGTTTGATAGAAAAGATCATTTTTCTTACACCCCCTACCCCGATTCCCAGTATAGTCCTAACAGGTATTGTTTTTGCATTTACTTACATGTTATAATGGAGAATTTAAAGCAAGATTTCACATATGAAAAGAAAGAGTTCACTGATGCACATTTTGGTTGAAGTGAGGTATAGTGTTTAGTACAGCAATTTTATACTCACATCACAAATTTGTTCCCATACCCTTATGTATAAGAAGGACTTGTAGAGCTTTATATCCTGAAATTTGATGAGAAAATTCTTTGCAGTCTTTTAAATTTTACTTAATGACTTTGTTAATAACCATGAAACAATATGCAGAGAACATAAAAAGAAGTACATTTTTTCTTCTGAAAATTGCAGATAATTGTTTCAAAATAACCTTAATCTTTCATAGCTTTCTCTTCTGTTTTACACTTTATTATAATAATGTGTAAAAATTGGTTCTCCTTTCTCTGTATATTCATATCCTCACTTTTTAAAAAGAATGATCTTAACTTCTATGTAAGATTTGGCTTATAATGAACTTATAATAGAACTTTTATAAATGCTAATTTCTTCATCTCTTCCTAAGAGGTAGCAAGTTATATACTTTCCTCAGGTCATGAACAGACTAATTTTATTATTTCATATCACTTAGGAAATAAAAACATTTTATTCCAACTTTATTATTAGGTGTAACTACCTGTTACCCTCAATCCATGTGATATAGAAATTTATGTTATTTATAAATGTTTGTCAGTTGTGAAAATAATTCATACAAAGTAGATTTATTTTCTGAAAAACTCTTGATACAGTATCCTATGTACTCAGAGGACTTTAAACAAACACTGTTAGTTAAACCACATAGGAGAGTCTGAACTTTATGAGAAAATGGATCATGAGGGTACAAAATAGCATCACAAAGTCCATTACTTAGTGAAGCTGATGTACCTCACTCTTGAGATAGGATCTTTGGTCATCATGCACAACCAGTTGGTGACATATAATCTCATTTTGAAAAATTCCATTGTGTTGGTTCATTCATCTGTTCATTCATTTATTCATACAGTTATGAGAATAGAGAGGATGTTGTTAAGTAAAATATAATGCATTTGAGTTTTAAAAGAAATATAAATACATTTATTTATACAGTACACTTCATTTTTAAAGTTTTTATTAAACCAAATATATGAAAAAATAACAGTAACTTCTAATATCATGCAGCAGAAAATTTTCATAAAAGTCTTACATCTCATTTTTCATTATTTTGGTTCACATTAGTTTCTTAATAAGGTAAAAATAATATCTTGGCTCCTTTTCTTAAACTTCTTTAGGACTACAGAAATTATGTTCTTGGCAAATCTATTAGTTTATATAATGCCTCTCATTCCAAGCTGAGCTTTTTTTTTTTTCATATCTCCGTATTTTATTTTATTTTTTAATTTTTATTTTATTCATATGTGCATACAATGTTTGGGTCATTTCTCCCCCCCTTCCCCCACCCCCTCCTTTGCCCCCCCTGCCCCCTCACTCTTTCCCCCACCCCCTCGATACCTGGCAGAAACTATTTTGCCCTTATCTCTAATTTTGTTGAAGAGAGAGTATAAGCAATAATAGGAAGGAACAAGGGTTTTTGCTACTTGAGATAAGGATAGCTATACAGGGAGTTGACTCATTAACTTCCTGTGCGTGTGTGTTACCTTCTAAGTTAATTCTTCTTGAACTAACCTTTTCTCTACTTCCTTGTCCCCTTCTCCTATTGGCCTCAGTTGCTTTAAAGTATCTGCTTTAGTTTCTCTGTGTTAAGGGCAACAAATGCTAGCTAATTTTTTAGGTGTCTTACCTATCCTCACCCCTCCCTTGTGTGCTCTCGCTTTATCATGTGATCAAAGTCCAATCCCCTTGTTGTGTTTGCCCTTGATCTAATGTCTGCATATGAGGGAGAACATATGATTTTTGGTCTTTTGGGCCAGGCTAACCTCACTTAGAATGATGTTCTCCAATTCCATCCATTTACCAGCAAATGATAACATTTCGTTCTTCTTCGTGGCTGCATAAAATTCCATTGTGTATAAATACCACATTTTCTTAATCCATTTGTCAGTAGCGGGGCATCTTGGCTGTTTCCATAAGTTGTCTATTGTGAATAGTGCTGCAATAAAATGGGTGTGCAGGTGCCTCTGGAGTAACCTGTCTGAGGTTTTGTTTTAGAAAATAGAAAAGACCATAATCATCTGTGATATATAGTGAATAAAGTATTTATTAGAAATTGATGAGAGTGAGAAAAAAAGAAAAAAAGAGAAACTGATGAGAATGGTGAATAGCAAGATTATCATTGTCTCACTAAGACACAATTTATAAGGTATTTTATATTTTTGAAATAAGGTTCACATAAAGTAGAAATTACCCATATGAAGTCATCTATTACCAAACTCCAGAAGAAATTAATGTAAATATGCATTAGTGTGATGTCTACAAAATAAAACAGTTATTTCAGTGTTAGCAAGTGTATTAGAACTTACAGTCTAGTACTTTTCAAGATTGTTTTTTACTTGTACGCCCTTTTTTTGTTTAAGTCTGAATTCACAGTTCAGTGTAGAAAATAGATTAAAGTGGAGATTATTTGACAATGTACAGTTGGGGTTCAGACTTTTGTCTGCTTAGGCTTTCACTGTACTCCCTCTTTCTACCTCCCCAGTATAGGCACCCAAGGCCCACAGTCTCTGAAGGCAATCTCTAAACATTCTCAGATGAAGATCTCCACACAGGTAGAAATTTGATGCAGGAGACATGTGACATTATACATTGCTAGGAAAATGACTGACTATCAATAAAAGTGGTGAGACAGTTGTTTAGCCAAGAAATTAGATTTGTACTTTATATCATTTAGAAAAATAAATTTGTAATGGGTTGAGAACTCAAATGTGAAAGGCAAACCTTTTGACATAGCAGCATTGTTTGAAATAGCAAAACCCTAGAAATTACTCAAATGCTCATAAACAAGAGAATGGATACATAAATTACAGTAGAATCATACAGTAGAGTAGTTAATGATGAAAATGAGTGAATTATACTATACATTTACTTGGTTGAATCTTGAAATCAGCCAGATAAAAAAATGCATATAACATCTAATTCCATTTATATGATGCTCAGATGCAGGTAGAACTAAGTAAGATAAAGGAACATAAATATGAAATTCAAGAAAGATTAACAGTAGAGAAAATGGAGGAGGTCATAATCAGAGGAGCACATGGGGCTTCAAAGACAGCAACACTCTTCTCTTTCTTAAGCTAAGTTATAGAAAGACCTGTTTTATTATACTTTTAAAAATGTATAAATATCTTATATATTCTTGTGTATATTATGCATCTCATACAAAGTACACATTCAAACAGTTAATTTTAAAAAGCTTTTAATATTCTAGAGACAAAAGCATGTATGTAGTTTAATATTCCCATTTAGAAATCTAGACCAAATTTTTTTTTCTTTGAAAGTGGATGGGTTTTTTGGCTTGCACCATTGCAGTGAAACTCCAGTCTCAAGGCAAAGCTGTGAGCTATCACTAAACTACTACTATACCTTAACTCATTGATGAAAAATAATTTCCATGTTTGGCAAGTTCCCTCCTGAGTTAACGACTTTTTCTTCTCCCTTGTTTTCTGACTGGATTATCAGATATCTGTTCCGCTATTGTTTCTTATTTTTTCTAGAACTGTCTGTTTATTGATCTTATTCAAGTTTATTATATGTTTACTTGTTTTATGTCCTTCACTAGGCCTTCATGATACAATAATGAACAGAAACAGAAAAGTTTTGCCTTTGAAGGGCAAAAGTAAAAAAGGGACTATAAATGCATCACAGAGACTGCAATTTGCCTCCTTACATTGTTCTCTCTTTCTTCAATGTTAATAGAATCCTTGATTTTTAGCTAGATATGTGGCCACTCAAAATATTATCATTTTGAATCTTTGGTTGTAGCTAACCATGGACATGCAATTTTATTCTGACCAATAGGGTGTGAGTAATAATGTGCCACTTCAGGTCATGGTTTTCTTTTGTTGTTGTTTGCTTGTTTTGGTATAACTAGGAGTTGAACTTGGGGTCTTGTGCATGCTAGACATGTGCTCTTTCACTTGAGTCACACCCACCAGACCTTTTTGCAATGGTTATTTTTTTTTTTTTTTCATTTTTCTTTTATTATTCATATGTGCATACAAGGCTTGGTTCATTTCTCCCCCCTGCCCCCACCCCCTCCCTTACCACCCACTCCACCCCCTCCCGCTCCCCCCCCTCAATACCCAGCAGAAACTATTTTGCCCTTATCTCTAATTTTGTTGTAGAGAGAGTATAAGCAATAATAGGAAGGAACAAGGGGTTTTGCTGGTTGAGATAAGGATAGCTATACAGGGCATTGACTCACATTGATTTCCTGTGTGTGGGTGTTACCTTCTAGGTTAATTCTTTTTGATCTAACCTTTTCTCTAGTTCCTGGTCCCCTTTTCCTATTGGCCTCAGTTGCTTTAAGGTATCTGCTTTAGTTTCTCTGCGTTAAGGGCAACAAATGCTAGCTAGTTTTTTAGGTGTCTTACCTATCCTCACCCCTCCCTTGTGTGCTCTCGCTTTTATCATGTGCTCATAGTCCAATCCCCTTGTTGTGTTTGCCCTTGATCTAATGTCCGCATATGAGGGAGAACATACGATTTTTGGTCTTTTGAGCCAGGCTAACCTCACTCAGAATGATGTTCTCCAATTCCATCCATTTACCAGCGAATGATAACATTTCGTTCTTCTTCATGGCTGCATAAAATTCCATTGTGTATAGATACCACATTTTCTTAATCCATTCGTCAGTGCTGGGACATCTTGGCTGTTTCCATAACTTGGCTATTGTGAATAGTGCCGCAATAAACATGGATGTGCAGGTGCCTCTGGAGTAACAGTCTTTTGGGTATATCCCCAAGAGTGGGATTGCTGGATCAAATGGTAGATCGATGTCCATCTTTTTAAGTAGCCTCCAAATTTTTTTCCAGAGTGGTTGTACTAGTCTACATTCCCACCAACAGTGTAAAAGGGTTCCTTTTTCCCCACATCCTCGCCAACACCTGTTGTTGGTGGTGTTGCTGATGATGGCTATTCTAACAGGGTTGAGGTGGAATCTTAGTGTGGTTTTAATTTGCATTTCCTTTATTGCTAGAGATGGTGAGCATTTTTTCATGTGTTTTCTGGCCATTTGAATTTCTTCTTTTGAGAAAGTTCTGTTTAGTTCACATGCCCATTTCTTTATTGGTTCATTAGTTTTGGGAGAATTTAGTTTTTTAAGTTCCCTGTATATTCTGGTTATCAGTCCTTTGTCTGATGTATAATTGGCAAATATTTTCTCCCACTCTGTGGGTGTTCTCTTCAGTTTAGAGACCATTTCTTTTGATGAACAGAAGCTTTTTAGTTTTATGAGGTCCCATTTATCTATGCTATCTCTTAGTTGCTGTGCTGCTGGGGTTTCATTGAGAAAGTTTTTACCTATACCTACTAACTCCAGAGTATTTCCTACTCTTTCTTGTATCAACTTAAGAGTTTGGGGTCTGATATTAAGATCCTTGATCCATTTTGAGTTAATCTTGGTATAGGGTGATATACATGGATCTAGTTTCAGTTTTTTGCAGACTGCTAACCAGTTTTCCCAGCAGTTTTTGTTGAAGAGGCTGCTATTTCTCCATCGTATATTTTTAGATCCTTTGTCAAAGATAAGTTGCTCATAGTTGTGTGGCTTCATATCTGGATCCTCTATTCTGTTCCACTGGTCTTCATGTCTGTTTTTGTGCCAGTACCATGCTGTTTTTATTGTTATTGCTTTGTAATAGAGTTTGAAGTCAGGTATTGTGATACCTCCTGCATTGTTCTTTTGACTGAGTATTGCCTTGGCTATTCGTGGCCTCTTGTGTTTCCATATAAATTTCACAGTAGATTTTTCAATCTCTTTAATGAATGTCATTGGAATTTTGATGGGAATTGCATTAAACATGTAGATTACTTTGGGGAGTATCGACATTTTTACTATGTTGATTCTACCAATCCATGAGCATGGGAGATCTCTCCACTTTCTATAGTCTTCCTCAATCTCTTTCTTCAGAAGTGTATAGTTTTCCTTGTAGAGGTCTTTCACATCTTTTGTTAGGTTTACACCTAGGTATTTGATTTTTTTTGAGGCTATTGTAAATGGAATTGTTTTCATACATTCTTTTTCTGTTTGCTCATTGTTAGTGTATAGAAATGCTAATGATTTTTCTATGTTGATTTTATATCCTGCTACTTTGCTATAGCTATTGATGATGTCTAGAAGCTTCTGAGTAGAGTTTTTTGGGTCTTTAAGGTATAGGATCATGTCATCTGCAAATAGGGATATTTTGACAGTTTCTTTACCTATTTGTATTCCTTTTATTCCTTCTTCTTGCCTAATTGCTCTGGCTAGGAATTCCAGTACTATGTTGAATAGGAGTGGAGATAGTGGGCATCCTTGTCTGGTTCCTGATTTTAGAGGGAACGGTTTTAATTTTTCTCCGTTAAGTATAATGCTGGCTGTAGGTTTGTCATATATAGCTTTTATAATGTTGAGGAACTTTCCTTCTATTCCTAGTTTTCTTAGAGCTTTTATCATGAAATGATGTTGGATCTTATCAAAGGCTTTTTCTGCGTCTATTGAGATGATCAAGTGGTTTTTGTCTTTGCTTCTGTTAATGTGGTTTATTACGTTTATTGATTTTCGTATGTTGAACCACCCCTGCATCCCTGGGATGAAGCCTACCTGGTCGTGGTGGATAATCTTTTTGATGTGTTGCTGAATTCGGTTTGCCATTATTTTGTTGAGGATTTTTGCATCAATGTTCATTAAGGAGATTGGCCTATAGTTCTCCTTTTTGGAGGTGTCTTTGCCTGGTTTTGGGATAAGTGTAATAGTGGCTTCATAAAATGTGTTTGGCAGTTTTCCTTCCCTTTCTATTTCATGGAACAGTTTAAGGAGGGTTGGTATCAGTTGTTCTTTAAAGGTCTGATAAAATTCAGCAGAGAATCCATCAGGTCCTGGACTTTTCTTTTTGGGGAGACTCTTGATTGCGGCTTCAATTTCATTTTGTGTTATAGGTCTATTCAGGTGATTAATTTCCTCTTGGTTCAGTTTTGGATGATCATATGTATCTAGAAATCTGTCCATTTCTTTTAGATTTTCAAATTTATTTGAATATAGGTTCTCAAAGTAGTCTCTGATGATTTCCTGGATTTCCATGGTGTTTGTTGTTATCTCCCCTTTTGCATTCCTGATTCTACTAATTTGGGTTTTTTCTCTCCTCATTTTAGTCAGGTTTGCCAGGGGTCTATCGATCTTGTTTATTTTTTCAAAGAACCAACTTTTTGTTTCATTAATTCTTTGTATGGTTTTTTTGGTTTCTATTTTGTTGATTTCAGCTCTTATTTTTATTATTTCTCTCCTTCTATTTGTTTTGGGATTTGCTTGTTCTTGTTTTTCTAGGAGTTTGAGATGTATCATTAGGTCATTGATTTGGGATCTTTCAATCTTTTTAATATATGCACTCATGGCTATGAACTTTCCTCTCAAGACTGCCTTAGCTGTGTCCCATAGGTTCCGGTAGGTTGTGTTTTCATTTTCATTGACTTCTAGGAACTTTTTAATTTCCTCTTTTATTGCATCGATGATCCATTCTTCATTAAGTAATGAGTTATTTAGTTTCCAGCTGTTTGCATGTTTTTTGTCTTTACTTTTGTTGTTGAGTTCTACTTTTACTGCATTGTGGTCAGATAGTATGCACGGTATTATTTCTATTTTCTTATATTTGCTGAGGCTTGCTTTGTGCCCTAGGATATGATCTATTTTGGAGAAGGTTCCATGGGCTGCTGAGAAGAATGTATATTGTGTAGAGGTTGGATGAAATGTTCTATAGACATCTACTAGGTCCACTTGATCTATTGCATATTTTAGATCTTGGATTTCTTTATTGAGTTTTTGTTTGGATGACCTATCTATTGATGATAATGGAGTGTTAAAGTCTCCCACAACCACTGTGTTGGCGTTTATATATGCTTTTAGGTCTTTTAGGGTATGTTTGATGAAATTGGGTGCGTTGACATTGGGTGCGTACAGATTGATGATTATTATTTCCTTTTGGTCTATTTCCCCTTTTATTAGTATGGAATGTCCTTCTTTGTCTCGTTTGATCAATGTAGGTTTGAAGTCTACTTTGTCAGAGATAAGTATTGCTACTCCTGCTTGTTTTCGGGGGCCATTGGCTTGGTAAATCTTCTTCCAGCCTTTCATCCTAAGCATATGCTTATTTCTGTCGGTGAGATGAGTCTCCTGTAAGCAACAAATTGTTGGATCTTCTTTTTTAATCCATTTTGTCAAACGGTGTCTTTTGATGGGTGAATTAAGTCCATTGACATTAAGTGTTAGTACTGATAGGTATGTGGTGATTCCTGCCATTTAGTTATCTTAGTTGTTTGAAGGTTTGATTGTGTGTACCTAACTTGATGTTACTCTCTACTGTCTTGCTTTTTCTTATCCTGTGGTTTGGTGCTGCCTGCCTTTTCATGGTTAAGTTGGGTGTCACTTTCTGTGTGCAGGATCCCTTGCAGAATCTTTTGTAATGGTGGCTTTGTGGTCACATATTGTTTTAGTTTCTGCTTATCATGGAAGACTTTTATTGCTCCATCTATTTTGAATGATAGCTTTGCTGGGTAGAGTATCCTGGGGTTGAAGTTATTTTCATTCAGTGCCCGGAAGATCTCACCCCACGCTCTTCTTGCTTTTAATGTTTCTGTTGAGAAGTCTGCTGTGATTTTGATGGGTTTACCTTTGTATGTTACTTGTTTTTTCTCTCTTGCAGCCTTCAATATTCTTTCCTTAGTTTCTGAACTTGTTGTTTTAATGATGATATGTCGTGGAGTAGTTCTATTTTGATCTGGTCTGTTTGGTGTCCTGGAGGCCTCTTGCATTTGTATGGGAATATCTTTCTCTAGATTTGGGAAATTTTCCATTATTATTTTGTTGAATATATTACGCATTCCCTTCGCTTGCACCTCTTCTCCTTCTTCGATGCCCATGATTCTCAAGTTTGGTCTTTTGATGGAGTCGGTGAGTTCTTGCATTTTCTTTTCACAGGTCTTGAGTTGTTTAATTAATAGTTCTTCGGTTTTTCCTTTAATTACCATTTCATCTTCAAGTTCTGAGATTCTGTCTTCTGTTTGTTCTATTCTGCTGGATTGGCTTTCCGTTTTGTTTTGCAGTTCTGTTTCGTTCTTTTTTCTGAGGTTTTCCATATCCTGGCTGTTTTCTTCTTTATTGTTGTCTATTTTTGTCCTGAGTTCATTTATCCATTTATTCATTGTGTTCTCTCTTTCACTTTGGTGTTTATACAGTGCTTCTATGGTTTCCTTTATTTCTTCTTTTGCTTTTTCAAATTCTCTATTTTTATTGTCTTGGAATTTCTTGAGTGTCTCCTGTACATTTTGGTTGACCCTATCCAGTATCATCTCTATAAAATTCTCATTGAGTACTTGTAGTATGTCTTCTTTTAAATTATTCTTGTAGGCTTCATTGGGTCCTTTGGCATAGTTTATCTTCATTTTGTTGGAGTCTGGCTCTGAGTTTCTGTTCTCTTCATTCCCCTCTGGTTCCTGTACTAATTTTTTGCTGTGGGGATACTGGTTTCCTTGTTTTTTCTGTCTTCCTGTCATTGTCCTTGGTGTTGTTACTGTCCCTGTACTGTGTGTAATTAAGTATTTTCTAGCTTGTAATAATAACAATGGTAATATTGAGAACGGAAGAGTGAGCTGAGATGGAAAGCAAGAAGTTAAAGAAAAGGGGAAAACAAATATACAGACAAGAGGGAGAAAGCAGAACAAGGTATCAGACAAGAGAGTTTCAAAGGTATAAACAGGGAGTGTTAGTGTACTAATCGACAGTAAGCTGAACAGACAATAGAGAGACAGAGAGAGGATTGAAAATCAAAGATAAAAAAAATAAAAAATAAGTATATGAAAGTAATATCTATTTATAAAAATGAATTAAAATAAAATGGAAAATAGGAAATTAAAAAAAAAAAAAAAAAAAAAACCAAAAAACTTCCAAGTTTATATGCAATGCAATTTCAGTCTTAATAATTTGGATGTCCGTCTTAATCTCCAGTCCTGGAGTTGGTGCCTCAGATGTTGTTCTGTAGTTGTCTCATCAAAGGGGATGCATAAAGTAGAACAAAACTACACTCACACACACACAGAAGAAAAAATAAAAAAAAAGCCCCACCAAGTGTCCCCCGTTCAAATGCAATACAGTTTCAGTAAGTTTTTCGGCTTGCAGGTGTAATTCGGTTGTTCTCTCATCAAAGGTAGGGAGAAAAAGAAAAAAAAGCGTCTGGAGGCAGTTCTGAGAGTGGTATCTGCAGCTGTGGTTCGCCTGCCTGCTGCTCTCAGCCTGTAGCTGGCGGCGTTATTTATGCAGATCTCTGGGGTGAGGTAGCGCTCACCTGGTCCCACAGGCTTTGTTTGCTCAGAGTTCTCCTGTGCGGGGGAGGGGGGCCTCTGCTACAGGCTTTTCCCTTTCCAAGCACTGGGAAAGGCGACACTGCCCCGCGTTGTCAGGCCTGCGTGTTTATTTACAGTTCACGTGGGAAGTGGGTCTTCCCTCCTCTCACAAGCGTCCCTGCTCCTGGTTGCTGGCGCGCCCCGCTCCCGCCAGAGCCTCTCCGGTCCGCCCGGCTCGTTTATTTACAGTCCCGGGAAGGATTCCCTTCCCCCAATCTTCAGCGCTCAGGGCGCCCCACCCTCTTTCCAGCGTGTCTTAACTGTTCTTATTGCTTAGTACTCAGTTTCTCTTTTTTCCCGAGTGGAGGTCAGTCTGTCCAGGGGGCTATGCTGCTCTGGCCCAGGCTTGTCTGTGGGGGAACCGCGGTACCGCGAAGCTCACCTGGTCCGCGTCTTCCCAAGCCGTATGGGCGCCGGCCACTGGCGGCCCCGGGGCCTCCTCGGTTCTCCGTTTAACGTGAAGTGGAGATTCTCTGCACCGGCTGGAGATGTGGAGGGGTCAAAGTTAGGCCTTTTCTCGGTGATTATGCCTGCAAAGTGTGTCTCCAGCGTCTCTCCAAGATTTCACTATAGGAGGCTCGCTTTCTGCTTCCTACCTCTAGCCGCCATCTTGGAATCTACTGCAATGGTTATTTTTGAGATAAGATCTTACTTTAAGCCTAGGCTGGCATGGATCATCACCATCCTCCTATTACTGCTTCCCCATGTAGTTGGAATGACAAGTGTGTGCCAGTGCACTCAGCATTGGTTGAGATGAGATCTCGTGACCTTTTTTTTTTTTTGCCCTGGCTGACCTGGGGCATGATCCTCTAGGTCTCCAGCTCCCAAGTAGGTAGATAGGATTATAGGCTTGAGCCTCTGTGCCTGGCCTCAGGTCATGTTTCTAAAGAGAGAAAACATCCTTTCCTTCTCTTCCAGCCCTGCATGTGTGAAGACAAGATTAAGAATGAAACGTGATGGCTTTCCATCTTAGATCATGCAAGTGAGGCAGCACTATAAGGACGGTATAGCTGCAAGACAGAAGTACCTTGGATTTTTGATACTGTGCTGCACCATACCTCTGAATTCCTGGGCCAAAGCTACTATGCCATCCATGTCTTTTATCTGAGAGAGGAATAAGTTCTGCTTTGTTAAATCTCCTGCATTTTGGTTTTCTGTTTCATGCACCAACACTCATAGCCTAATTAGTTCAGCACAGATCAAGGGATGACAGCACTGTCATACACACAAGGACAGTTGTATACATCCATATATACAACTGGGATGTATATACAAGTGCTGGCAAGGCAGAAAAGCTTCCACATTCTATATGTATGAAGGCTTATCATGGATATAAAGGATGAAAAGAAGCTTTCCAGATAAAGAAAGAAGGGGCAGGCATTTTAGGCCTTGGGTATAGCATGGATAAATCAATAGTAATGTGAGAGCTTATGCTATTCTGTCATAATGTGAATTTCAAAGCATTAATCAGTTGTAACTTTTTCTATTAAGTGAGGAGCTCATATATATTTATATTTCTGTGTGTATATATATATTTCTGCTCATTATCATTTTTTATTTTCAGAAACCAGAAATGATGCAAAGGGTACCAAAGGAATTGTCCAGTGTTCATCCTACCAATTAAGAGACTAAGAATTGGGGCTGGGTGCATGGTTCACATGGTAGAGCAAGTACCTGCCTAGTAAGCATGAAGTCTTGAGTTCAAACCCCAGTACTGCCAAAAGAGAAGTGTGTATGGGAGGTGGGGAGAGAAATTAAGAATCAGTAAGAACCAATGGTATACTGGTGATGATAGGAAGATA
This sequence comes from Castor canadensis, assembly GCF_047511655.1. Lineage (NCBI taxonomy): Eukaryota > Metazoa > Chordata > Mammalia > Rodentia > Castoridae > Castor > Castor canadensis. The sequence continues at coordinate 21,380,470 of NC_133387.1, read as the reverse complement.
AAGGTCATTGTCATACATGAGCAAAAGCCAAAAGTAATTACATACTCACTTTTCTGAAGGATGTTCAAGTGTTATAGCCTTGCAACTCTATTGATACTGTTATAGGAAAAATACTGTTTTATATGCAACTATTGTAGTATGTCTTATCAGCCTGTGCCTCATAGATGAAGCTGAACATACTGGCAACAGCCAGGTCATGAAGGATCATATTTTGACAGTACAATGGATTAAAACTGGAATATTCAGCTTGAACTACAGGTGTTGATAGCAGCTTGGTTCTGTATGGAGACTGCAGAATTCTGGGTGCTTGCATCTGATTTCCAGCTTGGGATTTTGGTGTGGATGAAAATATGCATCAAGTTAGTTTTGGCTTCCCCACAAATTTAAACTCAAAAAGCCTGTATTGCAGTAATATATGATAGCATGTATGAAATTACATGAATATTGTAATAGTCATAATATAGGATGTTCGTTCCTAGAATTGTGATGACATCTACTGAATTACACCCAGTTCATTTGCATATTCATGCCCACTTAACTTAAATAAGTCCCTGTTTGTTTGCACATTAATGTCTGATTTTTGCATCAATTAACTAATTTGCATGTCCCTGTTCAGTTGGTTAGTAATGTTCATATGTGGAATATTGCTGTCAGTAGCTTGGGGAGTGTTGTGGTTTAATGTGTTTCTCATTCCACTTTTACAAGATAGACAAGTCACTATAACTTTCTAAGCTCTTGATTACTCCTCTGTAAAATGAAGTTAATAATACTAATCCTGCCCAGTTCATAGGGTCATTGTGTATCAATTGATACACTGGATATAGCAAGATGCAATCAACATTTCTAGACCAACTTTATTTTTGGCCAACTTTATTTTTTACTTGGAACATCTGTATAAGGAGGGGTCCTGTATGCTGTGGAAGTCATAGCATGCAAATGTTCCACTTCCAGTGAATTTTTTTAAGCATTCAGGGAACATGAAGGAGAAGACATTAACATTTCCAGAAGGTGAATTAACCAACTGTCCAAGGGAGGGGAAGTCACTTCAGTAAGAAGAAGATGTAAATCAACACACAAATGTGGGAGAGTTTCATGGGCGTGTATGCATTTCATTGTGGTTGAAGTATAAAGTGTATGAGGAAGATTGAGCCTAGACAAGAAAGATAGGTAGGTAGCTCTCAAAAGACCTGGTACAACATAGTAGGAAGGTTTGGATTTTCTTTACAACTGATACAGGGTCCTCTCAGGGGTCAAAATAGGAGAGTAACAGTCAAACTTGTATTTTAGGAAAAAGTGTCCTAATGTCTGCATGGAGCAAGGAGGCAAGTTGTATTACTATTTTAGGTGAGAGCTTTTTGAAGGCTTTGCCAGCTTTTTAGGACAGGTGGGAAGAGATCCAAATGCTAATTTGGAGCAATCAGTTGGACATAATATTCTTTGTGGGATTTGAGTAAGAGATACACATTTTGGCTGATTACCAGTTTTCCAATCTGGTGACTTGGTAGATAGTGATGTTATTTGTTAAGAAAAGAAATACAGAAAGAATAGTAGTTTTTATGGAGTGTTAGATAAAGGATAAAGCCAGCTTTTTAAAAGATATGTATTGTATTTTTTAGTTTTGCTTAGATCTAGCTAATCTACCTAATATAATTTCACTAGTCTAATCTAATCTGTTATCTCCTCCTCAAGTTTAAGGCTTTCCGTAGTTTTTGATTACCCATGACCATCATCACCTTCCTAAGTACAGAGTATTGGAGTTACTGGTTTTCTTCCCTCCTGCTTCCTCCTTTTATTTTTAAATTACAGTATTACTTTATTCTTGCTAAGTTTTTGTTGATCTATTAATTTTAGTACCCATTTTATTGCTTGAAGCATATGAATTATTTAATTTTAATTTCTAGATGTATTCTCTATTTTTAATGTTAAAATCAAGCTGCCATGCATCTTTCTTAATAACTTCCTCTGTAATTTATGCAAATCACTAAACTGTATTTTTCAGATGGGAAAGGAAGAAGTTAAATTGTTTCTATAAAGCTCATTGTTCTCCACAGCTCCATATTCTTGGATTCTCAGCCACTTGCTGCCTATCCATCCCTCAAATCAAAGTCTAAGGACTAGTTAGAGGTTCAGAGTGTGGTTTCCGTAGTCTGGCTTTCTACCTAGATGGCTTTGTGAAAATTAGCTCCTCTGTGTGTCACTTCATTTTCTGTACATATCAAATTAGTATCATGGTGGAAATAAATTGAAATTATTTTAGAAAGCAACATAAATTCTCAAAAAGAAAAGATCCAAGACTGGGAGTATTTGTTAGAGTTCTGCATAGAAACACAACTTTTATATAAATATATAGAAAGAGATTTATAATGAGTGGTTAATCATTAAATTATGGAGATAAAGAAGCCACATGATCTGCCATCTATAAGTATTAGACTCAGGAAAGCCACTGGTGTGGTTCCAGGCCTTAGAAACAGGGATCAGTGATCTAAATGCCAGTCTGAGGTGAAGGCCCCAGAGTGCATGGGTGGGTTGAGGGTGCATAAGTTCTAGGCGGAGTCAAAGGTTGGAGACCTGGGAGTGCCAGTCTTCATGGGCAGGAGAACATTGATGTGCCAGTTTGAGCAGAAAGGATGAATTCATCCTTCATCTGACTTTATTCTACTTTATTCTACTTGGATGATACATTGGTGGTGGAGGTCATTTTTACTCAATCTTGGGATTCAGTTGTTAATCTCTTCCAGAGACATTCTCACAGACATTCTCAGAAATAATATTTTACCAGCTTTTTGGCAATTCAGTCATATTGACACATTGAAATTAACCATCATAGACTGAAACGAAGTTTTCCAAAAATTTTATAGTTAACCTGAAAGGGAAATTTTTGAGTTTTGGGAGGCAAGTAATGAATTCTTTACAGTTCCTCATAGCCTGATTGCAGAAGTGAGACTGTTGATGGGACAAGGTATTTACTCATTTATGATTTTTTTACCCTTTCTAGATTCTGTGAACCAGTAATTCCATTTGTACTTAATATCTCATCAACCACTTAAAAAACTTCAAGACATGATCTTTTGCCACACCAATTCTTTAGCACCCTGTATTGTGTTGTTGACTCATCTTTTCTGAACTATTTATTTTGATTAACTCAGTAGATACAGGTTCCTTAAAATATATACAAAATTTGCTGTAATTTATCCTGAGAAGTTTAAATCCTTTCTCACTCACACATCAGTCAGTGTGGTACTCTTTTTACCTTCACTTCCAGAATATTTTTAGCCAAGTTGAAGGTCCAAGAAGAGCAGTTAGCTTATCTTAAGTAATTTTTTCCTCCCTTTCTCTATTTTAGATTGTTTCTGTGTAGTTTCAGATCATGTTTGTTGTATTCTATGCTTTGAAATTTATAATTGCTGCAAATACTTGTAGAAGTAATACTACACGTTATATAAAAAAGAATTGTGTTTAACATGGGAGCTTTAGGTCCCTATGAGCTAAATACTTTCTGTTCTTTTTCTTACAGTTACTTTATTAATATTATTATCACCATTTTGTTAAATTTCCCTTTATAGAGGCAAATATTTCCAACAATAAAATATTTAAGGTACACTTATCATAAATGTACAGCTCAATTTTTGCATATCTATATATCCATGTAACTACTATCTAGTAGGATTTCTCATGTCACATCCCCATCAAACCTGTGAAGCCCAACACTATCATAATTTCTAATGCTTTCACTTGGTTTTGCCTGTTCTTTACCTCTATAGTAAACTAATGTGTCTGGCTTCTTCTATTGGATATAATGTTTGTGAGACTTATTCATGTTCTGTGTATCAGTTTGTTTTCATTATTATGCAGTATTCCATTATATGATCATAGAACAACTTATGCATTCATATTTTAACTGATTTTTATTACTTCCATTTTGTGGCTATTGTAAATAATTCTACTATGAACAGTTTTGTGCATATACATTTGTTTCTCTAGGTGATATACTTAGAGTTGAAGTTTCTGAGTTATGAGATAGGCATATGTTTAACTTCAAAAGATATTAACAGGCATTTTACAATTAAACAGAATTTATGTTGAGAATTTTAACTGTTCTATATTCTAGCTTACATGTGATTTTATTAACCTATGTTTTCACTGTTCTGGGTGTGTAGTCTACCTTGTCCATTTTTTTTCAAAGACTATGTATGTACTCCCCTCTTACTTTTTCTGTCCTCCATACTGACAGGAATTTCTAGATATAATTATTTACTTTATAGGCTACATAACAACTCACTGATTTACCGTACATCTTCTCATAGTTAAGTGATCCTGTGTCCTTCTAGAGGACGTTCCAATTATGTACATATAGTTTTTACCCAGAATTCTTGAGTGAGTTTTTTTGCTAGAAATTACGTATTAATTTCTCAGCACTTTTGAGGTTGAAGTTAATGGTATTTCCTTTCATCTCTCTTTGCTATTGTTTCCTCAGTGCTTTACTATTTGAATTATGTCTTTATCACATATATCTTACTGATATCCTTACTGACAGAAGAAGGCACATTTCTATAATGGCTCCAATGACTAGGGCTCATGTCCTTGTATAATGCCTCCCCCTGTGTAAGGGGATCTGTGATTATGATAGATTGTCACTCCCATGATTAATGTGTATTATATGGCAATAGTGAAGAGATTTTACTAATGTGATTCAAGTACCTAGTGGTTTGGCTTTCCATTAATGAAAAGGGAGATTCTCCTATCTGGACCTGGCCTTACCAGGTGAACCCTTAAAGAGACAAGAAACAGTAGGCAGATGTTCTTTGCCTAGCTTTGAAGAAGTAATTATTGTGAGAAAAGTGGGCCATGTGGTAAGGACTTGCAATGACCCCAGTCCAGCTGCCAGCAGGAAAACATGGACCTTAATCCAACAATCTCAAGGAACAGAATCTCACCAATAACTGCTGGAATGAGCTAGGCAGATGGTCCCTGACCTCAGATCATGTTCACCTTGATTTTTAGGCATGAGACTCTGAGCATAGGACCCAGTTAATTTATTTCTGGACTCTTGAACCACAGAAATTGTGAGGTAATCAAATTGTGTTGTTTTAAGCTGATGAGTTAATGGCAATTTGCTGTAAATCACTGGAAAACCAATATACTACCCAATCCAAACTTCTTTCAGTGCGCCTGATTTTATGAAATGGCACCATTTTCTTATCAGTTGCAGAACCTGGAGATCATCCTTGATTCTTTGCACTTCACAGGTAATCTATCACCAGATCATACTGAAGCTGCCTTATAAGTGTTTTACAAACCCATCTACTAGGATTTCCTTCTTCCTGTGATGTCTTGGACTGAGGTTTGTAGAGATTAGGAAGATCTCTGGCATGCTACGAGGATTCCTCATGCTTTTGGTGGCTATTTGTGATCTTTTTGATCTGTTTCTAACATGTACTATGTCCTGGCTCCAGGTCAGCAAGAGATGATTCCTTTTAGTGAATCATCTACAACTTAGCCAAATGATCTCTACCTAGAATATGGCTGCCCTGTAATCATTGTTGAGTCAAACTTCTTTGAATTCTTTTGTCTTCTAACTTATTGTGGCATCAGGTTTAATGAGTCCCCATTATCTATTCTCATTGAAAGTTTAATCACATTGGTCCAGTGCATTTAGATTTCACTGGCCACATCCCAGTGTCATGCATTCAGAGAATGTCTCCAATAACCTTTGTAATGAAAAGCAAAGAGGATGATAGCTGTGAATGCAAAAGGCGAGTGGGACAGAAATGCTCAATGTCACGTGAAGTTGAATACATGGGAATCCATCCAGGAATGTCACGTAGGCACAGTTCTCCCTGGTTGGATCATAAAAATCTTGTTCCTTTCTGTTTAAAGTAGGAATTCAGCTATAAATTGTGGATGGTAAAGCAACCTTGCTAACCCTGGTGCTTGGTCTGCATGAAAATTTCACTGCCTCTTAAAAGTTGGACTGATGCCTATGGATATCACTTTCAACATGATCTTTTTAAATGAATACTTGCTATACTGTACATATATCTGAACTTTTGGTTGGGAAGAAGAACTTCCCCTGATTTTAAATTTATAAAAAAGGTGCTTTTAAAGAAATAAAGTTTTGTAATTCTTTAAAAAAAAAAATCTATATTTTCTTTTTAAAATGTCCCTTGCCTTGACCAAGGTTCTAATTGCCATCATCTCCTGGTTGTTCCTTCTACTCTCTGAATTTCAAACCATTTGTGCCTGGAATTGGCTTGTTCCCTTTTCCTCCTCCTTTTCTTCTTCCTCCTCCTCTTTCTCTTTTGTGATACTAGGGTTTAAACTCAGGGCTTCCAGCTTGCTGGGCATACACTTTAACACTTGAAGCACTCCTCCAGCCCGTTTTGCTCTGGTTTTTTGGAAATAGGGTCTTACGTTTTGCACAGGCTAGCCTGGACTTTAATCCTTGTATTTATACTTCCCACCATAGCTAGGATAATAGACAGGTACCACCATGCCCAGACTTTTCTGTTGAGATGGCATCTTGCAAACTATTTTGCCCAGGGTGGCCTGGAAGTGTGATCCTTCTAAATCTCAGCTTCCGCATAGCTGGGATGACAGGTGTGCACCATTGCACCCAGCTATTGGTAGAAATGAGGGTCTTCCAAAGTTCTTTGTGCCCTGACTGGTCTTGAACAGTGAAATCCCCCCCATCCATCTCAGCCTCCCAAGTAGCTACAATCACAGGCTTGAGTCACAGTGCATATCTTGCTCCTAGCTTCTTGATAACTAATTGTCATCTTGAAGGCAGTGCACTGTTGTGTATTAAGAATTCTAACAAACTTCACATGTAGTAGCTTATTTTATTCTTTTCATTATTACTTCCTTGGGACTTTAAAAAAATTTCTTAGAATGGGTTAACTTCCTTCTTTGTGCACTTATAATTATTCAATTAAATATTTCATGTTGTTTGTTTAAAATATGCATTACTTATCATTTTAAGTTTCACACAGTCAGGGATTAAGTCAGTTGGGTTTACTGTACATATTAAGCACTTAGTGTACTAAGCACACAATAAAATTTTGCATACTTTTCACAAATGAGTTTTTTATCACCCATTAACCAAGTAGCTGAACTAGACAGAAACTTAAGTCATTTCTCTTCAAATAGAGCTTTCTTCAGTAGCTTCATAATACTTGTCAAGATATATGAATATATCATAAATTAAATTATATTAAGGCGGAAGATAAGGGAACTATTTGAGAGAACAGCATAAAATTTACTGAGATGGCATTTTTGAGTACATAATTATCATTTCATGCTCATCATTTTGTCAAGGTAAGACTTACTATTTCATTTTTTATGGCTAAGAAAACCAGGACTCATAGAGGTTAAGTAATTTGACCAAAGTCACAGGACCAATAAATGACAGAATGGTTTTATTTTATAAGCTTCAAAAATAACTTGCATTTGAATTGGCTGTGCATTTTTCTACTTTATTGGGATAATTTACATATAGTAAGCCACATTTATTTAAAATAAACAAGTTGATAAGTTTGGTAGATGTTTACACCTGTGAAAATAATGTCACCATCAAGGAAGTACAGGACATTTTCATCACTAATAAGTCAATTAGAAAGCCACATAAGTGTGTATTTACATGTTAAAAATAGTGCTTACTAAAAGACTCATTATTGTATGTCTGTCTGTTTTCAGCATCTTCTGAAAGGCTGTGGATTTGTCTTGAAAAAGTCCTGTCTAAAGCTAAAATTTCTTTTTTTTTTTAAGAAGTATGGAAATGCTTTTTATTTTTTTTTCTCCTGATCTCAGCCTCCTAAGTAACTAGGATTATAGGCATATAATCCTAGTTGGCACCAGACTAGAAATTGCTCTTTTATTTTTTTAATGTTTTTATTGGTAAATATTCATCGTACAGGGGTTTGGCTGTGACATTTCCATGTAATGTATACAATGTACCCTGGTTTCTTTTGTCCATTCTGTGATTTTTTCCTCTTTCCCTGCCCCTAGGAGTTAGTCTTTAAAAACACTCTCTTATCAACCAACCATTACCAAAATATCTACAATAGGCTTCTAATACAAACAGACCTATAGATGTCTCACAAAAGCAAATAACATCATTTCACCATCTGTCCATTCATTCATAGAACCCTACTAATTTGAAAAGCAATCGCATTTCCCTCTGCTAAATAATTTGAATTTTTTTTATTATTCATATGTGCATACAAGGCTTGGGTAATTTCTCCCCCCTGCCCCCACCCCCTCCCTTACCACCCACCCTGCTCCCTCCCTCCCCCCCGCTCAATACCCAGAAGAAACTATTTTGCCCTTATTTCTAATTTTGTTGTAGAGAGAATATAAGCAATAATAGGAAGGAACAAGGGTTTTTGCTGGTTGAGATAAGGATAGCTATACAGGGAGTTGACTCACATTGATTTCCTGTGCGTGTGTGTTACCTTCTAGGTTAATTCTTTTTGATCTCACCTTTTCTCTAGTTCCTGGTCCCCTTCTCCTATTGGCCTCAGTTGCTTTTAAGGTATCTGCTTTAGTATCTCTGCATTGAGGGCAACAAATGCTAGCTAATTTTTTAGGTGTCTTACCTATCCTCACCCCCCCCACCTTGTGTGCTAAAGCTTTTATCATGTGCTCATAGTCCAATCCCCTTGTTGTGTTTGCCCTTGATCTAATGTCCACATATGAGGGAGAACATACGATTTTTGATCTTTTGGACCAGGCTAACCTCACTCAGAATGATGTTCTCCAATTCCATCCATTTACCAGCGAATGATAACATTTCGTTCTTCTTCATGGCTGCATAAAATTCCAATGTGTATAGATACCACATTTTCTTAATCCATTCGTCTGTGCTGGGGCATCTTGGCTGTTTCCATAACTTGGCTATTGTGAATAGTGCCACAATAAACATGGGTGTGCAGTGCCTCTGGAGTAACCTGTGTCACAGTCTTTTGGGTATATCCCCAAGAGTGGTATTGCTGGATCAAATGGTAGATCAATGTCTAGCTTTTTAAGTCGCCTCCAAATTTTTTTCCAGAGTGGTTGTACTAGTCTACATTCCCACCAACTGTGTAAGAGGGTTCCTTTTTCCCCACATCCTCGACAACACCTGTTGGTGGTGGTGTTGCTAATGATCGCTATTCTAACAGGGGTGAGGTGGAATCTTAGTGTGGTTTTAATTTGCATTTCCTTTATTGCTAGAGATGGTGAGCATTTTTTCATGTGTTTTTTGGCCATTTGAATTTCTTCTTTTGAGAAAGTTCTGTTTAGTTCATTTGCCCATTTCTTTATTGGTTCATTAGTTTTGGGAGAATTTAGTTTTTTAAGTTCCCTATATATTCTGGTTATCAGTCCTTTGTCTGATGTATAGCTGGCAAATATTTTCTCCCACTCTGTGGGTGTTCTCTTCAGTTTAGAGACCATTTCTTTTGATGAACAGAAGCTTTTTAGCTTTATGAGGTCCCATTTATCTATGCTATTTCTTAGTTGCTGTGCTGCTGGGGTTTCGTTGAGAAAGTTCTTACCTATACCTACTAACTCCAGAGTATTTCCTACTCTTTCCTGTATCAACTTTAGAGTTTGTGGTCTGATATTAAGATCCTTGATCCATTTTGAGTTAATCTTGATATAGGGTGATATACATGGATGTAGTTTCAGTTTTTTGCAGACTGCTAACCAGTTTTCCTAGCAGTTTTTGTTGAAGAGGCTACTTTTTCTCCATCGTATATTTTTAGCTCCTTTGTCAAAGACAAGTTGGTTATAGTTGTGTGGCTTCATAGCTGGGTCCTCTATTCTGTTCCATTGGTCTTCATATCTGTTTTTGTGCCAGTACCATGCTGTTTTTATTGTTATTGCTTTGTAATATAGTTTGAGGTCAGGTATTGTGATACCTCCTGCATAGTTCTTTTGACTGAGTATTGCCTTGACTATTCGTGGCCTCTTGTGCTTCCATATAAATTTAACAGTAGATTTTTCAGTCTCTTTAATGAATGTCATTGGAATTTTGATGGGAATTGCATGAAACATGTAGATTACTTTTGGGAGTATCAACATTTTTACTATGTTGATTCTACCAATCCATGAACATGGGAGATCTCTCCACTTTCTATAGTCTTCCTCAATCTCTTTCTTCAGAAGTGTATAGTTTTCCTTGTAGAGGTCTTTCACATCTTTTGTTAGGTTTACACCTAGGTATTTGATTATTTTTGAGGCTATAGTAAATGGAATTGTTTTCATACATTCTTTTTCCATTTGCTCATTGTTAGTGTATAGAAATGCTAATGATTTTTCTATGTTGATTTTATATCCTGCTACCTTGCTATAGCTATTGATGATGTCTAGAAGCTTCTGAGTAGAGTTTTTGGGTCTTTAAGGTATAGGATCATGTTGTCTGCAAATAGGGATATTTTGACAGTTTCTTTACCTATTTGTATTCCTTTTATTCCTTCTTCTTGCCTAATTGCTCTGGCTAGGAATTCCAGTACTATGTTGAATAGGAGTGGAGATAGTGGGCATCCTTGTCTGGTTCCTGATTTTAGAGGGAATGGTTTTAGTTTTTCTCTGTGAAGTATAATGCTGGCTGTAGGTGTGTCATATATAGCTTTTATAATGTTGAGGAACTTTCCTTCTATTCCTAGTTTTCTTAGAGCTTTTATCATGAAATGGTGGTAGATCTTATCAAAGGCTTTTTCTGCATCTATTGAGATGATCAAGTGGTTTTTGTCTTTGCTTCTGTTAATGTGGTTTATTACATTTATTGATTTTCATATGTTGAACCACCCCTGCATCCCTGGGATGAAGCCTACTTCGTCGTGGTGAATAATCTTTTTGATGTGTTGTTGAATTTGGTTTGCCATTATTTTGTTGAGGATTTTTGCTTCAATGTTCCTTAAGGAGATTGGCCTATAGTTCTCCTTTTTGGAGGTGTCTTTGACTGGTTTTGGGATAAGTATAATACTGGCTTCATAAAATGTGTTCGGCAATTTTCCTTCCCTTTCTATTTTGTGGAACAGTTTAAGGAGGGTTGCTATCAGTTTTTCTTTAAAGGTCTGATAGAATTCAGCAGAGAATCCATCAGGTCCTGGACTTTTCTTTTGGGGAGACTCTTGATTGCTGCTTCAATTTCATTTTGTGGTATAGGTCTATTCAGGTGATTAATTTCCTCTTGGTTCAGTTTTGGATGATCATATGTATCTAGAAATCTGTCCATTTCTTTAAGATTTTCAAATTTATTTGAATATAGGCTCTCAAAGTAGTCTCTGATATTTTCCTGGACTTCCATGGTGTTTGTTGTTATAAAGCTAAAATTTCTAATGGTTGCTTTATTGGTAGCCCCAGAGCTCATGCATTGTACTGCAAATTAAGACTTTCCATTTTTCTTTGAGTGCCAGCAAATGGTATCTTAAACTGATGAGTTGTGAGTTAGAACTTGCAGAATGCAAGGCTTAGTATAGGGAAAATGAAGTTATGTATAGGTGACTTGTTCCATTTGAATTAATCAAAGTTCTGCTGGTGTAGACCAGCTGTGTTCTCTGATGACAAAGATGAATCTTGACATTTTGGATAATGGAAATTCAGTTCAGCACCTCTTAGAAATATGTATGATTATACATTGTCAGTCAGAAGTGGAGAAAAGGGGGAAGCACAAACCTTGTCTTATTAAAATAGACAATGTGACAAGTGGACATTGCTGGATCTCTGGTTTCTAGGAAAAAAATGTCAAGGGAAGCTACTTTTTTTTAAAAAATGATATGAATAGCTGTTTTATGGAAGGAGGGTGAAAAGATTTGATTTTTGATGCATTGACCTCTTTGACAGTTGCCTTTGTTCATGATTCCTAGTTTCATGGTTTCTTTTACTTGGGTACAGGGTAAGGCATGAAAGCCCTGAAAAGGATATTCGTTGTTTTGGTTTGACAGTATTAATACAATCGTCTAGTTCATACCTTGTAAGCCCACTTATTATTTCCTCTGCGTGTGTTTTTTCTAGCTTAGCAGATTAGCTGCACTGTCTCTTCAAAGGCTATCCAATCAAGGAGGGGTTATTAAAACCAGGCGATTTATGACTGAGAATTAATTAGAGAAGCATTTTCATGCAAAACATCCAATTTTTTGATTAGCAATGGAGCAGGGCCGCAATTAACACTCTAGGAAGCTTAAATTTCCAGCTTTTTGATTCTCAGAAAATGAGATTATCAAACTAGGGTCAGACACTTGACAGCAAAGAGGGAGTTGGGGGAGTGTGAAATTATATGTAAAAACAAAAAAGGTTTTGATTTTGATTTTGAGATTGGTCTTCAGGCAATCGAAAACTCAGAGGAGGAGAAGAACAAAAAAATCTGAAAATGCAAGTACCTGAAAGGCCTGATTCTTTAGTGGCCTATTTGCTATGCAAAATATCTGTTGTAAATGTTTGCTCAGAGAATGTGTTAGAAGCACAGCAATACTTTTTGTTCCTTCATTATTACTTATTATTCAAGCTTTTGCTCATAAATTTCTTTTAGATATTCAGTGTTTGAACAAACATTTAAAATGTTTATATGTTTTGGAAGGAAGCCAGCATTTATTTTTCACTAAAAAAGGAAAGTTCTTTTCTAAATGGTGGTTTGCTAGTTTTAGAGTCTATGCATTTTTGTTCGTGTTTTTAATTATTTTAAATCACTAGAGACATATTTTAAATAATGAATTATGTGAAGGCATAGATTGCCACTTATTGATGTGTGACATTTGTCCAGCTAGATGCCTGAGATAAGTAAGGCAGCCCCAAAGCTGCTGCTAAACAAAGTATATTCTGTCATTAGTGTAATTGGTGTTCCCCAAGGAGATGTAACATAATGAAAATTCATTTGTTCTAGAAAATATTTTTCATCCTCTTTCCTCTTAATTTAGACATCTATTTTCAGTTGAGAAATGTATTCTTTTGTCTTAGCCCATTCTGCCAAATTAAAACTCATATATGTCTCTTCTTTATTCATTAGGTTCCAAGATTCTTAAGTAAACAGACCTTGTTAGTATTTTTGAGTTACTCAATCTTCTTGTCACTGCTCTGTTTTCATATTTGCACTTATGATGATGTTCCCCCCATCTATAAATACTATAATGTACATAGTACAACAGTAATATGTGCTATTTGTGGGTTGTCTGATTCCAGGGACATTGTTGGCATCGATTCCAGGAACTCCTTGATGTGGATGGGAATAGGGTTGAAGTTTGGCTAGTAGGGATATGTGAATCTGGTTTATCTGATACTCTCTCAGCCTTGGTTTCTTATTTAAACAAAAAAGGAGCTTTTGTTAGAATCTTGGCAGTTTTATAAAAAAACAAACAGCTTCATAAGTAGATTCCAGACTATGCCAATCATGAACAAAAAAGACCACATGGCATCTATATTCTCAAAGATCTCTTTATTGTATTTTTCTTCTTTGAGCATGTCTGATTTGGGAACATGATTCATTGATCAAGTCTGTCATTCTTTCAGTTGCACTGTATTCTTAGCCTTATATGTCATTCTTGCTTAATCTCTATTCCTTTGTTGATCAAGAATATCTATCACTGGCTGCATGAAAATTGGCTGCTTATTAATCTTGGGGAAAAGATGAGGAAAAACTGCCAATCAGAAGTTGATCTTGTCAGATTTGTAGCCATCATCCTCAATGTTGATGTTTATATTTTGGGATGGTGATGATTATATGCTTTTGGTGATTAATAAAATAGTTGCTGAAACAATTTCTAATTTTATGTTTATAGATAATTTTCTTTGATGTGGAATGGTTCTGCACTTCTGTGTTCATAACATAGGTTGTGTAAACAGATAAACTGAGGATTCTTAGCCTTTTTGTGTATGTGCTAGGAGGATAGTGATATGTATAGCCTTTGGGGAGTCTGAAATATCCAGTAGTGTTTGCAGATTTGGGAGGAGTGGGAAGAAGGTATCCAGTTTTCATTAGTGTGTACATATAAACACACATATACATTGAAAAATGTATACATGAATATAGTTCCTAACTTGAGTCTTACTGCCTATAGAAGAAAACAATAAAACAACTTCATTAAGAACACATAAAATGGAGTCTTTGCTCCCATTTCCTGCATGGGGAACAGGAAATGCTTCTCTCTCTTTTCTCCACACTGTTCTTCTCCTAATAAACTTTACTGTTACTTTAAAAAAAAAAAAAAGAACACATAAAATGAAATCCTTAGTTCTTTAATGTGAATCACATACATATATGAATTGAGAAAATTTTAATCAGGAGAGGTATAGTAATTAAATAGAATCATTTTAAAGAAAGCAGAGGTTATTATTTAGTATAACGGAAAAACAATGCTATTTTTCTTCCTCTAATATGAAGTTTTTAAAAACTACAGTTTGAAATAGCTCAGTCAGTTACTAAATGAAGTAACTTCATTTGCTTTAAGAGGCTCACAATTGATAATAACCACAATATCATGTGAAATTCCCAGTGGTGAAATGATGGTGTCAGCTGCTCTCCCTGAAACATTTCAGCTTTGTTTGATTTGCTGCGTGCTCATTGTATATAGTGGTTGATGGATGTGTAAGAAGGCCGTTTAAGAATGTGCTAGGGATGATTGGAAAGAAATGCTTTTTTTCCATAATTAATAATATTTATCAAATAATTGATTTTTAATAATGATAGACTCATAGTTTATATGGATATATATAAATACATAGATATAGATATTTACCTACTGATTATAAAGATAGGTATTTTTTAAATTGAGGAGGAAATTACATTCCTATTGAGCCTCTGAAATTTTTAGTTCCATTTCCCATTGAAGTACTTAATTTTCTAAGGATAGTCTTCTGTACTACAAATAGCATAGGAGTAAAGAAACACATTTCCTTAGGATTATGATCAATCTAATTTATGGAATTAGATGTTTGTGAGCATGAAGGTGAGTATAGGCTAGTGAAATGAGAAGCAATGTACTGGGAAAGATTTTGGTCAGGAATTGAAGTACATGAATCATCCATGTGGTGCATGGAAACTTTGGGGTAGTTGAGCTTCTTAAATTAGTACTAAATGGCAAGAATATCTGAAAACTAGTCATGAAAGAGAATAAATCAAAGGAAAAAAGAATAGGCCATTAGATAGGAGGAGTGTCTAGAGTGAGTGAGTAAGCAAAGAAAGAAAGGGAGAGAAAGAGAAAAAAGAAAAGAAAGAGTAAGGGCAGGCAAATGAACACACAGCTTCTATTGTAAAAATCATTCATCATCGACTTTTAAAAAAACTCACCTATAGTTGATATATTGTAAGAACTTTTGTAAATGCCACAGTGTTCCTACACCCAGCACAATAAGAAATAAGTGAATAAATAAATAAATGTTAAATAAAAAGCATCTCAACCAAGAAAAAAAAAAAAAACCTCACCTAAATGAGGTCTTAATGATTTCAGAAACCATAACCAAAGTTTCTGTCAGTTTTGGTAACCTTATGTCTGAGCCCAATCTGCTCAAACTAACAGGTTTCTTTTAATTTTTTTTGGAGAAGTATTACAATTTTATCTATTTTTTATTATTTTTGTACTGGTTAGAGGTTCATTGTAGCATTTACAAAGGTTCTTACAATGTATCAAATTTATCATACTTGAATTCACCCCCTCCCCTGCTCTCCTTCATCATTTCCTATCCCCATTCCTGTAACAATTTCAACAGGTATCATTTTTGCATTTACATACATGCTCCTGAATCAGAATTATATGACCCTTGCAGCCATTATCAAAATGGCCAGTGATACTCTTTAGTTAGCAGTGATATCATTTCTTTAATGAAAATGTTTTATTCTGATGATGTGAAATATATTAGAACCATGAACATTTTTCTAATGTAACACCAAGAATTTCTTTCTTTCATAAACCTTTTCTGAGGCCCAGCTAATTGCAAGAGCTCCTAAATTAGTGAGAGAGCCCATTCTAGTTTTGATCCTTCTAAGAATTTGGTAGTATTGCAGATTATTAGTGTTTTTCAATTTCTCTCTAATTGCTTGATAATATAATAATACAAGCTTGATGTTCTGTAGCTGAATTCCCTTAAATAATGTAAAAAATGTTATAAATGATTAGCAGCTTGGATGACTTCCCACAATCCTCTGTGGGAGTTTTAATTGCTATGATTTTGTGCTCATGTTCAACTTAATTGCCATTAACTACTGCTAAAGTCTCTTGCTTACTCACTGTGCCAGCAGTGTCCATCAGCAGCATTCAGGACTTGATAATCTGACAGTCTCTTCTTTATAACTTCAGGAGAACATATAAATAATTTTGAATGGCTTCCTCCAGCTAGAACTTCTTAAAGCACGTGTTTTTTTTGGGGTGGGGTGGGGGGGAGAATGTAGGGCAGAGTTTGAACTCAGAGCTTTGAACTTGCCAAGCAGATGCTCTATCACTTGAGCCACACCTTAGAATTTCTTTAAAATGGAAAGCATATTAAAGAAATATTTTCAAAAATACTTTCAGAAGTGGTTGGCTTTTTTGGTTGTCTTACATTGTCAGTTGGATGACAAGTTATATTTTAGAATCTAAATGGAATGGAAAATGCATTAACTTTATATTAAATTAAATTGCTAATGCTTGATTGGTAAGCATGTTCAAATTTCAAATGTTGCCAACTTAATGTTACCAACTTAATTATGTAAAACTTCATGTAGTGGTCTAGGTAATCGAAATGTATTTGTGTTTGAAGTTTGTGCGGACTTCAGTGTTATTGAACCCCTTAAAACATTGTGTTCTGCTGTGGAAGTAGGGAGTGAATTCATCTGTGAAGTGGTTTTAAAACTACACACACACACACACACACACACAC
The DNA here is from genome assembly GCF_047511655.1 of Castor canadensis. Classification (NCBI taxonomy): domain Eukaryota; kingdom Metazoa; phylum Chordata; class Mammalia; order Rodentia; family Castoridae; genus Castor; species Castor canadensis. The sequence goes on along the minus strand of NC_133387.1, from coordinate 21,363,643 downwards.
ACACACACACACACACACACACGCACACATTCTCTAGTACACTTAGAAACAAAATTACAAATATTGCATAAGTAGAGGCATAAGTATTACCTTAAAGACAAAGGGTATAAGAATTTGCTAGTCATAATTCCCAGTCCTCTCTTGAAAGTTTTAATCACAGAAACTCAACATCTTTATTTTTAATGTTTAAATGTTCACATATTGAAAATTTGGCTGTTTTAAAAATGCAGTTAGCATTTTTATTAACATTTGTGAATATGCCTTTAAAGTAGGTATCTAGAAGAAGGTAATAATATTTAAAATTTGATAAACTTCCAAAATACCTTCCAAATATTTTAACAGTTTATACTAACCGAAAGTCTATGAAAATGTCCATTTCTTTTCATCCTTGATATCATTTGATATTAACAATTTCTTAAAATTGTAAGCATTGTTATAATTTCAATTTTACCAACTTATTTGGAGTTGATTACTAGCCAGGTTTAGCCTACTTTTGGAAATTTGTTTGAATAGTTGTTTTGCTTAATTTTTAAGAGTCTAAAACTAACCCCTTTTCTATTTTTATTAAACTGCCCATTTTTACTTCTTTTTAATTACTTTTAGATACTCTTTATTTTTCCTGCATCTGAGTGTGTTATACTTTTCACCACAGGACAATACATAGATGGATTTTATTTGAGAGAAAACATTATTTTTCTAAAAATAATTTTAAAGCTTCTGCTGTGGTAGTATTTTTGATGGCACGATTTCTTTTACATGAATATGTAGATGTTTTTAAAGGATTGCAAAGTAAGTAGACATTGTAGTTTCCTTGGATAATCTGTTCTGATGTCTTACTGTCCTTTGAACCTACTTCTAACTTTAAAATTTATAAATAAGATAATTAACACTGCCTTATTTTAAGTATTTATGCAGCTTTTTTACTAGTCTGAATTTTTTTCTAACATAAAATTTCATCTGAAAGTTTTAGTTACTAAGCGGCAAGTTGACTCTGCTTTTCTTTTTGAAAATCAGTCTGTTTTATAGACAATCTATAATATCCCTTCTGGACAGATGTGAATGAGCATCATCTGTACTTTTCAGAAGGGAAGCACAGATGTTCGATAACTTGCTGAAGGTCATGCCACAGCAGAACAGAAATTAGAATCTCAGTCTGTTGAGATGTCCTGTCATGATAAAGTACACATGTGCCATGTAAGTAGGGCATAGCTGTCTTGTCTAGCAATACACAGCTCAGTATGTTGTCTAACATGTATTTCTTGTAGGGGGCCTGAGAATCCTTCCTGTGTTCTATTCTCAGGGCTTCCATGAAGAGTTCCTGTTTGGCTGGTGACCAGAGCTGATCATGGTTGGCAGAATTCTAGCATGAGTAGTTAGGGTGTTTTGTTTTTGTTTTTTCTATTTCTAGCAGCTACAGATGAAATGTTAATTAAAACGTTAATTGGAATATTATAATTCCTCTCTAATTAAAATAAAAAACAAACAACAAACATATAGTTATTTTTTAATCAATGATCAAAAAGGAACCTAACTGATTATATAGAGTGGCATTTCTTATCTCATTTGTCCTTGAGAAATTTCATCATTTTAGTGAAAGGAGTAATGAAATACGGAGAATATCCTGAGCCAGTATTGTATTGCTTTTAGGGTTTGTTAAAACTGATTTCTGGTCCCTGTTATCTGAGTTTCTGACTTTGCAGATATAAGAATCTACATTTCTAAGAAGTTACTTGATGGTGCTCTGCTGGTCTAAGGAACATGCTTTAAATGAAGAAAGATGGTGATAATCTGGGTAGACCAGTTGCCTTTGACCACCTACTCTTGCTTCCTCTTTAACGCTATTGTGCTTAGGGATTATTTTATTTCCCCTGGAGAATAGCCAACCTAATGGAATGATGCATGTGCATTAAGAGATCATCAACTTCACACCTTTTCCCCTGGGCCCAGAGCAATTTGAAAAGAAAAGTTCACATCAAGTGACATAAAACCTGTAGCTGTAGTAACAAATTAACAATTACTAGGCTCTGTAATTGGGGGTTTGCATAAATTTTCCTCATTTGGGTTTTTGTGCATGAGTCATAAAACTGGAGATGGGAGAATGTGTAGGAAAAAGACGTAAAGGACTAGTTTCTAAACTCTGTTCTGTTATTTCAGTAGATTTCAGACTAATTTTATTGAAAATGTATAGTGAGTTTAAATGCTTATAAGGCATGACACAATTGTAAATTCAGCAAAATACTGTGCAAAAGATATTATCTTTGTGCTAGATGTTTGGTTGTACATTAGTGTGGAATTTTATTCCAAACGTTCTTTTGATTATTTTTAGTTCTAAGCAATTTTGAAGTATGTGTAGTGGACATTGCTAGTGGCTCACACACCTCCTCCTCTACCTTACTCCCCATCCCTGTGACTGTATTCTAGGTGGTAATATTTCCAGCAGTGCATTTCCCAGTGCCCTTTGTAGTTGGGTGTGACCAATGAGCTTTAAGCAGAGGTAGTTAGAGAGGAATTGCTGAGAAAATTCTCTAAAGGGCTGATTAACTTGGGAAGTTCCCTGTTAGACCCTTCTTCTTCTTACGTCCCTGGAATTTGGATGTGGTCTGACATTTCAGTAGCCATTCTGGATGGACTACGAGGCTTGAAATGGGAAGCTTGGCAGTGATGTTGGTAGAGCAGGAAGGATCCTTGATCTTTGATGCCCAGTGTCAGCATTCCAGCACTTAACTGTGCGCCTTTCAATAGGAGAAAGAAATGAACCTCTGTCTTGTTAACGCTCTCTTTGAATTCTCTATTAGTTGTAATCAAATCTGGCTATTTATATTGCAGGTAGCAATCTCTCTCTTTTTAAAGGGCTAACCTAGGTTTATTTCTAAATTATTTCTCAATAATGTTTGAATCCCTGTCATCTTATACCTTTTTCTTTTTTTCCTTTTGTGGATAAAATAGTATGCATTTTGAAGACTTATATACCTGTTTTGTTTTTAATAAACTTATTGAGGAATAATTAACATAACATAAAATCTACCCATTTTAAGAGTATGGTTCAGAGCTTTTTATTGAAATGACTGAGTTTTGTAAACATTACCACAATCCTGTTTTAATACATATTCGTCAACTACTTATATGTTCACTCATGGCCATTTTCAGTAAATCCTCTCCCCAGCCTTACAAATAATTGTATGAAGTTGTGGCAAGTGCTATGAAAGGAAGATATAGAGTGCTTTTAAAATGTGTAGTACAGGACTTAGCCTAGTTATAAGAGTCAGATATCCTCTTTGGGGAAGATCTCTGAAGGAGCCTAGGAGATGGGCAAGTAAAGGGAGATGGGATAGTGACAAGAAAGAGAAATGTGAGGATTCCAAGACAGGAAAAAGATCAGAGTTCACAAGAAACTCTAAGAAGGTGCTATAGTGGGGAGGAAGTTAAAGAGTTAGGCTGAACTTGGATCATTCAATGATGTGGTTAAGCATTGTCTTATTGGTCACATGATTTTGGTAAATCACTCTAAGCCTCAATATATTACATTAAGGTTAATAATTTTCATCTTCAGGGAAACAGTTAGGATTAAAAAATAAAAATATATGCAACTTTTAGCCTCATACTTGATGTTATTTTAAATCATTAAGTTTAACTTATGTTCTTTGAAAAAGTTTCTAAGATATTTCATGCATTTCTGTTAACGTAATATCACTTTTTAATGATAATTACAGGTAGACAGCATGAACTCTAGCAGTATATTGTCCTAAGGTATAGTCCATTTGTCCTTAATTCCAGTGATCCAGCATCATGTGCTGTGTCTTGGGTTTGATTTTAATTTAATTTTCTTTTCCTTTTTTTCTTATTGTTGGGCATTTCTCTGTGCTTTTAGCTTACTTTCTTCTAGCAAACTTTTCCTTCTTCCTTCCTTTATACATAGGAATTGAGTAGAAGAATTTATTGTTCTGTGTAAAATAAAAGTAAATAGACCTGAGTGAGTATAAGGCTTGAGACAAGCATCTGTCTTGTCTCCTGAGAGGCCATTTTTGCGTACTTTCAGTTCATGATTATTATCTGGATTCATGAAATTGCTGATCATGAACTGTATTTGCTTTCCAATTTACTGGACGGTAAGTAATTGGGCAGAGGAGAAAAGTGGTGTTCCATCGAGTGATGTTTTCCTGGCACATTTGTGGCTGGTGTTGGGCCCTGGCATGCTTATTAATTTATGTACAAAGTGTGGTATATAAAATTTATTGAGCAATTAATATACCCATATTTTGTTGTAGTTGCTTTATATACATTATGGTATTATAATATTTTTCTGCCATTGCATAATCAATCAATTTGATTAATTTAGTTCTAATCAACTCAGGAATATTGCTCTATTTAAAGTACGTAGTATTTTTCCTCCATGAAATTTTTGATAAATCTGCTACTTGTGAGCAATATCAGATACCTCTTATCTTAATAATAATAATAGATAATAAACAATTATTTATTGTTACTATCAGTAACAATTATTATTTTTGTAGTGCTAGAGATCTAATTCAGGGTGTCATGCCTACTAAGCACATGTTTTACCACTGAGCTACATCCCCAGCGCTCAGTATCTAGATTATTAAGAGAGGTTCCAGAATGTATGTTGAGAAAATGTCCATAGAAACAGCAAGAAGCATCAAAGTTCTTCAAAGGATACTAATGAAAATATAAAAGTACAGAAAGGAAAACTTTTATCTTTTAAGCCAGTTATAAAGTAGTAAAGTTCCAAGGGCTTAAACTTGGTGCTAGGAACTAGACACAATAATAAAAACATCTGGGTCCTACAAGATGATTTTGTTTATCCAAAATTTTATGTTCACTATACTAAGGTAAATCATACCCTCTGCATATAAGGGTATGTTTCTCTGATGTGCTTGTTGGTCTAAATACATTTCAGTCAGACTGATAAACCAGGTATTAATATATTGACATTAATTTTTAAAGAATAATTTCTTCAGAGCATATTGGATTTTTTGGTACACATCTCATTTTATTATTGGTATTAATTCTTATACTGAGAGATGGAAAACACTGGACTAAAATTCTTTTTGCAAATAGTTAATGTCAATGAGTAATGTAGTATATAGCAATAGGTTCAAGGCGTACTTTCTTTGGATGGGCTGTTAAACCTTTATATTGGGCTGGCAGAGTGGCGCAAGTGACAAAGCACCTGCCTAGCAACTGTGAGGCCCTAAGTTCAAATCCCAGTACCATTTAAAAAAAAACCCAAAAAACAAAACTTTATATCTTCCAGTTCTTGAAATTACTCAATCAATAGCACAAGACACTGAGTTTTCCAGTGTCACTTTGTTTTTCATCAAGCCAAGTTTTTACAGTTGTAAATAGACACGCTATTATGTCAGATCTAAAAAATTCACCAATAACATCTCTTCTTATAATTTATAGTCTTTGTCAAAATAGTGATTTTGATAAAATAGTGAACATATGCTATTGGAGCGCCTTATTGTCAGTAACCGTGGTTTTACTAATCTGAATAGAAAATTTATTTATTGGATATTCTTCAGTGTTAGTTGACAATGTATACATCTTTGGATTGAATCATTGCTCAATGGTAGGGTTTTAAAATGCTGAAATTATTTTATTGTATCACTATTTGGGGGGACAGGCTAAAATAGTGGAATGATTGTATTGTAATTTGGGGGCAGGCAGTGCTGGGGATTAAACCCAGGGATTCACTTATTCTAGGTGAGTGCTCTATCGTGGAGCTACACCCCCTGCTTTCACTAGTCACTGTTTTAACTACAGTCAGTGTCAGCAAATATCTAAGCACATCAAGGGTTCAGAGGAACTTTTTCGTATATTTTCTTATGTTACTTATCTTTCTTAAAACAGATGCATTGAGATATAATTCACATGCCATACAATTCACTCATTTGTGTATAATTTAATGACTTTAAGGATATTCACAGAGTTGTATTACCATTACTACATTGATTTTAGAATATTTTTATTATCCTTAAAAGAAATCATGGACCCATTAATTGTTACTCTCCCCCTCCATCTGTCCCCCCACAAATGGACATGTTCATACAACTCACCTTGAGGACAATGATCTGAAGCATATCTTGAATGAACTCAAATTAGAAGCTAGTCTTTAATAGTATATTATACACACACACACACACACACACACACACACACATTAGCTTTTACTGTGTAATAAACAAGCCCAAACTTAGTGACTTAAAACACCAAATATTGTTCTTAATGAGTCTGGGCTGGGTTGGCTGTTCTAGAATGGTCTGGGCTAGTCTGTGTCTGGGGCCCTTCCCCACTTCACTTCTCATCCTTCGAGAAGCTAGCTGGGGCTTGTTCATATGAGATCAAGTCTCTGGTACTCTAGCACTCTTCAAGTTTGGATCTCAATCCATTTACTGATATCCAGTAGTTGAACTGAGATTTGAAGGGTAAAAAAGAGGACTTTCTTTCCTGATGGAAGCCGCTGTAAAGTCATAGTGAAACATGGTATGCATTCAGAAATTGTAAGGAATTTTGTACTTTTCAATACAGTCTTCTACATTGTATCAAAAAAAATTAAGATTATTCATGTCCTCTCTCCTATTATGTCCCAATCTCCCAGGATAGTTATTATTATGTCCCATATCTCCCAGGATAGATACCTTAGATACCTAAGTCTATCCTAAGGAAATTCTATGGAATATAGAAAAAAAATCACTCAAAAATACAACCTTGAAAAATAGAAAACAGGGACTCTAACAAATACCCACATTCATAACAGCATGACTCACAATGGCCAAAAAGCCGCAAGCAAGTTTGAAGCCAGCCCGGGCTACATAGAGAGACCCTGTCTTCAACCAGTCAACCATTCACCCACCTGCCCACCCAACTAGCCAACAAAACAACAAACAAGCAAACAAAAACCAAAAATAAACTCTGAAAAGGAAGGATAATTTAATATTGTTACATTAAAATGTAAAACTTTTCACACTATATTTAAAATTAATACACTGGGGGTATTTTGTATTTTGTGTGTGTGTGTGTGTGTGTGTGTGTGTGTGTGTGTGTGTGTATGTACACATTTTAAATTTGGGTATTTTCCCAGACAAAGAAAAAAATCTAGCCCATAGAATATACTTATTAAGTATCCGAATATTGCAAATTGGAATCTAAAACCCTGTTTCCCAAAGTCTGAAACGAAGACAAATGGATTTGTCACGTGATGAAGTAGATTTGAGAACAGTCAAAAAATGCGCTTAGTTAGCTTATTGTGCAAATGCAGCATGCATTGTTTTTAGTACAAAATATTTTTAAATGAAATATATATTTAACATATATTCAATAAAAATTCAATAACTATTGACGTCGCATTATAAAATGCAAATAACAGAAATTATTACTTTATATAAATTAATTACAGGGAAACATTTATGCTGCCATTTTCAGTTTTTCCTTTTAGTTTCTGAAACCCTTCCTTCACCTGTCTCATTTTATCTCTTTCTTGCTCTTCCTCTCTGTCCTTCTCCCTTTCTCTTTACTTGCTATTTTTTCTATTCGTTTCCCTTCTTTTTCTTTTACTTACTCTCTGTCCTTCTTATCAATAAACTCAGCAAAAGAGTGAAGTTTTTGAGTTTCATTTATGCCTTTCTCTGTTTAACCATTAAAATCAACTGAGTGTGTATTTCAGAATGCGCTAGTATGATGGGAAATAAGCTTCCAATGCAGGGTGATTACTGTTGGTGATGATGTATAAAATAAAGAAAAGGATGCTATATGGGAAGTTGACTCTTCAGGGCTTGTACGAGCACATTACATGGTTTGAATGGTAAACTGAGCCAGTTTAATATTGGCTACTGGAAATGACAATGTTTATACATTTTCAAAATGACATATATGAATCAGGTTTTTACTGATATTGCATTGAGTACACTTACTAACAATATTCTAACAGCATGCTTTCAGAGTTGTTTTCTGCTATGGTAAATACTAATTGAAAGGTTGAAATTCTTAGAAATTGCTTCATTTTTATTTTTACCTGATCTTTCATGTTAATTATAATTAAGATTTTATGTTTGCCACAGCACATAAAAAATGATTTTTCTCTCATGGTTTTCTCACTGCAAATCATTTTTTCTTGTGTATTTTAAAATGCTTTCTCCTTAACAATAAAAGTGGCCCTTTTGAAGGCATTATAAAATCTAAAAATATTTATGTGTTAAAATTCATTTCTATAGATTTTGAACTTTATCCTGCCCCCGGTGCTTTTCAACAATAATGGAAAAACTGAAAGATAACCTAGAATTAGTTCCCCAGGGCAAAATGTAACGTATTTATTATTTGTGATTTATTCCAATCTGTTTCATTTTTATCTGCAATTTTAACAATATAATAATGGAACAAATGCAGTTTTATTTAAAACTGAATATAGGTAGTTTATCTCATGATTCCTGTTGATTAAATCAAAGTTGGTAACAGTATTTCACCAAAATTATTACTTGTCCTGTTTTGGTAAATTTTAAGAAGTAAAAATGAAGTTTAATGGCAACCTACAGTAATGTCTTATAGACTAATTTTTAAAATAGTCAAGCTAGTAAAAGCTTCTCCAAAACATACAAACTCCCAAACTACAAGTATTGACCATCATTACTGAGCTTTGTTCCTATAATGTCTTTTGAGTCTCTCTGAGATACATAAAATGTATTATTTGTTTGTGTTTCAACCATAACTTAGTAGTGATTTTTCTCCATTATGGACTTTATACATAATGAATTTCAGGAAATACATATCAACAGCTTCTTCTGCTTGTAGATAAAGACAGTAATATGATGGCATGATCAAATACAAATGCTCCTTTAATTTATTTTACCAAGACATTTATCCATGTTTTATTTATAAGGCAATTGAAGTCATTTATTTTGTATGGAATTCTTCCTCTTCTGAATAACAAATAATATATTATCATATATACCACATTGGAAGAAGGAATAATGAAAGGCATACTTGAAAATAAAAGTTTAATATTTTGGGCTCATTGGGCACAATTATAGTGGTACTATCTTTGTTTTCAACTGATTATAATTGTGTATTCAGACTTTTCTTAAAAATGGGATAGCATATAGCACAGAGGCACATGGAAAATAGGAAGTTCTTTGTTTTGAAGTGGGAAAGATGTTTTTTCAGCTGTAGAGCATTTTAAATGCACAAAAATCTTTCTCAACAATTTCCATTTCTAAGATCTTTGTATATACATGATTTTAAATGGTTTCATTTTATGGGTGACTGGAATGCAAGGGAGCCACTCCAACTAAGAATCTTGGCTATGGCCCTATAAAAACCATGGTCAATGAGTTTGTTTTTAACTCTTTTTCAGATACTAGCACATTTGAAGGGATTTGAAGAGTAGTAGTAACACTTCATTTTGGAATTAGTTTGACCATTGGTGTTTTGCTCAATGATCATTTTGTGTTTGTCTGGTGCCAGCAACCTAAAGCTACCATGTAGTAATAGTTTATTTACCCTCTGTTTCAATTCCAGCTAATAGATACAATGTGCCACAGCATCATATGTACCAATGCTTGAAGGTGCTACACACTTTTAAGATGCTGTAGATGAAAAAATTCAGGCCTGAAAGAAGAGTTTAAACTTCAAAACCTCATAAAATGGTGACAGATGATTTGTTTGCTTGCTCGGTTAAAGCAGTCTCTAAATGTTAAATTCAGTAAGGATTTAAATACTTTAATTTTTAAATATATAACAATTAACAATTTTGTTTTTAAAAAAGTTTGGGGAGATCCATATAACAGGAGATCATAGTTTACTGTCAGGCTTTTCCAGATTGTGGTTAGAAGCATCTTGCAGAGAGTTATGATTGAAGCTGAAAATTGGAGTATTCAAATCCTAATTTAAGATTCCTTTCAATAGTAAGTTCTTCCCTAGCATTTTTAAACTTTTAAACCACTATTTTGAGAATATCTCTTAAGAATAGAGATTGGACTGTCCAAACATATCCGATAATTATAAAATTCCTTATTTGTGATTATTTTAATATTCTGTTAGTCTTTTTCAAAGTTATTTGATTGTCAGTTAATTTGACATCCTTTCTGTACAAATAGTTTTTGACCTGTGGCATCTTGTGAGTGTAAAGTGAGATGACATGAATTGTCCGACTCAGGGTATTGCTCGTTCTTGCTTTCATAATGTGAGTGCTGTCGTTCTTGTGGTGTCTCATGTTGTCCCTTCCGTGGTGCCTTAGGTAGAGTTTTGGACTGAGGGAAATGTGACTCCTGATAATGTGTTTGCTGAATTATCACTGAGCTGCTTTTTTCTTTCCCAGAACAGCCATTGCTGGTAGGCTTGTATTTCTAAGGTCAAACTGATTGCTAGAAATTATTCCTATCAAGACAAAATAGGCCATCTCAATCTTTTTTAGGGCCTATTGTAGTTTCCAAGTGAGACTAATAAGATAATGTTGCATCATAACTTTTTTGTTAGATTTCAGAACAATATGATGTGTTTCTTGGAGAATTCTTTTTTGTTATGAGGTTTGTGATAGATTTTCTGGGACTACTGCAGTAATCTTCCTATCTTTTTTTTTTTTTTTTCTGAAGCATTGTTCTGTGCCATGGATCTTTTTTGACTCTTGAGAATAATGGAAATGTATTAAAAATGATAGGTGAACAAAATGCACCAACTATATTGAAATACAATTATAAATAATAAGATATAATGGCAAGTCTAATAATATAATTTCAAAGTATTTGTGAGCATATATAATTTCATTGATACCTACCACAACGCTGATGTGTTTGCTATGAAATCATTTGTGATTTCTATTGGTGTCAAAATTACAGGTATGTTAATATTTTAGTTATTATTTATAATAATAATTAAAGGAAATGCTGAATTTCAACAGAGGCTAGTAAAATAAGATACTTTCCTAACTAAAGTCATGTGCTCTAGTTATATCTATGGATCTCAGATTAAGAAGCACTTTTTAAAAGGGTATTTCTGCTTGTCTGATCATTGTTTTTCTTCGGCTCCTGTTCTAGAGTAAGAGAGACACTATACTTGCTTTTCCCCCTCATAAAGGTCTGAGTTCCTTAAACATTAGCAGAAAAGGCTATAATACTTCAGTATCTTTAATATCTTCTTCAAGAAGAGAAACATAGTTGGTGAATTTTTTTCTTTTCTCCCAATAATTGACTTACCCTTCAATTAGGAACCAATACAAATACTGTTTCCTAGGCTGTTGAGAAATTCTTGTTTCTTTGAGATGGTATAGACCAATGCAAAAATCCATTTTTTGTCAGAAATTCTCAACCTTTTTCTTTCCAATTCATTTAAATAAGTTAATCACATTTAAAAATGTTAACCATTCCTTCTTTTTATGTTTATGCCAGGCTAAGAATTTGCTTATAATATAGAATCAATAATTTGAAATAAACCAGTTATTCACTGATACTTAGGAGAAACATCAAACTGATTGGCCTAGAATATGTTGACTAACTAAAATACTGGGTGACTATTCATTATTTTAAGTCAGCTAGTATACATAAATTCCTGAGAGTGACAAGTATATTAATACTCTGTACTGTTGACTTAATTTTTTGTAAAGTGAAATTTGCTCTAAAAAAATGAAGTCAGTTGATTTTTTCAAAGTACACAGAGCCAACATATTTACCTGAACAAAAGGAGAAGAAATGAGAAAATGTATGTAAATTTTGACAGTCACAGAAGGAGAAAGGTCTTGAATATATATGTGTTTTTTGTTCCCTTAAATCCCTGTTCACTTATACATCTAAACATCAACAGATGTATGATTTAGCATTTGCCCTGGACCTCTAACTCTAGGGACCATGGAGTTTTTGTATATGGATTCTCTGCTGCAGTGAACTCTGTTGTTTGTTCTGAACAGCTGGGAGTAGAGTATAGCTCATTAAGACAGGAGATGTTATCCAAGCCTCCCCTGGCATCCTGAAGAGTAGTAAGTATGTTTTGCTTCCCCACATCTAAAGTATCCATTTTGTTACCACCTAGTGTTCTCTTGCTTTTATTGAAAAACTCTACTGGCCCCATTGCCTCTTTGAATGATGTACACAGTTTATACCAGCTATTCCTTTTTTATCCTCCTTCCTTTCCCTTTGGCTTTTTTATTGTTTATGGTATAGTCTGTGCCTTCTGCTTTAAGATAGAAAATCTCCATTTAATTAGTACATGTTATTTGTTTGTTTAACAAGAAGAATATTAAGACCAAATTTTCACAATAAATCCCTATCATTTAGACATCCCTGATCCATTGGGAATAAAAAGTTAGAGAGAGGGATACAGTTTAAGTTCATCAAGCTTAGCATATGGGTGCTGGGCTGCTTATTTTTGACTTTTTTTTTATGTCACATGCTCTACACATATTACTTCATTTGATTGTACCAGTAATCTATGGAGTATAAGTATAATAACCCTTTTCTGCAGATGGGTCAGAAAACATCAGAAAGATCTCAAAACCCAAATAGTAAATTGTGTAGCAGGGATTCAAACCTTGTCTTTTCTGCTCTATCATCTCGAAACATCAGAAAGATCTCAAAACCCAAGTAGTAAATTGCGTAGCAGGGATTCAAACCTTGTCTTTTCTGCTCTATCATCTCTCCCTACTACATATACAACCTTTTGGTGAGTTATGTAAGTTCTGATGTCTTTGTTTATTTTTCATATGGCATCATGTCTTCTTATGTGGCATGATTATTCAGAACAAAAAGACAACCAGAGGAATCATGTTAAAAATATCAATTTTATCTGGAGATTCAGATTCATATCTAGGTCATCATTTTTTCTATTTGGAGAGATATTCAGTCTTTGCAAATGAAATAGACATGGATGGTCAGAAATAGCAAGTCGGAATTTTTTTATAATTGGACAGAGGAAAATATCAGCCTCTGCACTAACTTGTATTGAGAGTGTATAATGTGCTGGCTTCATGCACTCATTGTTTCATTTAATCCTTTTGGAGGTGTTGGAACAGATGAGGAAATTGAGGGCTAGAGCAGTTATTTAGTGTGTCCAAGGTCACATAGCTTGCACATATACAGATGGGGCTAAAACCACCATCTGATTTAAGTACCCAGGCTCTCAGTACCTTGGTTGTGCTGCCATAGAACAGCAGTTTGCGGTGGGATGGTATGACCTAGTGACCTTGAAAAAGAGAGGTAAATCATTTCAACATCTGGACACTTTCTTTTTTCCATTAGCAAAATAGAAATATTAAGAAAATGGACTTTGTGTACATTTTTATTAATACAAGAACTGGGAGTTTTGAGAATGAGAAAGAAAGCTAAAGTGGTGGCAGTGAAAAGTTTGCACTCACATAGCTTTCTCAAAGGCAGAAGGAGCTAAAGAAATCTGACTCATTTTGCATGCCAGTGCATCTGTGTGGAAGGAGGGAGTGACTTCTTGTGCTTTGGCATATTAACTGCATGACCTTGAGTGTAGTAGGAAGGTTTACACTTATCCTTTTTTCTACTTAAAGCATCTCTAAGATATTTGACATTTCTGACATCCTGGCAAGACTCATGATGTAGGACTTAGCTAAGACTGTAATCTTTGAGCATGTGGGCAGAGTTATAAACACCTCTTGGTATACATACTCATATTCTTAGCATGCATATTTTCTGTAGCCAGGGAAAATTGTAGGAAAGGACAATATTGAGTTTCTATCCAGGAATAGGTTTTAATTAACATAACAGTATAGTTAGTGCCCATTGTTAATTATTCTATTAAAATATAGTTGATACTATCTTTAAATGAGATGATATCTTTATTTTGTCCACTGTAAATGTAGTTACAAGATCTTTTTTAAGTCAACTTCTGAACATCCATGTTGAAGAGTGTCCATGCTTCTTCAGTTATTTTTTTTTACCATTAGTTTTGGTGTAATATATATATCATTTCATGTTTAGCATTTTAGATTTATAAAATAATTGACCTGGCTTCTAGCTACAGATTCATTAACTAAATTTATAGTATATTTTTGAATCCTGGCAAGTAGGTAAAAAGTAGAGGGGAGACAAAAGAACATTATAATAATAAAAAATGATTTGGCTATAGTTAGGGTCTGTGGTAGTATCATTTCTTTTAGATCAGTATAAGTGTTAAGATCAGATCTACCAATTTTGGGTCTGAAGTTAATAACAAAAAAGACATTTAAAAAATCGTTCTGTGAAAAATAGTCATTAGAGACATTAATACTTTTTGGAGTTGTCCATGAGATTTCAATTGTTGTCCTTCTTTGCAGTGGACCTGAGTTTAATAATATGATAGGGTAATAAAAAACTTCCTATTGAATTATTTTTAGAAATTAGTTTTGGGGACTAGAGGCCTCATGGACCCATAAGTACTAAGTACTTTTGTATTTTTTTCATGTGGAGAACTCAGTTTCTTTAAAAAGTGTTAAGAACCTTTTCTTTTCCCATTAATCTGAACTTGACTCTTTCACTGTCATGCATTAGCCTATGACCCCTCATGATTCAGTAGTTTGGAAAAGTAAAAGGAGGGGTGAACTGAGAGTGGCATGATTTGGGATAATTTATTTCAGTGAAAACTCTTAAGAAATGATTATCGGTTGGCTCTGCCTTTCTAGATGGAGAATAGCAGAGCGACCACTCTGGCCAAAAGGTGGTAAATTATTTTCTTGAGAGCAGAGTATTTTTTATATGTTGTGTTATGGTAGTCATTTTATGACAGAAAATGAAGTTAAAAAGCAAAATGAAAGCATTGTCCTGGGGAAAGTCTACTAGTGATATACTTTTCTCCTAAAAGAAAATGGGAACTTGGAACAAGTGGCCACATCTGTTCTTAAATTTGGAAAATATGTTTGATTTTGAACATTAGGAGAAGAGGGAAAAAAAGGAAGAATTATTTACTCCATTATAAATTTGTTTGTACTCTTCAGTAATTGACATTTAGCAGCAAAAAGGTGAGTCAGATAATTTTAGAAAATTTACTTTTGAGAAGGAATTCTAATAAAGGATAATTTAGACAATTATATTACACACAAGAAATGGCTATTTACTTAAAAGGGAGTAAGGTTACTTATGATGGTTAGAGTTTAAAAGTAGAGATTTTCTCTAAATGTAGTCTGTTCTCTGAGATTTCAGGATAAAAATTACATGGATGGAGCATGACCCAGAAACTGCCCTGTCAATGATTGCTACTGGGAATACAGTAATTGAAGATTTGCCTGTGTTGTGACTTTCAGTATCTGATTACAGAAGCTCTGAGCAGCGTATCTTGTCCTTTTATCTCCTTTGTTACCTCTTTTTAGAAATGCTTGTAAAGTGTGTCTGGTTTATCTATGGATTTTTGGATCCATAGAAGGCCTTATCTACTTCTGTTTAGTGTCTACCAGAAGAATATTTCAGTCAATATCATTGTTAAAATATAATACCTGAATTAAAATTTACTAAAATCTTGAAAGTAACTTTTGGGGGGATATACTGTCCTCATTTATTCTTTGTAGAACTTAATCTATATGAATGCTTCAGTTGAAATTCTTCTTGACCTTGAGTGCTAGAATGGTGGCCTACATCAGAGCATTGTTGTGTTTGAGTGATTCGTTGGTACAGATTAATTTTTTTTGAGTAAATCTATCTTTAAAAATCAAATTCAGTACTGTTAACAATGAGTGTCTGGTCATTTTGTTTAGAGTGTAACAGGCACAATGTATGAATGGACTTCTGCTTTTTACAAAAAGAACATTGATGTGGTATTCTACTCTATGCTAGCTCTGCAAGCAGTTTGTACAGTGTGGATTATTTATGTAGTCAACTGCTTGGTACAGGTTTGCTGTGTTGTGTATTTTATGAAAAAGAAAAGTAGTGCCACAGCTGTATATGCGAGGAGTTTTTGCTTATTGTGGTTTTCTGTTTGTTTGTTTGTTTTGTTTTTATTGAAACTGTACTATGTACAACTTTGGTGGACCAATGATGCAGATCATGTTGGAAAATAGAAATCTATTTTGAGCTTGGCAGGAGTACATTTTGACTCTTAAAAGAATCACCCCCTTCAGTGATTCTTCTGTTTCCCCCTATGTGCTGTGCTTCTGATTTGGTCCCAGTAGCATGAAGTAAGAAGTGAGAAAATAGAAGGCAAGGAAGGTGATAATCATTGTCTTGAAGGCTGTCAATAAAATTTCTTACTCTAAGTCCTAGCAAATGACAGAAGTAGTACACATGGCATATAAGAGTACCTTTCCTAAATTATTCAGCTTGGATCAGAGAAATTTATTTCAGCTCTGATAAGTACTAGGCTTGTTTCTAGCGTATCCTGTATTTTCATAATCAAACCATAGCATCTACCTTTTGACATTTTTTTTTTGTTTCACTCAGCACTTTGGTTCTGTGTGTCCATGTTTTCTTTGCCATTTTTTTATTTTGTCCAGGATTTGATTAATTGCTACATACATTTTAAATGATGTCACATTGAAATATATATTTGGTGAAAGTCATGTCTAATCAGTAAACTTATGTTTTTGGTATTTCCTTTCTGCTTCTGAGGTTCATGTTTGGCGGCAATTGTTTTCAAAGCCTCTCCATTTTGTCCTAAGCTGAAGAACCTTAGCTAATTTTAATCAACCCTGAGCTGTCATTCTTGTTCATCACTGTCACATTAGCATCATTCCTGTTCATCAATGTCACATTAGCAGCAAATCTGAACTTGCTGATTAGTAAAGTGGATGGAAATCACAGCTCTGTATGTGTCCAAATAGCTACTCATCAGCAAGGCTTGTGATGGGGTCTGATGGTTTAATGCAGGCCTTAATCAAGGGCTGAGAAATGTTTTCTCTGCAGTTAACCTAGTAGTATTGAATCACATTAACATGTATATACACTTGCATACACGTGCACACAAAGAAGCAGTGCTACATCAGTGTTCAGAGTCAATCAGGGTGAATGAAACAAAGGAAAGAAAATAAATACACATTGAAGATGGCTTCTCTTGTTATTTTAATTCAGCATATATATACAGTATGCTTACCTTTTGTCTCATTGACTCATGCGTATTAATAATAGATATCTTTGGGAACTTGAGCTAAAAAAGTATGGGGGAGAGGGGACAGATTTGATGTTTAAAGTTGACATTATCCCAAATAGTCTAGTTGCATACTTCTCACTGACACTTGTATGGATGTAACAACAGATCTCTATTCCTGTGCTTATGAGGCAGTTATTGAAGAGCCATCTGACTCATTTGGAGCTGGGATGGCCTACACATATGCAGGACCTGTACGTGAACACCTGGTATAACTGTATTTTATTTTTTGAAAATGGTTTTTTGTGTTAAATTCAAATGCTACCTGTTGGGTGCCCACTATAAAACTCAGTGTTTTTGCTTCACTTGACTTTTGACATGCTGTTTTTGTAGTGCCTCACTGTGGAAGGTATTTTATTTTTTAAAAGATCTCTTATACATTAATAATAACAGTCTACCCAAATGACCACAGCCTTGTGAACCTTTGTGCTGTAGAAAGAAAGGATGACACCAACGTGTACATCAGTATTCCCAGAGACAATTGTGGGATTTGCACTCAGATCAAGGGCAGTATAGGAAATTAGGACTCTGTTACTGTTTTATGGAAACTAATGCATTTTTAGAAGCAATATCAATCATTTTATATGATTATACAATTTAAAAAACTTACAGATTGTTATTTTCTTTTATAGACTCTAGCTGTGGAATAATTTATTTATTGCCCAAATATGTTGTCATTTTCTTTCTTCCAAAGCTAGTGTACATGTTCAAGTATTTCTAGCATACATTTTGTTGCTGTTATAAACTCTGAATAAACAATTTTCTTCCAAGGTTCCTGTTCATATTACATCATCTCTTTCTTTTCTTATGGATCAGATTAAGTCAGTGCTAGCACATTTGTTCTTTTTCCTTTTATGCCAGTCTGGGTTTTTTTCTTTTTTTTTTTAACTTTGCTTCTATTCTGAGTCTCGTGAGTTTTGCTCAGAAATAGAACTTTGAGACAGTAGAATTAGGTAGTAGAAAGAATGTGGGAGGCAAAGACTTGAATTTGGATTCTTGCTCCTCTACCTACTAGTTTTATGATTCCATTTTTCCCTTAATAATAGGGATGAGTTAGATTATTGTGAGGATGAGACAGGGCATCCTAAGAGAAATACCTGCCATTGTCCCTTAGAGTAAATGTTCTCCTTTATATGCAATACTGTTTCTAATGCTTTTTTTTAATGAGGTATGTTCCTCCCTCCCTGCCTACGGTCCCTCTCTCCCTCTTTCTCTCCCATCTCTCTCTCTCTCTCTCTCTCTCTCTCTCTCCAACCTCAAAGTCTTAGTGATTTTTTAGGAGATTCCCTTATCTACTTTAAAGTTTGTTTTGAGCACACATTGGTCATTAGTGTCTAATAGGATTGTTGATACTGCTTTTTCTGCAAAATATTGCTGGTAATATTTTCATTGTACTATTTTTTTTTAAATCATACCCAATGTCTCCCATACTGCCCGTCTTGTCTGAGCCTATTTTTTTTTTCTTGTCAATCCATGTCAAAGCTCTTCTTATTAAGTTGACAGACTCCCTGAAGGACATCTTCTTTCTGGCTGAATGAATAAGTCTGGTTGTGAATAACAGGTTCATTGTAACAATGGTATAAACAAGGTAGAATTTTAGTCCTCCATTAAAAGTCTGGCAGTCAATAGCTGGTATAGTGGCATTGATCCATGATATCCTGAAGAACCTAACAGTTTGTATCTTTATGTTTTACAGTATGCATGTTCCATCCTAAGGTCTCCTCCTTGTTCAAGGTGGGAACTTGAATTTTTGCTATCAGATCTACATATTAGCCAGCAGAAAGAGCCAATTGCAGAAGCTGTGCATCCTGACTTCCTATAACATTTTATTGGCTAGAACTTACATAGCTATACTTAGACGGAAGGAATACCCAGAAGTGTAGTCTGTTTCATTCATCTATATGCTTGGATGAAGTAGAGAATATATATTTAAGGATAGTGTGTGCCTTGTTGGTTCATGTTGTTCTGTGTCCTTAACTAACGTGTCAAAGTATCAAGAAATCAAATCCTTCTCCTTTACACTATTTATGTAGCTGCCATTTACTTCTTGTCTTATGTTTTATCTTTTAAAAATCTACACTATTTATAGCAATAGTCCACTCTTATTTATTCATCGCTGAGAGATGTGTCTCGTCTAGTCACATTTTTTTTGTTCCTCCATGACTCAGCCACCATGGTCAGTGACTGTGGTCTTATCATGAAGATTTAACGGAATGCCATGTTGGATTTTTTTTCTCCACATCCTCTGAAAGTAGTATAATGTGAACTTTACTGTTGTTTTCCACTAAAAGAATAATGGTGTAGCACATCTCAGTTTATTTTTATCCAAACATCTGTAGAAATATAGCCTATATTTTACATATATCTGTGTTCAAGAGAAATCATGAAAGAGCATCTAAGTGAATTACTGAAGATGCAATTTTACCAAGTTTTATGTATCAATCACAACGGCCCATAATTTTAGTTAATTTAGTTCATTTATAAATAAATGTTTCCTTTCTTTAGTAGCAACAACTAAAAGAACTTTCTCTACTTTTTCATATACTCTGTTGTGACTGATTGATATGTGAGGCCTTAAGAATATTTTCATTTTAAGAGATAAGACAACTGAGTTCAGAGGTTGAGTAACTTGTCCAAGGTTGTGCTATAACCCTTTTCCATTCTGATAGAAATGTAAGAAAGTGAGCATTCTTCCACTTATCACAGACTAGAGTAAGTTCTCAAATTTTCCTGTTGCTGCTTTCCACCCTGTATAGGAGAAGCCCTATTTATGCCATATTGTTCTGCTGGTACAGCATCGCATTTCTTGACTTGCTGTTTGCTATTGGAGCTTTCTCCTTATCCATAGCTTAACAAACATCTTCCCTGTCTTTAAAATTCAACACCCTAGAATTTTTTCTTTTCTTCTATGGCTGAATTTATAGTAGAAAAAGTTCATAATATAAAAAAGAAATCAAAATTCTCTTTAAGGTTACATAATATATGTATGAAGAAAGGTTCAAACTTTCCTTCTTGAAATTTCTGTGTGTGTAATTTTTTCTTTTCATATTCTTTACCTAGTATATTTGTAATAAAAACTGATGCTGCTCTATCATGTTCTATTCTGAAAAATGTTTAATTTTCTTTCCTTATCTTTCATCCATGTACTGTATACATATGGTATATTTAAAACTCTATTCCTTAATTTCTGTACAGATAACATACAAAAACATGCACCTACACACACACACACACACACATATATATGTATATATTTGTATAAATATAGATTTTATGTATTTGTGGTGCCATGGATCAAACCCAGGGCCCTTGTGCATGCTAGGCAAGCTCTATACCACTGAGCTACAAACAAGCCACACTTTCATATTTGTACACATGTGTACACTTACACTTATGCTCACACACACGCACACACAGTTTATCATCTTATGATTACAAAAAGTGGGACAGAAGTGTCCTGCCCTACATGGAAATAGGGAATGTCATTCTTCATTCTCTCCTGTTGTATTTTATTCCTATTTTATCTCCTATTTTATTTTATCTTTTTTTTCTGTTTTACATAGCAGTTACTTCTGAACTTTAAGTTGACATCAATTTATGAACACAGGAACCAACTTTTTTTGGCAAGACTTTTAACTGAGTTCCAGATCTCAGTTGCACACTATTCTTTGCTGATTTAAGTGAACACAGGTTCTCTTAGTACCTGTTAATCAGGAACAGGAAAAAACCATTTTTCCCAGATATACATATATTCTCTGTAGAAGCTACCCTTAATATCAGTGTAGATTGAATGATTTAAAGTTTTGGAGTTGTTCCGTGTGTGTGTGTGTGTGTGTGTGTGTGTGTGTGTGTGTGTTATAGTGGTTTTCAGGTACAAGGAAAGGAAGTTGTAATATGGTTTTATAAACATGACAGCTGTCTACAGGCTACAAAGTGGACATAGCCGGATCTTTTAGCTGGTCTTTGGAAGAAGTTCATTGTTCTAAGATGTTTCTGAATCCTGTAGTTGAGAATTTCTAACATTAACTTACTAAGAGAATTTGTAGACTGTTTCCCACATGGTTCTAAGAAGCCATGCCTTAGGCACAAATCTACTATAAAGGTAATGGATTCACTCCAGGTAATCTCACAGAATCCCTTCTTGCTTTGTGACTGTGACAGTTAGAGAGAGAGAGAGAGAGAGAGAGAGAAAGTAATCAGCACTAGTAACCTCTAAAGCCTGGGAGGTGTCTTAGCTATTTCCTGTTGGTACTTTTGAGCACTTTAGAAGGAAGGCATTAGATAAACATAAGGCATTTTTTTGTTATTACTATTGCCATTACTTGTTATCATTTATGTAGCACCTGCTTCACTAATGCAATTGCTTATAGGAGCTGTAATTTTACTCCTGATGGCTACTTTTTTGTCATTATATAATCTGTGGTAAACCACATACCATGTAAGTGTTCTCATTGAATTTCTTTTTTCTCAAAACTCCAGCCCTAGAATACTATTTCTGTCCTATTTGTCACTATTTACTTATGGGAAAATTCTTCCCCCATTTTTTTCAAACATTTGAACATTGTGCACTATACAGATTAGCTGTCCTTGCCTGAGAACCTACCTTGATGGCTCTCAGCTTACTTTTACATGCTTCATGTCCTTCATTATTAGCTGGATACTTTGCATCCTTTCTGGATAGATCTCTGATACCTTTAAAGCTTTTGCCAATAAAGACTTGTGAATAATGGTACATGGGCCACATTAAATACTTGTCCCATAAGTCAGACATTATTTTTAGTCATGGGTCATCCACCAAGGTGTATTTGTATTTTAAAGAAAATTCTTACTAGTATATGTGGGGTTTCCTTTTGTGAATGAATAGTAGTAAGAGATTAAAAATTTCCAGGCAGTATTGGTAGTAGTTTTTCAGGCAAGAAGCTTCCTCCAAGATACTAGTTTTCTGTTATTTGAGTAAGACAGGGGTTCAAAGTCCCTTTTGTGGGTAGTTGCTCCCTGGGAGACTCAAGATTCCAGAGCTTTCAGTATAATCCTCTTTTTATTACACAGTATAAATGCATTTTAAAAACTTATTTTAAATTTTATTTTGAAATAATATTGGCTGAACCTGGTGGGCAGGGCCTGTAATTCCAGCACTCAGATATATGTAGGAGGCTGAGGTAGGAGATAAATGAGTTTGAGGCTAGCTTGGGCTACATAGTGAGATCTTGTCTCTAAACAGAAACAACAACAACAGAAAACAACACACCAAAACATGTCGTTTGGAGAAAGCTGATTTTAAATATATTCACACAATAATTTGAAATGGCTTAAAATTTATCTAATTGATGACATTAAATTCTATATTTGATTATCAGTACCAGTTTTATTTTTCTTCTGTGCATTTAAAAAAAATTGATTTGTTCTTTTCAAAATCCTGGATGGAATAAGAATTAAAACTTAGATGTTATAAATATTAATGATGTTAAGTGTGTTTAGACTAGAAATATGCTAATCATAATCATAAGATGACCACAGCCTTGGAAATGATTTGCTTCTTCTCACTTATACCACAACATAGCAGTTTGAGTATGTTGGGAAACATGAACTTTTTAAATTTGCCCTTGAACTCTTAGTTGAATTTGTAATTATTTCCTGAATGATATGGAAAAGGATTTTATAATCTTTGGTGTTGATTTAAAAAGGTGATCAGAGGTTTTTTTTAAAAATAATCCTTCCAAATTTCACTCTGTGTATAAATTGAATATCCTAACGTATCTCTATAGCTTAATTTTTTCAACTAAGTCAATTTTTAAAATTTTTCTATTTAATATATATCTTTTTGAATCTTAAATTACCTTGCATTTCCATGTGAATTTAATTAGTTCTGGGGTTGCACCCAGGCTGTTACCAGTTGATATTCATTGTTGTGTTAATGTACATGGTCAGTGTCTGGTGGTTATTCTGTGTGCAAATTCTTTTCCTCATTTTACCTGATTACTAACCATTTCTGTTTAAGTCATTGCCTTGAGCAGCTATGCCCATCTTTCATACAATAAGCTCTCATATGAGTATTTCATAACTATTACTTGGTTATCCTATTGCTGTCTTTTCTTTAGCCAAAACAATCTCAGTTTCTTTGTTTCATTTTTGTACTGCTTTATCTAGGACTTAATGATTTTAGTGGCTTCTTCTAGATCTTTAGAAAATGGTACTGTGATATTATGAAACTAACCTACTGCTAGAGACCGGCTTGTCATTTATCCTCTGTATCAGTCAAATTCTTTTGAGACAGTAGCCTCCACGGGAATATTTATTATTCGTTCAAATAGGGCCATAAAAATTGCTTTGCAGTCATATTGAGTCATCCTGACAATGCCGTGAGAGACAGAAACTAATCTTATCTACTGGCTGGCATTTTAAAAATGATAAATGGACCTTAAGTCTTTAGTTAGCCTTTAAATGGAATTAGGTTTATCTTATTTCTCCAAAAAATATCTTTACTTAGAAAATTTCTGAATGAAGTTAAATAGTAAAGGCTAGGGGCTACATTTTGATTATTATATACTTTTTTTTAATTATTATTTTTTTATTATTCATATGTGTATACAATGCTTGGGTCATTCATTTCTCCCCCCGCCCCCACCCCCTCCCTTACCACCCACTCCTCCCCCTCCCTCTCTTCCCCACCCCATCGTTACCCGGCAGAAACTATTTTGCCTTTATCTCTAATTTTGTTGAAGAGAGAGTATAAGCAATAATAGGAAGGAACAAGGGTTTTTGCTAGTTAAGATAAGGATAGCTATACAGGGAGTTGACTCACATTGATTTCCTGTGCATCTGTGTTACCTTCTAGGTTAATTCTTTTTGATCTCACCTTTTCTCTAGCTCCTGGTCCCCTTTTCCTATTGGCCTCAGTTGCTTTTAAGGTATCTGCTTTAGTATCTCTGCATTGAGGGCAACAAATGCTAGCTAATTTTTTAGGTGTCTTACCTATCCTCATATCTCCCTTATGTACACTCGCTTTTATCTTGTGATCAAAGTTCAATCCCCTTGTTGTGTTTGCCCTTGATCTAATGTCCACATATGAGGGAGAACATACGATTTTTGGTCTTTTGGGCCAGGCTAGCTTCAGTCAGAATGATGTTCTCCGATTCCATCCATTTACCTGCGAATGATAACATTTCGTTCTTCTTCATGGCTGCATAAAATTCCATTGTGTATAGATACCACATTTTCTTGATCCATTCGTCAGTAGTGGGGCATCTTGGCTGTTTCCATAACTTGGCTATTGTGAATACTGCCGCAATAAACATGGGTGTGCAGGTGCCTCAGGAGTAACCTGTGTCACAGTCTTTTGGGTATATCCCCAGGAGTGGTATTGCTGGATCAAATGGTAGATCAATGTTTAGCTCTTTAGGTAGCCTCCGAAGTTTTTTCCAGAGTGGTTGTACTAGTTTACATTCCCACCAACAGTGTAAGAGGGTTCCTTTTTCCCCCCACATCCTTGCCAACACCTGTTGTTGGTGATGTTGCTAATGATGGCTGTCCTAACAGGGGTGTGGTGGAATCTTAGTGTGGTTTTAATTTGTATTTCCTTTATTGCTAGAGATGGTGAGCATTTTTTCATGTGTTTTTTGGCCATTTGAATTTCTTTTGAGAAAGTTGTGTTTAGTTCACTTGCCCATTTCTTTATTGGTTTATTAGTTTTGGTAGGATTTAGTTTTTTAAGTTCCCTATATATTCTGGTTATCAGTCCTTTGTCTGATGTATAGCTGGCAAATATTTTCTCCCACTCTGTGGGTGTTCTCTTCAGTTTAGAGACCATTTCTTTTGATGAACAGAAGCGTTTTAGTTTTATGAGGTCCCATTTATCTATGCTATATCTTAGTTGCTGTGCTGCTGGGGTTTCATTGAGAAAGTTCTTACCTATACCTACTAACTCCAGAGTATTTCCTACTCTTTCCTGTATCAACTTTAGAGTTTGGGGTCTGATATTAAGATCCTTGATCCATTTTGAGTTAATTTTGGTATAGGGTGATATACATGGATCTAGTTTCAGTTTTTTGCAGACTGCTAACCAGTTTTCCCAGCAGTTTTTGTTGAAGAGGCTGCTTTTTGTCCATCGTATATTTTTAGCTCCTTTGTCAAAGACAAGTTGGTTATAGTTGTGTGGCTTCATAGCTGGGTCCTCAATTCTGTTCCACTGGTCTTCATGTCTGTTTTTGTGCCAGTACCATGCTGTTTTTATTGTTATTGCTTTGTAATATAGTTTGAAGTCGGGTATCGTGATAGCTCCAGCATTGTTCTTTTGACTGAGTATTGCCTTGGCTATTCGTGGTCTCTTTTGTTTCCATATAAATTTCACAGTAGATTTTTCAGTCTCTTTAATGAATGTCATTGGAATTTTGATGGGAATTGCATTAAACATGTAGATTACTTTTGGAGTATAAACATTTTTACTATGTCCATTCTACCAATCCATGAGCATGGGAGATCTCTCCACTTTTTATAGTCTTCCTCAATCTTTCCTCAGAAGTTTTTAGTTTTCCTTGTAGAGGTCATTTACATCTTTGTTAGGTTTATACCTAGGTATTTGATTATTTTTGAGGCTATTGTAAATGGAATTGTTTTCATATATTCAGTTTGTTCATTATTAGTGTATAGAAATGCTAATGATTTTTCTATGTTGATTTTATATCCTGCTACCTTGCTGTAGCTATTGATGGTGTCTAGAAGCTTCTGAGTAGTTTTTTGGGTCTTTAAGGTATAAGATCATGTCGTCTGCAAATAGGGATATTTTGACAGTTTCTTTACCTGTTTGTATTCTTTTTATTCCTTCTTCTTGCCTAATTGCTCTGGCTAGGAATTCCAGTACTGTGTTGAATAGGAGTGGAGATAGTGGGCATCCTTGTCTGGTTCCTGATTTTAGAGGGAATGGTTTTAGTTTTTCTCTGTGAAGTATAATGCTGGCTGTAGGTTTGTCATATATAGCTTTTATAATGTTGAGATACTTTCCTTCTATTCCTAGTTTTCTTAGAGCTTTTATCATGAAATGGTGTTGGATGTTATCAAAGGCTCTTTCTGCATCTATTGAGATGATCAAGTGGTTTTTGTCTTTGCTTCTGTTAATGTGGTGTATTACGTTTATTGATTTTCGTACGTTGAACCACCCCTGCATCCCTGGGATGAAGCCTACTTGGTCGTGGTGAATAATCTTTTGATGTGTTGTTGAATTCAGTTTGCCATTATTTTGTTGAGGATTTTTGCATCAATGTTCATTAAGGAGATTGGCCTATAGTTCTCCTTTTTGGAGGTGTCTTTGCCTGGTTTTGGGATAAGTGTAATACTGGCTTCATAAAATGTGTTAGGCAGTTTTTGTTCCTGTTCCATTTTGTGGAACAGTTTAAGGAGGGTTGGTATCAGTTCTTCTTTAAAGGTCTGATAGAATTCAGCAGAGAATCCATCAGGTCCTGGACTTTTCTTTTGGGGAGACTCTTGATTGCTGCTTCAATTTCATTTTGTGTTATAGATCTATTCAGGTGATTAATTTCCTCTTGGTTTAGTTTTGGATGATCATTTGTATCTAGAAATCTGTCCATTTCTTTGAGATTTTCAAATTTATTTGAATATAGGTTCTCAAAGTAGTCTCTGATGATTTCTTGGACTTCCATGGTGTTTGTTGTTATCTCCCCTTTTGCATTCCTGATTCTACTAATTTGGGTTTTTTCTCTCCTCATTTTAGTCAGGTTTGCCAGGGGTCTGTCGATCTTGTTTATTTTTTCAAAGAACCAACTTTTTGTTTCATTAATTCTTTGTATGGTTTCTTTGGTTTCTATTTCGTTGATTTCAGCTCTTATTTTTTATTATTTCTCTCCTTCTATTTGTTTTGGAATTTGCTTGTTCTTGTTTTTCTAGGAGTTTGAGATGTATCATTAGGTCATTGATTTGGGATCTTTCAGTCTTTTTAATATATGCACTCATGGCTATAAACTTTCCTCTCAGGACTGCCTTTGTTGTGTTCTATAGGTTCCGGCAGGTTGTGTTTTCATTTTCATTGACTTCCAGGAACTTTTTAATTTCCTCTTTTATTTCATCAGTGACCCATTGTTTATTAAGTAATGAGTTATTTAGTTTCTAGCTGTTTGCATGTTTTTTGTCTTTACTTTTGTTGTTGAGTTCTAGTTTTATTGCATTGTGGTCAGATAGTATGCACGGTACAATTTCTATTTTCTTATATATTTCATAGGATAGTTCTATTTTGATCTCATCTGTTTGGTGTTCTGGAGTCCTCTTGCATCTGTATGGGAATATCTTTCTCTAGATTTGGGAAATTTTCTGTTATTATTTTGTTGACTATATTGCGCATTACCTTGCTTGCACCTCTTCTCCTTCTTCGATGCCCATGATTCTCAAGTTTGGTCTTTTGATAGAGTCGGTGAGTTCTTGCATTTTCTTTCACAGATCTTGAGTTGTTTAAGTAATAGTTTTTTGGTTTTTCCTTTAATTACCATTTCATCTTCGAGTTCTGTGATTCTGTCTTCTGTTTATTCTATTCTGCTGGATTGGCCTTCTGTTTTGTTTTGCAATTCTGTTTCTTTCTTTTTTCTCAAGTGTTCTCCAACATTTGTTCAAGATTTCACTTTAGGAGACACGCTTTCTGCTTCCTCCCTCTAGCTGCCATCTTGGAAATCTTTGCTTATTATATACTTTATATATATATATATATTTTTTTTTTTTTTTGCCTAGCTTTTATCAAACCAAATAATGGTGCTTTGAGAAAATCAAAGTATTAAGAACTCAGCATATATTTCCTGAATAGTACAAAAGATATTCCTCATCATCTTGCTTGCAACTTAGTTAAAAATTATTCCCAGGTAGATGGAATGACACATGTTCAAAGTAAATTTACCAAATAGTCAAGCTTTTGTTTTTTTTTCAGATCTAAAATAAACCTTAAAATCTTGATTATCACTTCCATATATAAGACTAATGCCTTTCTTGTTTTATCTGTCTGCTTTCTAGTTGTGTAATCATTTGAAGTTCAAGTTAAATTGAAATCTGGCAAAACTCCTGCTGCTGAAGTGACTTTTATAGTACCTCCTGCCATTCATTTATTTTCCCAGTAGGGCATTGATTTTCCTTACTTCTCCATGTGATTCTGATATCTTTGTTTTGAAATTGTCTTTTCTTTGTCAGTTAGAACTAAGGACATTAGAACCCATTTTTAGCAACTCACAGCAAATTAAATTAGGTGACTTCACAGTGTCTAATACCTTTTCCTTCTATATCTTACCTGAAATTTCAGAACTCCAACAGTGCCTGTATTTTTCCTGTCTTTTATTCTTGATATCCAGGACCATGTTAATAAGGTTGTTAGATGCTTTGTTGTCAAATGTGTGGTTTAATCACATCAAGGGCATTAAAGCATTAACTTTTCATTCTCTGTCTAAAGCAACAGGACATTGATGTGCGGGCTGATTGTCTGTGGGAACAACCTTGTTAGTTTCCATTTGTAGATTTCTTTCCTTTTTCCTGGTCAGCATGCATCAGGACTCTTTTTATCTTATACTTGAAATAATATGGAGAGAAGGTTTGAATGATTAGGTTAACTCTTCCTTTTTGTTTTATTTCTTTTTTTTTCTTTACTTCAGAAATGTAAAAGTTGGTCCCTCTCTCATATATATCTAAACACCGATTTCTATATGTATGTATACATATATTTTCTGTCTTTCTATATATGTGTAGCTTTATGCATAAATACGTATATACTTATGCATATATATACATACTTGGTATTTGAAAATTTGTTAGGGATGAAAAGGTTAGCTATTTCTCTGCCAAATATTCGTTTTGGGTAAAAGACTCTTGCATTATAGAGAAAAAAAGTTATAGCTATGCCTCATTTGTTAGTATCATTGAGAAATGAAGTGTCTCTCAAGAGTTAGTTTTCCAGGTAAGTAAATTCTTCCAGGAATCACATTAGCTCCTCCATTTTCATTTTCAAAAGTCAGTGAACCTCAGTTTCCTCTACTAAAGACAGGCTTGGGCTTGTAATACTCTTTCAATGACTCATTCTGAGGATTATGTGTATATAAAGTCCTGCCCAGGACAGCACTCAATACCTCCTCATCAACCAGTAAGAATCTTTCCTTTTTCTAATGGATACTATAGCTTCTCTTTCTCTTATTTCTTCCTCTTCTCCTAGACAATCATTTAAATTTTTATATTCAGTATTTTTATCTTCCTTTCTATGTTCAACACAGGATCCCTATTTCAGATTCTCTTCATCACTTATGAACCATTTTCATTATTAAAGATTCTTTTTGGAGGCCTCACTCTTGCTAGTTGAACACTACCACTTGAACCATGACCCCTACTCTTTTTCTTACAGTGTTTTTTGAGATAGGGTCTCTGATTTTGCCCAGGTTTTTATGATGTTGTAAAACCTGATGTTTATTCTTTCAGTTTTCCTTTATCTTAGCTTGGGTGCAGAGTTCTAGACTAGATATTTTTGGCTCCTAATTCTGTATTCATTGTCTTCCCAGTCTCATGACATTTGTAAATTTAATAAGTATTTTGACTTCTTCCATCTTACTGAAAAAAGTTGACTGGAGACAAGACAAAGAGCAATATACTTTTTCGACAATGGAGAACATTTCTCTAAGGTGTCCTTTGTTCACTAATCATTCTCTTTTGATGTTGTACTTTAATCCATATAACTGTATTATCAAAAATTTACTAAATAAACTCTCTGAATACAGGCACCGTGCCTCCATGGGTACTGCTGTGACCCCATGATCAAAAAGAAAGCCAGACATATAGTAGGTTTTTCTTAAATAAGAATCTCTAATGCTGTCATAGCAGAATGTTCTCTGTTTAGTTGTACCACATACCAGACCCTGTTTAGGCTTGTTTCATTGGACTTTTTATTTATAGACATTATTCACAATAGCAAAGTTATTTTTCTTTTGGGAAAAAAGGCCTCTTTTTTCCAAAAATATCGCTATAAGTTTAAGACTATAAAATCTCCAGTTCTGAACAAGTCTAACATTTAATGGCATCCAGCTTTTTGCTCAAGAATAATAGCCTTGCTGTTTTTAATTACTACCAATAGTATTATTAGTATAGGGTTTTTATACTTGCTTTTATCACATACTTTTTATGAATTAAAAAAAACCCAAGCATAAGCACTCAACCTTTACTGAAATGCAACTGCAAGAATGCTTTGTTGCGTTCCTTTTCCTTACAAGTGAAGGCATGGTGCCAGCTTTCTCTTGATTACCTATGATGGGCTTTTGATGTATCACCTTTGCTAGGTTATTCAATAAAACATGAATTGCAATGTTGCTGTGAAGGTATTTTGTGTATCTGATTAAAGTCCATCATCAGTTAAGTGTGGAGATGATCCAGGTAATTTGAAAGGGCTGCATGCAGTCAGCAAAAGGCCTTCAGCCTGGAGGCCCAGCTGCTCTGAAGATATTCCATCTGTGGACAGCAGCCTTCCCTCCTGCAGTAGTCAGAGCCTCCCTCCTAACCACCTACCCTAGTGATTTCTGACTTGTCTAGAGAGTACCCACATTCTGTAAGCCACTTCCTTGTGATACATTTTTTAACATTCTTTTCTCACTGGTTAAACCCTGGCTGATATGTTACCCTATCAGAGTGGTGTTTCCTGATAATTTTATATGGAGTAGTGTAATGCAAAGCATACTTACTGATTTATTAGTCTATTCCTGTGTCACACGTTATAAAGTCAAATGTCTGTACTATGCCTACTTTTCATTTACACAGCTGGTATAAACTGGACTGGGGACATGGCCCAAGTGGTAGAATGCTTACCTAGCAAGCATAAGGCTCTGGGTTCAATTCCCAGTTCTGCAGAATCGCAACACAAAAACTGTACTGTTGTATACTCATTGATTTGTCATTTGATTTTGTTGTTGTTGTAATTTCCAGGTTTTTCTTCCTAAGGAAAGTTTCTTCATGTTATTTTTCAGGTCTAGAGTATAGGGAAACAATGTTTTGGTAAATTTAAATATTTCAAAATTGCTCTGTTTATATATTTTTCTTTTGGAAGGAGAAAAGTATCTGCTGTGATTTCGATTCATACTGTCTTTAGTAGTTAGGTGTGTGATATGTTAGCACAAGGTTTAAAATGTGTTCTAGGACACAGAGAGTTGCTCCAAAGTTGTGTTCCAGGATTCTGTGACATGCTGATGTAGTGCCAAAGCATATGGATCACCATATGGTGTTTCTTTTGGGGTTTATGCCACCTGTGATCTAGCTGATTTTCATTCATTTAAATTTGTTCAAAAGGTAAGCATATGAAACCTGGATAGGGAAATATGCAGTGTTAAAATGCTGATGTTTGGGATGAGTTGCTGTTATTACAGTGATTATCTAGGAAAAATTAATTTATTAAATGAAGTAATATAGTGGTAGTGTTTATATCACCTCATTAGCAGTGAGGAGCATTGTATCCATATCTGTCTTTTCGAGTGGAGAGAAAAATAATTTCTTATTTTATTGAGTCTTCATGAGAAGATGGAGTTATATTATTTTGGATATTTTTAAAAGTATAATAGTAATGAATTTAAATATGTTTTCATGGTTCAGGAGTAATGGTATTGTGAATGGCATTTGGCATTTTGATTGAATATAAAAAGCAATAAAACTTCTGACTACATGATATTGAAGTTGTTTTATATCATTAAGTACCTCCTTTGATTTCAAAATCAGGAAAGAAAAAATATGGCTTTATTGAACCATGGTTTTCAGAACTCATAAAAATGATTCTTTAAGCTCAAGGCAGAGTTATTGGTTTATGTGTCAGCTAGTATTGTTTTACAATGCATCGTAAGTGTTTTAGCATCTCTTCAAAGCAGCTGCTTTAATAGACAGGACAGAAATATTTGAAGATGTGTTTGTGTTACTGCTGTCATGTATAAACAAAAAGATACTTCTTGCTTATAGTCTAGCATACATTTGAGACTTTTACCTGGATGTGTTTTATTAATATCCAACATGTTAGGGAAATCAAGGCATAATTATTTATGCTTACATTACTTTGAAAGCCAGATATATTTTTTTCAACCAAAGTCACCTCAAAGAATGATAGACAAATTGGACTGTTGGCCCATTTTGCTGGGACTCAATGTGACTTAGAATAAAGGTAGTAGAGGGATGGAAAAAAGTTGTTTAACAGGTATTAAGTTTTAATAGGATAGGAGAAAGTAGTGCTTGTTTTGTATTGCACATTGAGTTATTATAGAAAATATACTCCATCTTTTTAAAAAACTAAAAGAAAGGATTTTGAATGTTTTTACCAGAAAGAAATGATAAATATTTGAGGAGACAGATGTTTACTCTGATTTGAATATTATACAGTATATATGTATAAGTGCATCAAAACATCACAATAGTATCTATCCCATAAGTAGGCACAGTTTTTATGTCAGTTCAAAAAAAGAGGAGAGATAAGGATAGTATAGAGAGATGGATCCTCCAATGGTGATAAAAGGGGACGTGTCCGTATTATCAGCACCATCAGCCTGTGTTAATGTATCTTCCACTGTGTTCACAGCACCTGGCACAGTGACTGGTGCAAAGTATTGAACACTGTATTATCTCAATAATAAGCAATCATATTTTTTCACATTGAAAGCTGTTGGCCAATCAAGGTGTATTTTACCATTAATGCTTGTTTATTGTTGTGTTTACTCTCCACTTGAAAAACTTTTATTAAGTCTTTGACCAAAATGTATCTGATGGATTAATAGACGAAGAAAGGAACAAAACTTATCCTTCACATCTACTCAATTTGCTTATTTTATTTTTCTCAATTATCATTGGGTTAGCACGTGCTGTACTCTGGGACTACCCTGGATCTATGACATTGGGCAAATCACAAATCTTAGGTATTGGTTCCTTATCTATAAAATAAGCATTGTTATTTTTCTTATTTAATAAGAGTCTTATGTGAAGTAACATAGTGGAAATAAAGAATGTAATAGTTGTGTAAAAGGTATATTGCAGCATGACTAATTTATGTCATTATTATTATTATTATTACTTCCCTACCTAATTCAGACCTTTGGCTTCTTCACAGTTGGATTGGATTATGCCTGTCTTACTAAATAAATTCTCCATCCCTGGCTTTTATAGAATGCATTGAGTAGTCCTGAAATACAGTTCTAAATATGTCACTTTCCTTTTCCAGACTTTTTCCTGTGCCACCTGTCTACTCTACAGCTCTTATCTTCCTTTATGCTGCTTCCTTCTGTTTCATTCCTGAAGCTGCTTGCCACCAACATGCCTTCACATGCACTCTTATTTCTTCCTAGAAACCTTTCACCCTTACAACCTCATTGTGTTTCTACTCAGTAAAACCCAATATGCCTTTCAGTGCCCATCTGAAATATGATTTTGACCCTTACTTATTTTTCCCCTTTGCCACATCAAATTTTTCTTTTACAGAAATGGAATAGATAATGGGAGTTAGAAATGGGAGAGGGTGGCCAAAGCAGAAATGTTATTATGCAATTTGATTTTCTCTTGTTCCCAACACAGTGTGAGGTGGTCCTAGGTTTTACTTTGCTTTTGGAGAATTTAAAATTGTGCTGGCTTTTTATCTCTCATGCAGCAATGAGCCCCCTGGCTTCATTCATATCTATTTTGAACTGCTTGAATTTGTATTTTACCTGACACATGAATTTTATGTAGACCTGTAAAGAGTCTAATTTTGTAATATATAGATAACAAAATTTTAAATAAATCTTATGTA
Source organism: Castor canadensis (assembly GCF_047511655.1). Taxonomy (NCBI): domain Eukaryota; kingdom Metazoa; phylum Chordata; class Mammalia; order Rodentia; family Castoridae; genus Castor; species Castor canadensis. Next base: position 21,329,802 of record NC_133387.1, on the reverse strand, counting down.
AATTGCTTAGGAAATATGCTGTTTAGAGAAATGGAGTGCTGTGCTATCTTAAAGAATTCAATTTTTATATTGAAAATTTCACACTTTTATCCCTTATGTAAATTTAGCTTTCTGTATATCAACTTTTTCTATCTTAAGCCATACTTTATCCCATGTTAGCTGATAAATTGACAGGAGAGCAGAATATTACAGTCCAAGCCTATTCCTGAAAATCTTCATAGACTATACCTCGGGGGTTGGTGAAATTTTAAGTTTTCGCTCTCAATTTAATACTGTTCTCTAGAATCTTTCTTGTTTATAGGATTTGAGTTACAATAGTCTGGTTAATAGTCTTGTAATTTCAAGAATTCCAATGTCAACAGAAAGGCCATTATTTTACATTCTAAGTTTCTTAGTTTTCTACATCTACAATAGAATTGTTGTTATAATTTTTTTGTCAATTTCAAAATAAATTGATCTTTGAGAGTGAGGTTTATTGCTGGTCCTCCAACCTTCATCTAGTGCTGGGGTAGTAGCTGTGCTTATCTGGCCTGTCTGTACTTTGGAATGCAAGTAAATTGCCTTTTTTTATTTAACAAAATCACAGTGAATCAATGCTGATAACAGAGCTTATTTCAGGTGTTAGGTTTTGTGGCCATTGTCCTTTCCTCTCATTATTGTTCTTGAACCTAGTTCTCCCCTGGCCTGCTGCTCTAGCCATCCTACAGTGTCCTAAGTTACTTTTTCATCAATAGCGCCTTACCTCACCTCTCTGACAATTTCAGGTCTTTTCTTTCCTTCCCAGTAGCTCCTTATTTATTAACAATCATCATTTTGTATTGTAATCTTTTATTTATACATTCCTCTCCCTATCTACACTGTGAGATATTATGGTCAGGGAATTATGTCTTACTAATTTTGTATAAGTCTGTCCTTTGTACATTATACATAGCAAATGTGGACTCAAAAGATAGATTAACAATCCTAAAATTTCTCATCTTCTAGCTTCCCTTAGGTATAGCAGTGTGTCATTAAGTATAGAGAAACCTCCAAGAGTGCAATGGAAACACAATATATAGGAAAGCAGTGGATTAGAAATTAATGGAAACATTGAATCTAGCCTATAATTCTCCTGTGGTAAGGATTAACTTGCACTTTGCAGAATGGCTTGGGCAAGTAATTTGTCTAAATAACAATGAACAAATATTTATTGAGTAACCATCACCCTAAGTGACTGCATTGGACTTGACTGCTCTTTACCTACACTGAAGCATCTAAATAGATTGCAAAGCTAGCAATATTTAAATGCCCTTTTTTTGTGGCTGGTCCCTGAGTATGTATCGGTTCCAAGGATGATGATACATTAACCTGAGTTAAGTATTTTCCTGGAAAAGACATTTCATGTCTCCTTGTCCTATAACTTTTTTCTTTTTGAAGCTGTCCTTTTTATATTTTATACCTTTTTTTTTAGTAATGTCTATGTGCCTCTGTGTTTATTTTTATTTGTTTAATAAAATTCAAGGATAACTGCCCCTACTCCTCTGTGAATCTGGGCTCACATCCAGATGTCATATATTCAACTGAAATGTACACAGAGCATGGACTTTTGTATTCTACTACATAGGTTTAAATTTTGGCTCTGCTACTCTAGCTGTATGCCTTAAGGCTCTTTTACTTTAACATATTTTTCTGTTTTTTCATCTATAAAATAAAGACAATGGTGGTACTTACCTTACAGTGTATTCTGAAGAGTAAATAAGATAACACACTTAAACTCTCATCCAGGATTTTATAACATACCCTCTATATGTAAGTTTGTTTTTCTTATGTTATTTGTCAGATAGGTCTTGTATTGCTTGCCTGGGCATGCTTGCACTGCTATGCTCCTACTCACATCTTCCATGTAACTGGTACTACAGGTGTGAACCATCGTGCCCAGCTTGTTCATTGAGACAGGCGTCTCACTAACTTTTTGTTAAACAGCTCTGGAACCTCAATCCTCCCTATCTTCCTTTCTTGAGTAGCTGGGATTATAGTCTTGTATATTGTAAGTAAAAATTCCAGCTTGACACTCATATGGAATGCAAAACACAATTTTTAATTTTCAACATTTTGAAATTTTCACCTTTTATAAGTAAGCGTGTAAAGTAGGTATGCTTTTTGTGACATTGCCAGGTGTATTAGGTTGTTTCGTATAGAAACAGGGTGTGTGCCTCCCATCGCACATTGTAATCATTTTAGGAGATGCTCTCTGACTTCATTGCTGCTGTCCATCGGTGCCCACGCAGTTCAGTTGTTGCACTACTACTCAGCACCGGTACTCTTTAACTTCTCACCAGATGTGCTCTTAATGGATTGTTGTAACGCTAATGAAATCCAGTCTTGCTGGATCACTAAACCTGCTTTCTCCTGAAAGGCTCTTTATTGGGACCTGACACATCATCTCTCCAGAGCCTTCAGACGTCCTCACTCTCTAATTCTTCTCCATAACGAGTTTTGTGCTGCATGATAAAATATTCATGGTAAAATAGCTTCTAAACTAATTATCTGCAGCCAGCAGTTGCCACTGTAGTTGTTCCCTGCTAGCTTGGCTCAAGTTAATGGCTTGCATTTCAGTACAAATAGTCCCTTCTGGCTGTTTGCTGTTGCTGATTCTTATCCTAAATGGAATTTCCATACACATTTAGAGTTAATTCCTATTTCAAAAGGAGATTTCTTGCCCTACTTTTCCCATCCTATGTAGCCTGATTTTGGTGTTTACCTCCTTATAGGTCACGTCAGCCTTCAATCCTGATGTCACTGTCTAAATTCATAACTCTCATGCTGTCCAGAAAGTCAAGTATCAATTTACATTTAATGGAATGCACATGTCAGACTTTTAAAGAAACCAAAGTAAGGTACCACATTGAGGACACAGTGAGTGTTAGTGTGTATGATAAGCTTTTCTACTTTGATACTGGAGATCTAAACACAGAGTGTTATAGTAAGAGTTAGCCACTTTGGGAAGAATTATGGCTGGGCATGAGGGAGATAAGACAGTAATGAAGTATTTTTCTTTAGGTGTTGGTGGAGATAAGGCATGAAAACTCTTAGAAATGGGTCACTCAAGGACTGAGGACTTGGTCTTGGGGAACACCACACCATGATATAGGAGTGAGAAGATGGAAGGGCAGGCCAACAAGTAGACTTTCCTAATAGTCAAGGACAGGATCAAGTTCCTGGCCCTGGGCTTTCTCCTTTCTGCTTACTTCTGTTTCAGTGAGTGAGTACATGAATGAGTGAGTGAATGTGAAGGGAATATATGTGAGAGAGAGAGAGAGAGAGAGAATTTCTAAATGACCCCATCATCATGGTGTCACCGAGCTCTTCATAAATGAGCCTCTCATTTGGAATGTTTGAGCAAGTTGTAAGGCAGCTGTTCTTTCTCAGAAAGTGTAGCCCTCCTACTGTATCTTACCTCCCATTTCTCACCCTCACTCCCATGCCAGATGAAACAAACAGCATGTTTAGGTTGCATGCAGATTCTCTATCAGTTAAATGATACCTGCCATATGCTTTCTGTTAATGGCCTGGGGATTTCATGGGTCTGGGGTTAATGATTTGAGTTTTGAAATCAACATTTCTACTTTTCATGAACTTAAAAAGTAGATTTTTGGGGGTATGTTTTGATGGTACTTAGGTTTGAACTCAGGGCCTTGTACTTTCTAAGCAGTTGCTCTACCACTTGAGCCATTTTTTCCTTTAGTTACTTTTCAGATAGGATTTCATATTTTTGCTCAAGTCAGACTTTTGACTGTGATCGTCCTACCTGTGCCTCCCTTGTAGCTGCAATTATAGTTATGATCCACCATACCAGCTTATTTGTTGAGACGGGGTGTCACCAACCAGCCTGGTTTGGAACCACAGTCCTCCCAATCTCTACTTTTCAAGTAGCTGGGATTATAGTGAAAGCCACCATTCCTGGCCTTAGAATTTTATTCTTAATAAATAGAATTATTAGTTCCATACTCTTGGGACTTACCAGGATATGGAGATATAGATGTGTGGTGAATAAAACATGTATAGTATTTATGAAGTTGCTGAACAGTAAAGATAATCTAATATGAACTGCCCAAATCCCCTAGCTCATTCTCATTGTTTCCCCTCACATGTTATTTCTGACCTATGTCATATGTTTGTTAATTCATCAGGTCTTTATTCCTTGATCAAAACAAAATATACACCCATTAAAATTCGTGATAAAATGCTTCCTGAAAGGAAATGTTAGCTCACATTTTGGTTCTTTCTTATTTTAGTGAAAGCATTTTTGTCTTGGAATGACTTATAAATATAAACATAGCAAATATGTAAGCAGGAAATGTAATAAGAGTATTAGCATTGTGGCTTCCTAAGTTCCACTATAACTTGAAATGAAAAGATTTGCTACATACTATGGTTTTTTAAAAAATTACTTTCTAGGTCTGGAATGATAATAATCAATTTCTTTAATTAAGTGCAGAAATAATATTTGAAATTCTTGAAATCCCTCAGGCACTAGCAAGATGAGTGTCTCCAATTCTGACTAATGAAATGGGAAAATGTTTTTAAGCCCGCCTCTCTTAATTCAGAACAATAAATTTGAAAATTACAAATAAGCATTTTATATATATATATGTATATTGTTTAAGTCTTTTTCTTACTCTTTATTATATACGAAGGCTGTACATAATCCCCTCCCCCATAGACTGGAATTATGCTCATTGAAGGGATAAGAGATATACATTGTATTTAATAGAATCCTTATCATCTGAGATAGCTGAGAGCTAATACTTCAAATTATCTCATAGCTTGGATTTATCTGCCTCCAAGAAAAGCCTGGGGGCAGGAGAAGGAAATTCTGTGCCCAGCCATTTTCTAGGCTTTCTTTGTGGCCACCACATTTGCTTCCTTACTATGTTTAAGGCTAAAGGACATCAGAAGAGAAGTGTATGGTAAGGTACAGCAGTCACACAATGCCTCTTGGGCAAGACCTTGAGTGCTTCAGCCAACAGACCTGCACTTTGGTTTCCATTTGGTTGCATTTCTACTTCTGGGTTTTTTTTAAATCCATTTACCATTTTCCTGTATTTCTTACTGATTTGTATATATTTATATACACATGTATATTCTGATAGATATTATGGATGTCCTCTTTTTAATATGGCAAAAAATTTTCTTCCACTTTGTTGCTTATTTTTAGGCTTTATATAGTAACTATCAATTATGCAAGAGTATAATGTTTTGTGTCATTATTTTTCTCCTTATAACTTCTTGATTTTTAAGTTTTGTTTAGTTAAGACATCCCCAGCCCAATTTTCAAAACAAACATTTACCCCTCTCGGCAAAATATAATTCTTATTTTTAGGTTTTTAATCAATGTTGAATATGTGAGATAGAACTTGAACTTTTTTTTTTCTTGATTTCTAGTAAGTATCCTGGTATCTTTTATTGGCCGCTACTGCCATTTCTTCAGCAATCTGAAATATTTACTATTTGCCAGATGTAGAATTAGTGTTTCTTGATTTTAGGTGAAAATGACCCAGCCTAGTGAGCTTAAGTACGATAGGGTAATTCTTTTGGAAAATGGGATTTTCCTCAAAATCACAACAGAAATGTGGCTGGGCCTCAGAAACAACTATGACCAGGGACTCAAATGCCATCAGGTTCATTCTCTTTTTATTCTTTCCATTTCTTATCTCTTTCGTTCATCTCTGTTAGAGACTGACTCTTTGGTCTCCAGTCTAAAAATCTCATGTTTGGGTCAGATACCCTTCATTGTATCCTAGAAATGAAGTCATATAAGAGCATGCCATTCTTGACCAGAACCACGCGGATGAAACACTAATCCTTCCTGAGATGCCCCTGTGCTAAGGATACGTGGATCTCATTTTGGGCTCTCCAGAAATGATAATTTACTTGTTTACCCATGCCTGTTTCATTTCAGTGCTGTGTAAATTGCCGTATTTTTCTATTGTGCTTACAAAACTATAAAACAAGTACTTTTCCACATTTTTTCCTTTCTTTTAAAAATATTATTGGGTTTTATTTATTCTTCCAGATGAAATTCAGAATTAGCATGTCAAGTTTGATTACACTTTGCATGGTTTTTTGATGGGAATATATTGAAGTTACAACTTTGTAAGTGGAAAATTTGCTTTCTTCTTTTGAGACCTATTTTCCAGAATCATGGTATGCTCTCCATTTTTCAAAATCTTTCTTTTATGCTAGCATAGACTGTCCTGGCTATGTTAGTGTCGGTTGAATAGCCACTACTAATTTCTGCTTAATCAAATAGATCTTTATGGAATGATAATTTAGATAACACAGGTGAGTAAATGAAGGCAATAAAGATTTCCCATAGTCCTGCTTGACATTCAGGGTAACTGTTTACATTTATGCACATGATGGTTAAATGTTTGGGATACAAGAAATTGGCATTTTATAAGGAACATGTTCACTTGTAAGTAGCAGGAAACATAGCCATGTGGTTTTATTATTTATTATTATTACTTAAATAAAAATCTGAAGATATTTATTCAGTAACTGATTGATTCTGTAACATTCTTCAGCTTTTCTCTGTGATCAAAAGATGGGTGCTATTAGGATAGTTCTTAATATTCATGTTTGAGACAAGAGGGTAGGGATGTGTCAATTTGTCCCCTTGTCAGTAAAATGAAGTCTTTCTTAGATTAGCTCTGATTACAGCTGGTGACATGATCATTTCTCCATGCAGGTAAGGTTGACAAGTAAGCATATTGCTTTGGAGTCTCTGTTGTGGAAAGTGGGGTTGGAGACACCATCTGCTTTTGCAAATCAGGCAGATACCTCCCTTGAAAATCTCTTAGCTTGTACAGGATGAGTTTTGTATTATAGATAAGTAAGCTTACAAATTCTTTAACTGCTATTTCTCTGTGCCTTACTAAATTCTTCATTTTTTTTCCCCAAAAGATTTCTAACAAGCTGTCACCCTATTTTCCTGCCATTTGTACAATGCAGAAAACAGTCCTGGAAGCCCTAAAAATCATTAATTTTTTCCATCATTTTTAAGTGTTATTGCTTGATTCTAAGATTGAGTTTCACTGGGCATTCCTCATTTTGTTAGAGTGCCGACTATGTGTTTATTTGGTTTGTTACTGTGAAGAAATAGTTGAACTTCTGAAAGGGTTCATTTGCTGTTTTAGTCAACTCTGCCCTACTGCAGCCTGCCTAGGCCCAGACTTGGTTTCTGCTCTGAAGAGAAGTCTCACTGGGCCATCGCCTGACCTCTGGATCAAACTCTTACTGTGTGGCTCTGATTCTTGGGTTCTGTATTACAGGCTCCTCAACTTCCCTGACATTGCTGCCCAGGTGCTTCTGGTCATTGCCCTTCTCTAAATCTCATTCATCTGGCTCTTCCAGAGTTGTCATTTTTATTAGTTCTTAGTGCTTCAACAGTTATGGCATACCCGTAACAAATAGAGTTCATTCTTACCTAAGAAAAATACTAGCTTTATTTTAACTGTGGCGGTTTTCACAAGTGTGCAAAGAGAAAAATTGCAATTAGTTTCAGATAAACGCAGCTCAAATATTCTTTTACACTAAGGCATTAAACTGAAAGAAAGATTGAGGCACTGAGTCTTGTACTTTCTAATGATATATCTGAGGCATGATGGCATTCATGTGTCATTCTGGGACCTTGTTGCTTCTGAAAGCCAAAATAACGTGATTTTAATGTGTTCTTAGTAATCCTCATGCCTATCAATAAGAGCCTTTAATTTTTAGTCCCTGAGTGGTCAGACTTTTTTGTATTGCTAGCCCTCCTGTGGCCAAACCAAGTACTTCCCTAATTAATGTTAATAATTGGAAGACTCATTAGGGATGCACTGGTCTGCTGGGATAGACTGTGGTGATGAATGAAAGCATGAGATTGTGAAAGGAGGATGAAATCATTTTGGGTTCTTCAGTGCCATGTTTTAATTTAAAATGGCTATTTCAGGCCAAGGAGGGCTATTTGTGTTCAGCATTCAGTGGCTGAGTGTTATATATTTTCTTTTGAATTTTTTCTGCCACATTCTGGTATTAGTGGTCATTTTTAATGGTATATGAAATTGAAAGAGCCTTTGGGTTGAGAGGAAGGAAAATGAGGCTTTTAAAATATTGAACTATCTTGAATTTAAAAAGTGTGTCAAGAAGTATATGTTTTTAAAAAAGTAAATCAAAGTTGGACAAACTAGGTTTCTCTCATGAACATCTATAAAACACTGAGTTTGATTGCCCTGCAGCTGTTACTGGCTGTGAGATTTCCACATTTACTCCTCAATATCTCTTCCGTCTTTTCTCTGAGTTTATTTCCTCTTTCCTACTGTTTTGCCCTGGTCATGTGCAATTGCTTATGTCGAAAAATTAAGATGCTGTTGTTGTTTCTAAGAGCTTAAAAACAAGTGTGCTTATCTGTTAAAGACTTTTTAAGCACCTGTTAACAGTTGAATTTAACGTGTACCAGCTGTACCCCAGTTCCATGTTGCTTGAGTGGGAGATTTCTGAGATATTATCTGATTTTTCTGTGTTTTTATTGAAATGTGTTTGGTAAAGCTAGATGGCTTTAGTTAGTTGGAAGAAATTTAGATGAATCCTAGATTAGATGAAGTCCTTGCAAAATAGGGTCTTAACATATAATGATTCAAACATTCTAGTTTATAGTTTTTTATATAAGTTTCAAAATAGGTGAAGATAGAAATTCATTTGTACAAAATTGCCAGGAATTAAATTATACATCGTGACCACTGGGGTTTTTTTCTTTTTTTTTGAACATCAACCACTTTGTCCATCTGAATTTCCCTGTTGAGTTATTCTTTTGGGCATAATACTGTAGAATGGAGTTATGCTAGAGAAAATGTAAGTGCTAAGGATGTTTTATTCTTGTTGGCATATGAGTTTGCTTCAAATTGAGCTTTATGGAAAGAATAGTTGCTCAACAATTTTTTTTTTTTTTTTGCCTATCTAGTTTCAGGTCAAAGTCAAAATTCTACCCTTTTCCTCTCTTTACTTATTTCAGTAGGAAATTAAATTAGATATAGTAAAGATGCTTTAGTCACTTTATGACATACTTTTAAACAAACCAACTAAACCTTTCCTTTTACTTGTCTAAGCCAACTTCTAGTGATAAGTTTGAAGGTAAGGCCCAATCAACATGCTGGATTTTGGTGATTGATCAATAGAAGACAGGCTAAGATTTTCACTAGAGATTTAATATTTTTAATATGTGAGGTTTTCGAGGTGTAACATGAGAAATAATGTTCATTCTTAATGAGTGAAAGTATGTCTCAATTTGAGGCTTAGCTACATTGTGTTCTGGGACTGCAACTTGAGACCTGTGAGCCAAGTGGCCAAGGCTACTTCCAACAGCCTGAATTGTAGTGTCCCCTAGCCAAATGTATGCAACCGGAGGTCTAAAGTGGCAAGTGGGAATTTCATAGAAATGAGTAGTAATGTTGAAGGGTAATAGTGTTGGGATATCACTTTTAATTTGAATTAGAATTCCAATTACTGGCTCGAGGATGAAGTTTTTCCATTTTCAGAACCATAGCAAAATGAATTGGGGTTACTAGAAACCATAATCTAATTAAGGAAGAATCTAGCTCCCAAGGATTGAACATGCCCAGTGGGATTGTTTGTGAAGATCACAAGCTTGATGAGTTCTCGTTGACATGCTAGATCCTGGGCATAACTTCCTTCATTCTTAAAATTATCCTCTGTGAAGTGATAGTAATCCATAATTGCAGTCACCTCCTAGAGCTGTTCATGATCATCAAAACAGAAAATCCATGGAGAATCCTTACCAGAGTAATGGTCAGTAAATATGTTGACAATTACAGGAATTCAAAGGAATAAGATTTTTGACTTAGAGCCCAGACTAGGTTAGAGATTGCTCAGGACAGAGCCGCCTATACCAGTGCTTCTTCAGCTGTGTCCAGAGCTTCTTAAAGACTTATTAAAATTCAGCTCTCTGGGATCCAACTTCAGTGTTCTTGATTTATGTTGCTTTGGGATAGAGTTGTCAGATACATTACAGGATGCCCAATTAAGATTGAATTTCAGCTGATTTTTTTTTGACAGGTTTGAACTCAGGGCCTCATGCTTGCTAGGCGGGAGCTGTACCACTTGAGCCATTCTGCAAGCCTTCTTTGTGTTGGGGATTTTCAAGCTAGAGTCTCATGAACTATTTGCCTGGGCTGGCTTTGAACAGTGGTCCTCCTAATGTCTGCCTCCTGAGTAGCTAGGATTATAGGCTTGAGCCACCATCTCCTCCCCCCACTCAACTGATTTTTAAGTATGTTCCATGCAAAATTTTGAAACATGCTTATACTAAAAGCAAATAAACAAACCATCACATATCTAAAATTTAAAGTTAACTTGGCATAGTGTTGTTTTGGCATTATTATCATCATCGTCACCACCACAGCATCATCATCATTTTTGCTGAGTGGGGGAAACTTAGTCTGCAGAGGGCATGTTTGAATATAAGTTCCTTACCAGCTAATGTTACTTGTTCAGGATCACACTTTTCCTTTGAGACAGAGTCTCAGTATATTGTTCAGATTGGCCTTGAATTCATGGTCTCAATGATCTTTTTGCCTCAACCTCCGTGTACCGGATCACACATTGAAAATCTCTATCACTTCAGGTGGATGGAACTGAAGAGTGTATAATAATCATTTACAAAAAAATCTATAGTACATGCTGTAAAGTTCCCTGGGAATTCAGAATATACCCAGGATAGGTACAATTAGCCCCTAAATAGTAATAAGTTAATGGGTATTATAGATATGTAATATAGCTTTTAAAAATAAGAAACATGAGTTTGATATCATTTGTAAAGGCATGTAAATAAATGCATTGACTTAAATGAGATGAAGATACAGGTTCCCTGTTTTAACATACTTTTATCTTGGCACATCTTCATAAATTTCAGATTTATAACTTTTCAGTGACAGGAATTATCTTTGGGCTTTGGTGTGAAAGGGCCCATGGCCAAACCTTAAACTCATCTGTGCTTTAACCTTAATCTCCTTCGAAGTCAAAGGCCAGAAATTAGTCATACATAAGGCAGTGTAGGGAGTGGTTATTTCATGGGCTTTAAAGTTAGGCAGTTATTTATCCGAGCCTTAGTTTTCTCATCTGTGTAGTGGAAATAATAATAGAACCCATCTCATAGGGTTATTGTGAGCATGATGTATTAAAGTGCACATAAAGCAGGGCTTAGCACTCGTTAAGCACTAAAATGCTGACTAAAACAGGATAAGGGTTAATGTGACTGTAATGATCTATTTACTGGATAAGTTCTTAAGACATTGCTGACAAATCCCATGAGCCAAGTTGTGCTTTTGATAGAGAAACAGAGTGACTCATGGTTGACAGGAAGATACAGGTTTAAACTTAGTTACTTGGTCTGTTAGAATATTAGCTGCACAAGAACAAGGCCCATTCTTGTTCTGTTATTTTATCCTTAAAGTCTACAGTGGTGCCTTCTACATATTTTTGGAAATGACTACAATTGGCCAATACTTTCAATGAGTTATATTTAAAAGATTATATAGTTATATATAGGCCAACTCATTATATTGGAAGATTATGTTCCTACAATGAGACATTAAAGGTTTAGAATTTCTTGAATAACAAACCTGAGCATATACACAGAATCAGAAAATATCAAAGAAAACTGAAAAGTTTTTATAAATTTTTACATTGATCAATTGTGCTTGTGTAGGAATGAAGTCATTTAACTTGCTCTTTTTTTCTTTTTAACATTTTGATACATTGTGCTGCCTTAAAAACCTTTATTGTTTTTGAGCTGGGAGGTGGGAGTTCTCATGCCTGTAATCCTAGCTACTTGAGAGACTGAGATTGGCAGTACCATAGTTCTAGCCCAGCTGGGGCTAAAAATTTCATGAGATTCCATCTAAGTAGAAAAAAGCTGGGCATGGGGTACATGCCTATCTTCATGGTGATAGTCAGAAATGTAAAATAGAAGGATTGCAGTCCAGTCTGTCCTGGGCAAAACGTGAGACCTTGTTTAAAATTACCAGAGGGGGAAAAATAATGATGGGGAGCCGGAACAATGGGTCAAGGCGTAGAACACTGGCCTAGCAAGCTCGAAGCGCTGAGTTCAAACCCCAGTACTTGTCCCCCTGCAAAAAAAAACTATTGTTTTTAAAAGTCGATTTGAATAGTGATCCAGTCACATGCTTCAGATTTAAAAAGCATAGAAGTTTATATTGTAATGTATTGTAAATATCTCTCTGATACTCCTGTCTGCAAGACCTTTTTCCCACAGGCAACTTACAGTATTACTTTCTTGTTTATCATTTTAGAGAATTTTTTTTGCACACACTAGCAAAGATGTATATATTCGTTTCTCCTATTGTACATAGTAACACCTTATAAACAGTGTTCTGAACATTGATTATTTTCATTTTACACACAATGGAGTTTTCATATTGTCTGATACAGCTAGAGAGTATTTTTTTCTATTGATATACTATAATTTATATGGCCAGTCCCCTATTGAGGGACATTCAAGTGGTTTCCAATTCTTCATTAGTATAAGCAGTGCTACAGCATACATGACCGTTCCCACATGTGTGAAACTATATGTAAGATAAATTTCCATCTGTATGTAAGATAGTGGTGGAATTGGTGGGTCAAATGGCATGTGCATTTGTAGTTTGGTGTACATGCTAGCATCATCGTTCACTGTTCTTTATTCTTTACATTCTCATCAACACATGTACTATTGACAGATTCCAATTCTGATTTTTTTTAAATTGTCTTATTTTAGTTTGAATTTATATTCCTGTTAATTGTATTAAGCAATTTTTATATTTCCTTTTTTATTATCTGTCTGTTCTATTTTGAACAATTTTTTCATTCTTTTTTTTTCCCTTATTGACATGTAGAGATACTTAACAGAGAATTTATCATTTTGAGAGATGTTTTGTAATTTTCCCCTTTTACACTTTGACTTTCCTTATCATGCTTTTTGCTGTGCAGAAATGGTTAATTTGTATTTTGCTAAATGTAATAAATTTTTCCGTTATGGCTTACATTTGTGAAATAGTTATAAAAGACTTCCACCAGCTGAGGATATAATGTAAGAAATTTTATCATGATTTCTTTCAGTACTTTTTCTTTTTTTACATTTAAATATTTAATCCATTTGGAAATTATCTAGGGATAAAGCAGGAGAAACTCATTTGACTTCTGCTTTGACTTTGCTTTATTTGTGACCCCACTAATTCATCTAGTTTTTTTTGAGTGCCATTTATGTGAAGGGAAGTTTGCTAGATGGCCTCTTGTGAGACATCTTATAGCTTAGTAGGATGGGTAGGATTTCCAAAGCAAATACCACATAAAAAGCATAAGAACTGTAATGCTAGACATGTTTGGGAATGCAAAGAAAGGGGTGATTAATTCTTTTTTCTGTGTGTAGGTAAAAACAAGACTCAGAATAAAGAAATATTTAGATCATACTCATTTTAAGTGATAAGTATCTTAAAAACAATTTAGTTTTATGAATACTTTTATGAAATGCTAATTGAAAGATTGATTTGCAAGAATATGTGCAGTCTGAGTTATAAGAATCTAGAGTGTTTAGTGTGAATAGAGTAACTGATGATATGATTCACATTTATAAGGCTGATTGCTCCCTCTGATATTTGTTAGCTAAGTAAAATAAATGAACAAATAAAAGTGACTTAGAAAACTAATTTGAGCAATCCAGTTTTCAATAATTTTAGAGGGTGTTCGTACAAGAAGCCTAACTTCATGATTTTACTTTGGAACTTCTTTTGAGGAAGAATCAAGAAATAATTTTTAACTGTTTAAATGCTACAGATCCTGTTCTTTTGCACACCTATATTTTATATCCATTTCACTCACAATATGTTTATGAGTCCTCTGCTTTTCACTAGTTTGTACACTCTTGTTTTTCTGTTCCCCAGCAATTTTATAAGATAATAACAATATGTGATAAAATATCAAGTAGTTACCACTGCTTTTGTACCAAGATGGACTAAGATACTTAGAAAGGTGACAGAATAAATTCTTAGGTGATGAAAGTAAAGAAGCTTAATTGTGTGGGGAAATGTATAATACTTGGTACATCTAATGAAGGTAGGCAAAATTCTCAGTCACCCTACAGGACTTAAATGCATGGAGCCATAAGATGTTAGATGAGCTCACAGAACATAACTGATGAGGGAATTGCTTCAATTTTGAGAGTCAGGTAAAATGTATAAGTTGACATAATGTTAAGTACCAGCAGGCAGCTATTGTCAATTGTCAACTGGAAAAGATACTGATTGTTTGAAAAATAGAATATATATATATTACATACCATAGTCAAGTATGAATTAACCTAGTGTTATTAACAAAATAAAGAATGGAAAAGACAGAAGTTGACATTGTGAGCTGCTAAAATTCAATTGTGAGGTGGCAGGAAAGGCATTTGTGGATCATTTGGGAACATTTGACAATTCAAGTTTGTTATGTAAAAGTCAAGTTAGTAGTGTCAATATGTAATGTATAATGGATGGCACTCAAGGAATGCTGATGAATGCATTTAGAACCTGTTGACTTTTGAGATAAGGGGAGCAGAGACCACCAGGTATATTTTGACTGAGGATTGTGAATCTGAGGCCCTACAGCCTCAGCAGTTAATGACTTTCTAGTTCAGTTACATTATTCTGTAGCTGAGGAGAGTGAAACATAAAAAGCAGTCATTTTTCTATGTGTATACAAGGTAAATTTGGTGGCAGAGATTAGCTATCAAGTTTTCCAGCTTGCTTCATTCCTTTTTTCTTTTTTTCTGTGCACATTTCTCCTGTTCCATAGTAGTTCTCAGTGTTCAGTGCCCCCATATGATGTTTGGTTAAAAAAAAAATGCAGATTTCTGATCTCTAACCTCAAAGATTTTGAGGTTTTCAGCAGGTTTGGAAAGAAGACCCAAGAATCTACATGTTTATGTAAGCACCCACTCAGATGCAGCTGGTTCTTGTGCCACCTTTCTGGAAAGATGAATCATGTCATGCATTAAACTGAAGTAACAGATGTTAAGTAACACAAGTAGGGACTGGGGAAACCTGGACTTTTATCTGCACTCCGGTATCTTTTTGATGTATGGTTTTCATGTTCTGGTATATTGAGTAACTCTACCTAGAGGCTTAAGAAATATCTGAAATCAACATGGTGCCCTTGTGGTGTGATGTGTGCGTATGTGTGTGTGTAGTGGTGATGGTGGTGGGGGGATTCATGCTTGTAAATAAAATTAAATTGGCCAGTATGAGTTACCTTTAAATAGGCATTTAAAAGAAGAAGAGTATGTTATCTAAACTTTTAATAGCAGTTTAATCTGGAACTGATTATAGAGATGCTAATCTAAGTACTGGTGTCTCTTTACTTTCACCTATTGAGCAACCTGGGGATAATCACCCATAATCACCTCTTAAAGGCTCCACTTCCTAATGCCATCACATAGACAACCCCTGAAATTTGGAGAGGACATATTGAAACTGTAGTAGAATGTTAATGGATAACTAAAATTCCCCAGGAAAAAAGACATGGAGATTTTCAGTGTTAGTGAGTCATTGGGTGAAAATAAATGATGGAGAAGTCCAATGGAAAAGGTAGTAGTGTTTGTGAATGAAGACTTTAAGGAATACTTTAGGTGTAAGTAAAAAGAAAATATTGAGGAAAGCAGACAATTATTTGAATGGTCATACTTGTGCATAGAAGGACTTAAATACAACACCCTATTCTGTATTCTTTTGTTTCTGCATCCTTAAAGCTTACGTAAATGACTCCATTTCTTATATGGAATGCTTTATAAGTTTCTCCTCCAAATTTGCTGCAATACAAATAGTCAGTCTGAATCATAGCCGTGAATGATTGAATAAGCTAAAACATGAACTTGCCTGGAAAAGAAGGCTGGAACTGAAAAATCAATAAGCTTAAGAAAAAACTAGTAAAAGCTTATTCAATATAAAAATTAACAACAAATCAAGAATAATAAATATCAATGTGATTTGGATAATCATTTTACTTTGAACTATAGAAATTTAAAGAACCCTGATAAACCTTGTAAACACTTATGGAATATTTCCAGCATTTAAAAGGCTATGGCAGAATGCAGGGAGTATAAGCAAAATTATATAAAAAGAATTCCTTCCAGAATAACATAAATCACTTTAGCAAAATTAAATAGTAAGCTTTGGGATAGATATTTTACTGGTTTAAAAAGCTATGGGCTACCCACAGAGTGGGAGAAAGTATTTGCCAGCTACACATCAGACAAAAGGACTGATAACCAGAATATATAGGGAACTTAAAACACTAAACTCTCCTAAAATCAATGAACCAATAAAGAAATGGGCAACTGAACTAAACAGAACTTTCTCAAAAGAAGAAATTCAAATGGCCAAAAAACACGTGAAAAAATGTTCACCATCTCTAGCCATAAAGGAAATGCAAATCAAAACCACACTAAGATTCCACCTCACCCCTGTTAGAATAGCCATCATCAAAAACACCACCAACAACAGGTGTAGGTGAGGATGTGGGGAAAAAGGAGCCCTTGTATGTTGCTGGTGGGAATGCAAGCTAGTGCAACTGCTCTGGAAAAAAATATGGAGGCTTCTTAAAAATCTAAACATAGATCTGCCATCTGATCCAGCAATCCCCCTCCTGGGGATATACCCAAAGGAATGCGACACAGGTTACTCCAGAGGCACCTGCATACCCATGTTTATTGCAGCACTATTCACAATAGCCAAGTTATGGAAACAGCCAGGATGCCCCACTACTGACAAATGGCTTAAGAAATTGTGGTACTTATACACAATGGAGTTTTACTCAGCCATGAAGAAAAATGAAATCTTATTATTCTCAAGGAAAGGGATGGAACTCGAGAACATCATTCTGAGTGAGGTTAACCAGGCTCAGAAGACCAAAAATCATATGCCCTCTCATATGTGGACTTTAGATCTAGGTCAAATACAGCAATGTTGTTGGACTTGGGTCACATAGTAAGGGGAGAGCACATACGGGAGGTATGGGGATAGGTAGGAAACCCAAAGCATGAAAGTATTTGATGTCCCCATTGCAGAGGAGCTAATACAGAAACCTTAAAGTAACAGAGGTCAATATGGGAAAGTGATCAGGAACTAGTGAAAAGGTCAGGTAGAGATTAATCAATTTAGGTTGTAACACACTTGTGCATGGAAGAAATGCTAGGAATCTCTCTGTATAGCTATTCTTATCTCAGCTAGCAAAAATGCTTTGTCCTTCTTATTATTGCTTATGTCTTCTCTTCAACAAAATTGGAGAAAAGGACAGAACAGGTTCTGCCTGGAAGCTAGCGGGGTGGGGAGGAAAGGGAGGAAGCTGGAGGAGCAGAGGGGAGAAATGGCCCAAACAAGGTATGCACATATGAATAAATGAATACAAAAAAAGCTATGGAGATTCTGGGGAAGCTTTTAAGTGCCATTCTATTGAAAGAATGATATTTAGTTTGGTAATCAAACCAAGTATAGTGTTATATGAACATAATTTATATTGACTTAAAAAGACAGTACTCCCATTAATAGCTAGTAGACACTTTCCAATTTATAAAATGAAGGCCTTGCTATAAAAATGGGGGCTGTTTTTGGGAAATAGTCATTATTTTTGAATTTTTGAACTAGATGTCTCCCACTAACCAGGAAGCACTTACCAGATTCTAGGATCATATTATACCATTTCTGAAACAAACAAATAAATAGATGTACTCATATTCAGTTGTGGTAATGCATGAACCATTAGATTGTGAGTATAGTTAATACATTAGCTTTGAAATTATCAGATTCATAAAGTAAAAATAAAAAATATATCTGGGGGATTATATATATATTATAATGTATAGGATACTCAAAACCTTATATTTAATTTTAGAGTTGGAAGGAATCCCATTTTTACAGTGGTAAAACTTTGATTTGGAGATGTGAATTGACTAATTATTGATAGATAACTTATTTGGGCAACAGTCCAGATAGACTATAGAGTTAATTAGAAGAATGGGGAAAGGAACAGTTCAGTGTAAGGTGGTACAGACAGGTCAGTGTTTCATTTCCTCCACACCTTCCCTGGTAAGACATTAGCAATGGCTTCCTACTTGGGCTTCTCCAGACAGAACGACCAGAGGTGGGTCCAGTAAGGGGCATTTGGAGAATTAGGAGTCAGAGGTAATACATCCTAGAGTAGTCTTTAAGCAGCCTGGTTGAAGACTCTCTCAGGTTATACATTCCTATGGTAATGTTGGAGGACTTTATATGTTTCTACTATAAACAGATAATCTTCAGACATGTGAACCCTTAAAACACCTATGGCTACATGTTATAATTTTCCCATTTACTATTTACTATATTTAAAACATTTTGTATTTTTAAACTTCTTAACCTTAGTTACTATATAAGAGTTCTGATGAGCTGCAGTTATTAATATTGTATATGATTATACATTATTTCTAAGTAGTATCTGATGTTAGTTTATATAAGAAGTATGCTTCTTGGCAGTGGCCATTTTAACCCTTTTGTTCTTTTTTTTTTTTTTTCTACTGGTGTTAGAACTCAGGGCTTCATGCTTTCTAGGCAGGTGCTCTTCCACTTAAACCACTTCACCAGCCCCTTTTTTTGTTTTTTTGGAGGTTTTTCTTTACTGTATAAGTTTTTATTAGTATATTTTAATTATACAACGTAAGTATCTCTGTCGTAAGTTAGCTTTTGAATATATACTCTGAAAGAACAAGTACACTTCTGAAGTTATTCCTAACAGTAGTGTAATATATCAATAGATGAAATCAGTGGCAGTTTTCTTATGAGAGACAGAGAATAGAGTTAAGAAGTTTGGGAATGAAGATCTGGTCAACTGGTAAGCATGTGTGTATTAGAATGGTTGACTGTCTAACCCACAGTCACTCCAGCAATCTTCTCTAATGGCTCTTGGAAGTTTTCAAAGCCTTTGTCCATTAGCATTCAACTTTGTGCTGCTGAAAGAATTTATCCTATTCTGAGCACTTCTCACAGCCTGTGTGATACATCTCTCCATAAGTTGCTTTTCCCCTGTCTTCACAAGAGCTCTATTATCAGAGTACCTATCTGGTAGATAGGCACATATCTGATTGATTACCCAAATTGATTGTGAACTTTCTGTGATGTGAATATTGCCTTTTTGTTGTTTTTGAATTCCAGACCAGCACATTGAAGTGTAAGTCATCAAAATATTTAAACTAAACAACCCAGAGATAAATATTGGATGAATGTGATGAGGGATCAGGGCAAGGAAGTCATAAGTAAGCCCCTTTACATGCCTGTGATGTACACAATACTCGGGAACTGGGACCAATCAAGGACATGATAAGGATTCAGGGCTCAGTGGTACTAAAAGCTTAAGAGTGTCCTTAAACTAAGAGTCTCCCCACTCTCCACTCCATAGTAGCACTTGCCATTCTACGTTTCATAATTGTGACTGATCCAGTGGAGTGATGGTAAACTGGCTTACTAAAAAACTAAACTAAATTAAATGAAACTAAGCTAGTGTTTAGTTAATTGTTAATTATTCTCATCTGTCACATATACAATACTGCTTTAGATGTTGAAGACATTTAATAAATATTTGCTGAATGCAAAGTTTCCTTGATTTAAAATTTCTACTTTGGTGGTAGGATGAGGTAATGAAATTACTGTAGGGGAGTAAATCCAGTATGTTCCTTGCCCAAAGATAACCAATTATGGGAAAGAATATACCAGTGTGTTTTTTTAAAATATTGTTTAATGTTGTAATAAATGCAATAGAGCAACACTGGCATAAATCATAGTCTTACTTCTCCATTATTCCTTGATCTTCAGTGGTATACAATTAAAAATATTCTGGTGTATGCTTATAACAGTGCTCTGATTTTTCCCTTTCCTTTCTTTACCTCTAGGTTCATTTCAAATGAACCTCTCCTTGGTCCCATAAGGCCAGTCTGTTTTTGCATTCCTTAGTTCTGATTTCTTTTGGCAGTATGAATAGATGTGCTTGACAGATTATATCTGAAAGGGGCTTTGGTAATTGCTTGTTCTGTTCGGTGACTGTGTTGCTGACAGATGGGTACAGGGAATATTGAAAGTGTTCTGGACCTCCGCATCCTTCTTCAGCTTGTGAGTGGGGAGCACTGCCAGCATTTTTCATATTATCTATTAGCAAATTTAAAAAGAATCGCTTGGATCTTCCTATCATTTTGGAGTTATAACTAGCTCATGTTTATGGCTAGGTTCTTTCCCACTTTTTCTCCTCCCCCTTTATTATATGCTTTTTGGAATAAAGAAAATTCTCAAGATGTTAGTGCAGGCTGTCATGAATGGGTGCCAACAGTTCTTACAGACTTGTTAAAAGATTTAGTTTTTGCCTGAGAATTACACATATGGCTTAGAATGATAATATTAGGAACTGTGTTGGTTGAGATAATTGGCAGATCACACCTTAAGAAAAGTGATTGGCTGACTTATTTCTTTCGTTGTCTCCATCACAGTCAAATTTCCATTATTTATTAAATACTATAAAAATGTCATTTATCCTGTTTTATTGGGGGCTTCTGTTAGTTGAGTTTGAATTATTTAAAGCATTCTTATATTGCCAACTTAGTAACAGCTAACAAAATCAAAATGAGCAAAGGTAGGGGATCCCAATAATCACAGACTATAATGCTGATTTATCAAGGGAAGAACAGTCACCACCCGGGTTATTCTAAAGTTGATCTTGCTCAGTAGAAAAATAAACAATCATCAGTGAGAAATGGGTCCTTGAGCCCTTATCAATGAAAAGTCATTACCCACATTGACACAGAAGATGTTGGTCTACAGGGTGTTATTGGAGAGGTAACTGAGGTTGTGGCGTCCAGACGGACCTTCTGTACACAGCAAATCTTTATAGAACTCCTTGAGATTTAGGGCAAATGAATGTTTCTATTTCACTTTCCTGAAAAAAGAAGTGAGAGGATGACCTATAAAATACCCATAGTTGCAGTAATTATCAATTCAGCATTTGTCTAAATATCAACATTGTAAAACGTGCTTTTTGTAACACTCAATACTTATGTTGATGATAATGAATATTTATTTCTGTTTACAATAAAGATTCTAAGATTAAATTAACTTAATTGTTTCCTTTTGCTTTCAGGTCTGTTATTTACTGTGTGTAACTGTGAAAGATAATGTATACAGAATTAGATATATATTTTTATTTCTTAATACATGGAAGAAGAGGCTCCTGTATTTCAGCCATAAAAACTTTGACTGGGCAATCTCTTTCACAGTGTAGTGTATGATAAACATAACCAAAAGCAGCAATAAGTTACACAAATGATGGAAATGGGACAGGCCTTTGTTAAAGTTTGGACAGTATAGATTAGAAGAGGAAAATGCCCTTAATTATTCATTTCTACTTAATGCCTTCATTAAGAAGGCTTTTTTGAAAAGCTAGCAAATATGCAATGAATTTATAAATCTGTGGTTTTTTTCTTCACTTTAATAACTTTTGTGAAATAATTTTGAGCTATAAACATGCCAATTTGTAAGCTCTTGGATCACCATCGTAAGCATTTTCATTTTTTCCCTTCTAGTAAGACAGCTGTTCCTGTAAATTATTCCAATGATTGTTATAAAGTAGGAAATCTCTTGGATTATACCTAGTTCACTTTGCAGAAGAGAGAAATGAGGGCCCCCAAACTTAAGGGATTTGTTCAAGATTGTGTGGTAACTTAAGTCAGAGCCTGGAGAAGAACCTAGATCTTCTCATTCCTGCTCCCTACTCTTCCTTCTAATCATGCCACCTCCTATCATATTCTCAGTCTGGATGAATTGCCCTGTGAAAGATTAAAAGTATGCAGTTTTCAGTCTAATTCAGCAATTACTATCAATATTTTCCTCCATGTTTTAATAATTATAGAGTTCACATTTATTTTTCATAACCACAAATGCAAAAATGCTCTATACATATTTATTCACTAAATGAGTGAAACTGGTGGTTTTTTGCATTTGCATTTTTATAACTTCCAAGAAGTTAAAATCAGAAAAGAAACAAAGATAGACCCATCTGGTTTGTTTGCAAAGACTTTATCACATGACATCATGCGAGTCAGTGTTCCTAATCAGAAGCAAGCCAATATGGTAGAGGTAATGGATTTTCAGAATAGTATAGGTGCTCCTTTTTAATTCCCCCAATAAGTAGATGCAAATATTTTTCAAAATCTGTTTATATGTGAAATTGCTGTTATGTTATTGTCTTATTTGTTATAATTGTAATACTTATCTTTTGTAATGGGTTATTCACACGGATTCAAAGAAAAGTAAGTTTATGGTTCTGTATGCACCTGTTGCTCATACTTTCCCCTTTTATATCAGTTTTACCTCTCCTGATATACTTAGTGGAATTTTTATGACTTACTGGCTATCCTCAGTACATAAGAAGACAAATCTTACGTTGTGCCTCTGAACCTTGATATAATTCCAAGACTGCTAATTTTGTAGCAACTACAAATCTAGCCTCTTGTTCTCCAGTCACATACATGGTTTTGATTTTAGGATATATTTTTATATCTCCAAATCAGAAAAAATTTAATTTCTTTTTCTTATCACCATGGTTACCTTGAAATAATAACCCATTTTACCCTTTAATATATATATGACTTGCACATGGTTTTGATAGCTCTTAGAATTAGTAGATTATTCAAACCACTGCAGGAAAGAGTTGTTTTACTTTGGGGAACTATCAGCTTACTTGCATAAATGTATTTATGATTGAAAATTGAAGTAATGCACTGTTAGTTTTCTAAAATAGTTGGTATGGTTGTCAGAGTTCTTAACAGTCTTTGTATTAGAGTTGGGATTTCCCAACTCTAATTGAAAGAAAAAGCAAAGGAACTAATCTTTAATAGCCTTGCATTCTGTTTGTTCTCTTGGGCTTGTAGTAAAGAACAGGTGTTGGAGTTGTGTTGAAATTAGTTGGGAATCATGAAAAAATAAAGTATAACTCTTTGAGATGGCTTGGGCAAAATGACTTTGCAACACCACAATTACCTTGGTCCCATCTGAGAAAACTCAGCTTGTGTTCAATAGCTCTTGTTAACTTGAAAAACTCTAGGATTGCATATATAATGAATAGGCCAAAAATGCATGAGGTTTTTTTTTTTTGTAATGTAGATGAAGGTAAGATGTCATATCAGAACTGAAATTTGCATATTAGAATAATTTAGTTATCTCCTTTAAAGAAATAAATGGACATGAATATTCATGGACAATTAAAATATTAATGGTATACTGCTACTTCAGTTTGAAGTCTCTAGCCATCCATAAATAGTTTCACTTAAACTTGATTAACAGTGAAAGGATACTTTCGCATATAGTGTGATATATTGGCGTTTTGTCTCTGAAATGAAAATGTAGTACCTAACATGTGTAAATAATTTGTTTATTCTTGTAATGCATCATTGCTTTTGATAAGAAAAGACTCTTCTTTTTCAGTATAAAGTAAGGTGTGGACAGAGTGTGAAAATCTGTTGATACTAAAATGCTTTTCTTAGAGTTGCAGTCTTCATCGTTATTATGTTTCATTTTCATTATTTGGTTGCTTCAGTTGACTACCTGTTTGTTTGTTTGTTTGTTTGTTTATGCAGTGCTGGTAATTTAACCCATGGTTTTATATATGTTAGAGAAGGGCTTTATCACTGAGCTACACCCCCAGCCCGAATTTTAAGTTTTAGTCTTAGTAAAATACAGCACAAATTTTAGTCACCTTATCCATTTTAAGTGTATAGTGTAGTAATTTAAAATTCATTTATATTGTTGTGCAGCTATTACCACCATCAATCTCCAGAACTCTGTATATCTTGTGAAACTCAAACTCTGTACCCGTTTAGCAATAACTCCCCATTCATCCCTCCCTATAACCCCTGGCAACTAGTACTCTTCTTTCTGTTTTTATGAGGAGCATCATGCAGCATTTATCTTTTTTGTGACTGACTTATTTCATTCAGCATAACTTCTTCAAGGTCCATCTATGATGTATTATGTATGAGAAGTCCTTCTTCTTAAGTCTATGTAATATTCCATTATGTGTATGTGCAGTATTTTATTTATTCATTCATCTGCTGATGGGTATTTTGGATTGCTTCCAGCTTTTGGCTGTTGTGAATATTGCTACTATGAACATGGGTGTTTAAATACTCATTTGAGACTCTGCTGTCAGTTCTTTTGGATACATACACAGAAGTAGAATTGCTGGATCATATGGTACATCTAGTTTTAATTTTTTGAGGGACCTTGTGCTTCTTTCCCACTAATGGTATACATTGGTTCTCATTTCTCTACATTCTCATCATCACTTGCTATTTTCTGTTTGATGTGGAGTTTTTTTAAGTTATAGAAGCTGCATATTCTTATAGTAGAGATTCCAACAATGCAGTTTGTAAAGTAAAATTGAAAATCCTTCTTCACTCTTCCTTTAACTCCTACACATTGATGAACACTAAGTCCTTTCTCAGATGTAAGTTTCACATTCCTCTAAAATCCTTCTTGAGGTCACTCTTTTAACAGCACCTTCTCACACACAATGTATGTAATTACTCCCTTTTTGGAACCCCTCATTTAAGGTACTGCCTCTTGCTGTAGAAACTTGCACTTAGGGAATGCTCAGGAGTGTTCATTTGTGTGGTGCATGTGTTTTTCATCTTGGTGGTACCAGCAGTGGCTAAGTCACTCACAAGTCATGAGTAATCAAAAACAGATGTCTTAAATGAATACATATGAACAACATGGGAAGAACTTTTTAAAAAACATTTTATTAGCATATATTAGTTGTACAGAGGGGTTTCTATTGTCACATTTCCAAATATGTTTACAATGTACCTTTGGGAGAAATGTTGAAGGAATAACTGGGTCTTTTTCCTTCTGAATTGACTGAAAGAAATCTTACCCTGGCCATGTCTTACTTATGCATTCCCATACATTCACTTTAAGGCAAATGTGGGCCCATGAAGATGGCTTCACTATTTAATGATGCTTTTGATGTAGGATCAGAAATTGTTATATCCACTAACTATTCTGAGTTGTTAACACTGGTTTAGAATTATGGAAATTGGAAGTTAAGTGGAAGCTATGAGATGGTCCAGTGAAAACTTTAGTTTATAGATGTGGAGTTTGACATGTCAAAGACTTCTACACTAGGTTGTTAAGAACACCATTTTTAAACAGTGTTCTTTATTTTCCATAGCCTTATTGTTAAGGAGTCCTATCTTTCAGAACCATAGGTGTTTTAGAAACCTCTGTATCTAAGACAAAATGGAGGAGATTGCTTTGTGGTGTTTAGCTTTAACATACTTAATCAAATAGCAATACTGTAATTACATCTTAGATATCCTTATGCAACCATAATCCCTATATTTTTTAATTTTAAATAAAGGATTTATAAATGGAAGTTTTCCTTAATTTTATTTATAGATGCAAGAATGATTAGAAACCTTGCTATTTTGTATAAGTATGAATAATGATCACATGGGTAATGATTAAAACTTCAGGGAAATGCATTTTAAGTGACAATGGAAACAAATCACTATGATCCGATTGCCGTTTATCAAGGTAATCAGAAAAATTCTAAACAACAAACGCATGTTAAAAAGAAAAAGCAAATGAAATATAAAAGAGTTGGTGGGCTTTTGAAAGCTTCCTTTTTGCAAGTGAACTGCATCCTTTAGGAAATAACAGTATGTGTAAAATCAAGAAATATCCATATTTTCCCCTTCCCACAGTGGCCTTTGCCAGTTTAAGATTACTAAATTCATTCCTATACCGTGAGCATATCAACTACAGTCAAGTTTTAGGTTTCCTTCCCTTTTCCTATTCTTCCTGTGTGCGTTCTCCTCTTAGTGTGTGGCCCATGTCCAATAGTATTACTGCATTTAGGTCTATAATCTGCATATGAGAGAGATCATGCGATTTTTGGTCTTCTGAGCCTGACTAACTTTGCTTAACATGATGTTCTCCATTCCCATCCTTTTTCCTGTGAATGACAAAATTTCATTCTTCTTTGTGGTTGAATAAAATTCCATTGTGTATAAATACCACATTTTCTTAACCCATGTGTCACTGGTGGGGCATCTTGGCTGTTTCCATAGCTTGGCTATTGTGGCTAGTGCTGCAATAAACACGGGTGTGCAGGTGCCTTTGTAGTAACCTGAATCACATTCCTTCAGGTATATCCCTAGGAGTGGTATTGCTGAATCATATGGCAGATCTATTTTTAGATCTTTACGAAGTCTCCATATTGCCTTCCATAGTGGTTGTACAAGCTTACATTCCCACCAGCAGTGTTTGAGGGTCCTTGCCAACATTTGTTGGTAGTGGTGTTCTTGATGGTAGCAATTCTAACAGGCGTGCTGTGGAATCTTAGTGTGGTTTTGATTTGCATCTCCTTTATGGCTGGGGACGGTGAGCATTTTTTCATGAGTTTTTGAGCCATTTGGACTTCTTCCTTTGAAAAAGTTCTGTTTAGTTCACTTACCCACTTCTTTATTGGTAAATTGATTTTTGGAGAGTTTAGTTTTTTGGGCTCCCCGTATATTCTAGTTATCAGTCCTTTGTCTGATGCACAGCTAGCAAAGATTTTGTCCTGTTCTGTGGGTGGTTTAGAGACCATTTCTTTTGTTGTGCAGAAGCTTTTTAATTTTATGAAGTCCTGTTTGTCAATCCTTTTCTCTTAGTTGCTGAGCCATTTGAGTTCTACTGAGGAAGTCCTTGCCTATACCTATTGCTTCCAGTGTATTCCTTGATCTTTCCTGTACTAACTTCAAGGTTTCTGGTCTGATGTTAAGGTCCTTAATCCATTTGAGTTGATCCTAATATAGGAACTGAAACATGGATCTAGTTTCAGTTTTCAGCAGGCAGCTAACCAATCTTCCCAGCAACATTTATTGAAGAGGCTGTCTTTTCTCCATTGTATGTTTTTGGCACCTTTGTCAAAAAACTAGGTGGGTGTAGCTGCGTGAATTCATATCTGGGTCTTCTATTCTGTTCCACTGGTCTTCATATCTGTTTTTGTGCCAGTACCATGCTGTTTCTATTGCTATGGGTCTATTATATAGTTTGAAGTCAGGTATTGTGATACCTCTAGCATTGCTCTTTTTGCTCAGTATTGCCTTGGCTATTCACATTCTTTGTATTTCCAAATTAACTTTAAGGTAGATTTTTCAATCTCTGTGATGAATGTTATTGGGATTTTGATGGGAATTGTGATAACCTGTAGATTGCTTTTGGTAGTATAGCCACTTTTACTTTGTTGATTCTTCCAATCCATGAGGATGAGAGATCTTTCCACCTTCTGTAGTCTTCTTCGATCTCTTTCTTCAATAGTTTAAAGTTCTCCTTGTAGAGGGTGTTTACCTCCTTTGTTAAGTTTATTCCTAGATATTTGATTTTTTTGAGGCTGTTGTAAATGGAATTGTTTTCCTATATTCTTTCTCAATCTGTTCATTGTTGGTGTACGGAAAGGCTACTGAGTTTTGTAAGTTGGATTTTGTATCCTGCTCCTTTGCTGAAGTTGTTTGTGGTGTCGAGGAATTTTTGGATGGAGTTTTTTGGGTCTTTAAGGTATAAGATCATGACATCTGTGAATAGGGATAGTTTGACTACTTCTTTACCTGTTGATACTACCTTTATTTCTTCTTTTTGCCTTATTTCTCTGGCTAGGAATTCCAGGACTATGTTAAATAGGAGTGGGGAGAGTGTGCACCCTTGTTTCATTACTGACTTTAGGGGAAATGGTTTCAGTTTTTCTCCAGTTAGTATGATGTTGGCTATAGGTTTGTCATATATAGCCTTTAAAATGATGTTGAGGTACATTCCTTCTATTCCTAGTTTCCTTAAAAGTTTTATAATGAAATGGTGTTGAATCTTACGGAAGGTTTTTTCTGTGTCTATTGAGATGATCAAGTGGTTTTTGTCTTTGCTTCTATTAATGTGCTGTATTACTTTTAATGATTTGTGTGTGTTGAACCATCCCTGCATCCCTGGGATGAAGCTCAGTTGGTCATGGTAAATGATCTGTTATGTTGTTGGATTCAGTTGCCATTACTTTATTGAGGATTTTTGCATCAATGTTCATTAAGGAGATTGGTCTGTTCTCTTTTTTAGATATGTCCTTGTCCAGTTTTGGGATGAGTATAATACTGGCTTCATAGAATGCATTAGGCAATATTCCTTCCCTTTCTATTTCATGGAAAAGTTTAAGGAATGTTGGTATTAGTTCTTCTTTAAAGGTCTGGTAGAATTCAGTGGAGAATCTTTTAGGTCCTGGACTTTTCTTTTTTGGGAGACTCTTTATTGCTGCTTCAATTTCATTACATGTTGAAGATCTGTTTAGGTGGTTATTATCCTCTTGGTTCAGTTTGGATGTTCCTAAGTATCTAGAAATTTGTCCATTTCTTTTTTTGCAATGTATTTGAATATAGGTTCTCGAAATCTCTGATGATTCCCTGGATTTCCTTGGTGTTTGTTGTTTTGTCCCCTTTTTTTGTTTCTGATTTTACTATTTTGGGTCTTTTCCCTCCTCATTTTAGTCAGTTTTCGCAGGGGCTTGCCAATTTGTTTTTTTTTTTTTTTCAAAGAAGCAGGTTTTTCTTTCATTGATTCTTTGGGGTTTTTTTTTTTGGTCTCTATTTCATTAACTTCGGCCCTTATTTTTATTATTACTCTCCTTCTGATTGTTTTAGGTTTTGCTTGTTCTTATTTTCTAGGAGTTTGAGATGTAGCATTAGGTCATTTATTTGAAATATTTCTATGCTTTTCATATATGTACTTATGGCTATAAACTTTCCTCTTAGAACTGCCTTTTCTCTGTCCCATAGGTTCTGAAGGTTGTGTTCGTGTTTTCATTAAATTCCAGGAACTTTTTGATTTCCTTTCTTATTTCTTCTGTAACCCCTGATCATTGAGCAATGTATTGTTCAGCCTCCAATTGTTTATGTAATTTCTGCTGTTGCTTTTGTTATTGAGTTCTAGTTTTATTGCATTGTGATCAGATAGAATGCAGGGGTTTATTTCAATTTTCTTATGTTTGCTGAGGCTTCCTTTGTGCCCTAAGATATGATCTATTTTGGAGAAAGTTCCATGGGCTGCTGAAAAAAATGTATATTGTGTTGTTGCTGGATGAAATATTCTGTAGACATCAGTTAGGTACATTTGATCTATTGTGTCATTTATATCTAGGAATTCTTTGTTTATTTTTTTGTCTTGATGACCTATCTATTGGTGATAGAGAGGTGTTAAAGTCTCCCACTACCACTGTGTTAGGTTCTATATGTGCCTTTAAGTCCTTTAGTGTATGATGAAATTGGGTGCACTAACATTGGGTGCATATAGGTTGATAATTGTTACTTCCTTTTCATGTATTGTCCCTTTATGTATTAGTATGAAGGGACCTTCCTTGTCTCGTTTGACCAATGTAAATTTGAAGTCTATTGTGTCTGATACAAATATTGCTACTCCTACCTGTTTTCAGGGGCCACTGGTTTGGTAAATCTTCTTTCACCATAAGCCAGTGTTTATTTCGGAGAATAGCTTGTCAATATACCATGGTCCCATTTTGGAAGGTTGGCTTGTTGCCACTTCCATTCTCTCTGCCTTTGTACTTTGTTCACTGATGATTTGGCCCCTTCCCACCCCCATTCTCTGGGGCAGGTTCTGCGTTCTACCTCGCCCCTGGTGTTGGTATTAGAATTATAATTTGCTGTTTATGCTTTTCAGTTTTGGTGAGGTTGGGGAGTTCAATCTGCTCAGAGGATGCACTAGATTATGTTCCCAGGAGGTGAGGTGGTGGGGTAAGTAGGGTTGTTGCATGTGGTCCTTCTTGCTTACCAGTTAGGTCTGAGGTTTATGCAGGCAGCTTTGAAACCAGCCAGTTGGGAGAAATAGCACTCTGCTTTTCAAGGCATACACTTTGTGGGACTGAGTTCAGTGTGGCAGGGCATAGGGAAGCTTTCCATGGGTTAGTGGTCCAGGATGTCACAGAGTTCAATTCTGGTTGATGTTGTATCTTCCAAGTGTAACTCTCTCTTTGGTGTTTTCTGGACTCATGGAGCTCAGGAATTCTGGTTCCCTACCCTAATCACCATCTTGGATCCTTCTCTTTAATGTTTTTATTGAGACATAATTCTCATCCCATGTAAGTCACACATTTAAATTATATAATTCAGTAGGTATTGTTATATTCACAGAATTATACAGTTATCACCCTATTCTAATTTCAGGATAGACTATTTTTCTTTTATAGTATTTTCCTTTCCCTTCAGTTCTTCATGGCTTTACCAAGACCCTCTATGCTTCTTTATTTACCTTTTTCTTTGTGATCCTGTATATCTCTTCAGTCCTCATGTTAGGTCTGATTTTTACCCACATTTTTAGCTTTTGTAAAAACACTAGCCTTACATTTCCAACCTATTTTCCACATTCATATAATCTCTCATGTAGCACAGTATTTTTTAATTCATTTATTCATATGTGCATACATTGTTTGAGCCATTCCTCCCCTCTGCTCCCCGCCCCGTCTCTCTCCTCCCCACCCCCCTTGCTTCCAGGCAGAACCTGTTCTGCCCTTTTCTCCAATTTCATTGAAGGATAGACATATGCAATAATAAGAAAGGCATAGAGTTTTTGCTAGTTGAGATAAGGACAGCTATACAGAGAGATTCCTAGAATTGCTTCCATACACAAGTATATTACAACCTGAATTGATTCATCTCTATCTGATCTGTTCACTGCTTCCTGGTCACCTTCTCATTTTGACCTCTGTCGTTTTAAGGTTACTGTATTAGCTCCTCTACTTGGGGACATCAAATACTTTCAAGTTTTGGGTTTCCTACCTATCTCCATTCTTCCTGTATGTGCTCTCCCATTAGCATGCAACCCAAGTCCAACAACATTGTCATGTAGCATAGTATTTTATTCATTCACTCATTGTTTATTTCTGGCCTGCTGTGCATTGGGCTCTGAAGAATGATGGTCTAATCTGGAAGAGAGTCACATAAAGCAATAATGGTACCAGTACAGGGACTTGGATGCTTGCATTGGATATAAATGTTCAAATGCATGGGAAGCTAGAGAAATGGCACTTGAGTGTTACAGGGAAGATGTTGCTGAAGAAGGTGGCCTTGAGCTAAATCTTAAAGAATGAGTAGGAGTTGGCTTATTATGTATACAAGGCAGACAATGTTAAGCAAAGGGTTTACTATATATAGAATTTCAATAATGCGAAAAAACCTGTTGCATGTAGAGGCAGACAAATAAATAGCTCATTGAGTGGTATATCTGTGAGGGAAAAAAGAAGAGATGAAACTGGAGGGAGAGATAGGGCAAAGGCCTACGTTTGAAAGGCCTTGAATATCATACTAAGGAATAGCACCATTATCTTGAAGGAAGTGATAATCCTTTGAAGGGTTTTAAATGGAGGAAGAAATGATAAAACTGAAGAAGGATTTTAAGCAAAAGATTGTTTTGATCAGAGTTTTGAGAGCAAATTTGGAAAGCTAGCCTGGAGACAGAATGGCTAAAGATGAGGTTATTGTAATTACTCCAGTTTGATATGAATAATGGCTGAACTGCACTGAGGCAGTATCTGGGAGGATGGTGACTTGGTGGGAGAAGGAGAGGGGATAAAGAACAGGGAGAAGGGGCAGGGTGATGGAGAACCTAACTTTGGAGAAAGAATCAGGGCCGTAAAGAAGAGGAGCTCAGATTGGACTTGTCTAATTTGAAATGCGTGAGACATTCAGGTGAATTCTGGAAGTAGGGAGAGTAGTGTAGGTCAAGCATGTATTTCAGTATCATTACTATTCAGATAGTAGTTGACAACATGATAGTGTATTGATTATTCTGGGAGTGAAGAAGAAGAAGAACAAAGATTTGAGGATAGAATTAGGAACCTGAGCATGTAACAGAAGTTGGGGGTAGAGGAGGCCGTACATATAGTCATACTCCTCATCATCTCCTCTAAATCCTTCTTCCTAAATTATGTTATCTCAAGGTAGCAGCATTCTCAGTGTTCTTGAGATCTAAAATTGGAAGTCCTTTCTGGCAATTATCTTCACTAATCTGTCACTGAGTTCTTTTTTGTTTTTTTTTCCTTACATTTCCTTTCAAATCTGCCCCTTTTTTTCTTCCTTCACTTTCATCACTGTTTTTCAGACCTTTGTTTTTAATCTGTTGCAGTTATTTCCCAACTTATCTCTTTGTCTTTAGATTTTTCTATTTAATATATCAGGGTTCCCTGTAAGTTTTCAGATGACAAGAAGAGTTTTATTAGTTTTAAAAAAAAAAGGTATGAAATTGATTATTTCTAAAAATACAGGTCCTGGCATTCAAGATCCTTGGAGTCTAATTAATTTATCTTTTTAATTAGAAATCAGCATAAATTTTAGATAATCCTCCAGTATTTTCACATTTACCTTTATTCTCTTTCCATTACTTTCTTCACTCTTCAATGTTCACACTCAACAATTCACATCTCATTTCTTCATTGAAAAGGAAGCCGTTGGTATTGTGTAAAAGCTTTGTGCAGTTCCTTTGGCAGCTACCTATTGTTTGTGTAACCTCAGACCACTCACTTTTCGGAACTTCAGTTTCCATATTTCTAAAATGAGCTCTGTGTGGGTTAAATTGATAAATTGTACAATGTGTAGCAAAGTAGTTACTTTTTTGATCAGTCTTCCTTTCAGTGAACTGATTCATTCATTTTATTTATTCAACAAATATTTGCTTTGGCACTACCCTGCACAGTGGAAATACAGCAGTGAACAAAATGGATAAAACCCACCACAACCATGGAGTTTATGTTCTCGAAGAAGAGATAAATGATAAAGAAATATGTACCATTTTTAAATAATATGGGGTAAGGAGAAATAGGAAGAAAGGGAGACATGAACTATCAAGAGGGAAGGTAGGAATTTTAGGATGGTTGAATGAGGAAGGCCTTTCTCATACATTTTCTCTTCAGAAATTCAGAAATACTAGACATACCTTTAGTAGTCTGTCTTTGACATGTTGTTGTTTATCTAGATGTACACATTTCCTCAGCTTTGCCCTTTCCTTTATAGGCTCCTTGAGTTGAGAGAAAATTTTTATTGGTTCTTTTACTGCAGTGGAAATATATTATACTGACAGGGGATTGATATAATATCAAAATATATAACTGGAAATAATGGAAAAGGCAAGACCTTGATTTCTAATAGGAAGTTGGTGGAATTCAGTGAAAGTTAAATATTTAGTACTTTTTCATCTAATTTTTATTAGTTCAGACACTTATGACTTGAAAATGAAAACCAGTATAATAAAGACAAATTGCCAATATTAGGTATTGTTATTTGCTCTTGGAGATATTGAATGAGGAAGATTGTGCCTTTGAGTTTCATTAAAAAAAAAAAAAACTGGGCTCTCGGCAGGGGTGAGGGATGGGGAGGGGAATTGCCTGAAAAAACTGAAGTTTCAGTGCTGACACTGAAACATGTGTCTTATTACAAGGTATTGCATGTCACAGTGACCAAAAAACCATCAAGTGAACCGCCCAAGTTTCTTCATCATTGTTTGAACTCATCAACAAAATCAAATGTCTTAAATATGTAATTAACAGTTAAATTTGTCTTCCAGATTTCTTGAGCTTCCAGCATACTAAGCAGGAAATTGAAATCTGAGAAAAAAGGAACAGAGAATGCAAAACTCATTTGTGGTTCACTTTTTTCCCAAAGAAAAGTTATCCTGAGAAGAGTTAAACTTTCTGTCAACAATGTCATAAACGCTGTGATGTTGCTATTGCTTTTTTTTTTTAAACTTTAAAAACAAACAAAACAAAACCTTGACCAAACAATACAGCTTGATTAGTTCTAGTAGGTTTTGCTTTTGTTTTTATTTTTTCCCCTTAGGAGAATCTGTAGACTACAATTTTATCACACACAAAAAAGTGATGCTTAAGCTCTAACTATACTTTGAGGTTGTTTTCCCTTGGGGATTTGATATTTTCTGGTTTTTGACATTTTTACCATTGTTAGACACACCTCTTTGTTTTCTTGCCCTTTATACATCTCCTAAGGGGAACTGTATTTTATGTACTAGAAGGCAGAAATGCCTTCTGTCTTGGATGAGCCATTTAATTGTTCAAATAAATCCAACTATAGTATAACAGACCAATCATTAGGAACGGGGCCATGTGGCAGCATTTAGATTCATGAGACCCAGATCCTCAGTTCATTTCAAAAACAAAATTAAATACCACATACACAAAATGAATGATTTCCTTCCCCCCTTTCCTCCTTGGCCCTCCCCACTGTACCTTTTAAAAATATCAAATGGCATTCTAAAAACAAACAAGATGCTATTTGTTTCAGTATTTATGGCATATTTAGGGGATAATAATTTACTTGCTATTTGTGAAATATTAACATTACTTTTGTCCATTATTCTCTATTCATTTATACAAAATGAGATGTCCAAATAAAAGAGAAATGAAGACCTAATACTTATTTTTATATCTTTCTAATCTATTTTATATAACTTTATTTTAGCTAATAATTAAATACATAATATGAATGCATCATATTTTCTAGCAACACTGCATCTTCTTTTTCTTTTCTTGATGGGACTGTGGTTTGAACTTAGGGCTTTACACTTGCAAAGCAAGCATTCTACTGCTTGAGCCATACCTCTAGTCCATTTTGCTCTGGTTATTTTGGAGATAGTGTCTCACAATCTATTTGCCTAGGATGGTCTTTAACTGCGATCCTCCTGATCTCAGCCTCCAACTAAGTAGGATTACAGGTGTGAGCCACCAGTTCCCAGCCATTTTTAATCCTGTATATTTGAATAAAATATATATCTCTAGAACTTAGGTGCCAATATGAATTTGTTAAAGATCCTGTTTAACCATGTCTTTGCAGAAATGCATCCTCTTAAGTCTGCAAATAATGCATATAGACATAGTGGGCACCTGTCTGGATTGTAAAAGGTGACAGTTGGCTTTGAGGGATTGAATAGAGGTTTGTGAACCTGTTTACACACTTTCATCGGCCCTGTGCTGTGGCAACAAGACAGATACAAATAGATAATACATGGGGCAATGGTGGATGTAGTGATCCTGAGAGTGTACTTAGAGTTAAGGCTAAGTAGTTTTTCTGTTTTTTACATTTGGAACTCTGAAATTCTCCTCTAGGGTTATGCTTACACCAAAGAAAAGTATGGCAAGATCTGGACTTGAGTTCCTTACGGGCTAATTGTGAAGAATTTCCTTTTGGCCACTATAATGCATACAGGAATGTCTATACCTGGATCATTTGGAGATGCCTTAAAAGATCTAGATAGCCCCTAAGTTGATAGATATTACCAAGGTGTAATTAAGAAAGTCTCTTGTTTTTGGTCTAAATAATTCTACTCAGTCTTCATTTGTTGTAAAACAGGAGTAAAAAAGTGCTATGAACTGTCATCACTTCTGTACTGTACTGCTGGGTTGGTGTTTTGTTTCAATTTTACAAGTGAAATAAGAGAATGAATCACATATAGGCAAGGAGAGATTTGTCAAGGCAGGATTGGAGATGCTGCTTTATTCTTGTTGTGAATTCTAACATTTCTTCATTAGTACTTGGTATCTCCAGTTTACCATCTGAAATTAACTCTAGTAATCCTTACCCAGCAGCATACCTTTGGAACTGAGATAGATAATCCACCTAGAAATCTGTAAGCCATAGGCCATCTTGTTCCCTGAATCATTAATGTGTATGTGATTATAAAGTGGGAATCAGTTTGTCTCTGGGAAACTGGATTGAAAAGAATAGCTGAGGAAGTTGAATTGTCAGATGTATATGGCAAATAATTACACTGGGTCTTTATGGGGGAGAGCTCTTAAATGATAAAAATGTCTCTGGATTCTAGATTCCTTTTCAGTACCATATACATCAAAAGACTTTAAAAGATAATCCTTTCCTCAGTTGTCACAACTCTTACTCATTGCTTTTCCACAATTCTGTGTAGAGTAGTTTTCTGAATTAGAGGAGGAAGCATATTTTGAGCAAATATAATAAATTAGATAGCATTTGTATAAAATAGTACACAAAACTAGTTTATTAAGCAAACAAAATGGACTAGCTTTGTGTTTTATTTTGATTAAATATTAAGATGAGAATACATTTAAATTTATTATCAAAATCTACATTTTATGTGATTATGTGAGGTTGTAGTACAATTTATTATTTTTTAAATGCACTTATCAAAAACATGTTTGTGATACCTAACTATACACTGAATAAAAATGAACAATATTCTTCTAAGAGATAAAATTGAGACACTGTAGATAAGAAATTATCCACAAATCAATGATAGTCATATTAACTCTTTTAATAGTTAATATGACAAAATTAATAGTTAATAGGCAAAATTACCCCAACCTGCTCTGGAAGAGGTGTCTTGAAACCTAAGAGTTGTTAAAAACTCTTAAAGGAGAACCAATTTGATGTAGGGGATATGGTGCTTCTCTGAAAATGATAAAAGGAGAGGTGTGTAAATTTTGTATATTAAGGAGATGATGTTAAGTGCAAGGAAAAAAAGTTGGTTATTAGAGATGAAGTTAAAAGGAAAAACAAAGATTTCCATTTGAAGACCTTTCTTTCAGCAAATGTCATTGAGTTGCAACCAGGTACTAGACAGCACAGAGTATAAACAGTGAGGAAAACAGATAAAGCCCCTGATTTCCAATTAGGTTGTGTATTTATTTCCAGGAGCATAGAAAAGAGTATTTCCTGGAGGCCAAGAGAAGGAAAATGTGATCAGTCTTTATCAAATGATACTGATACCACTTGAAAAAGGGCTCAAATCTCATGGTGTACAATTATTCCATTCCTCAAAAGTCTATTTTCTACCTTCCCTTGCTTTTTGCACTTGCTCTGGTTCCTTTGTTTCTGTAATTAACTTATTTTTATTGCATGTGATGTTCTTATAATCTTTCCTACAGACATTTGTTTTGCATTCTTCATTAGATTACCATATCATTTTACTATTTATGTTTTTTGTGTTTTTGGGTGTGTGTGTTTCTGTGTGTGTTTGCATGAGTGTCTATACCTGCATATGGAAAGGAAGGAGGGAGGAAGAAAAGGAGTGAGGAAGGAAAGAAGGAAAGTCAAGATGTTTCTGTCCTTTTCTGTCTGCCAGGCATTTTACCAAGCAATCTCATTTAATCCTTGTATTAACCTTATGAAATATGATTATTATAAATTTCATTTTACTGATATGAGGACTGATGTTTATAGAGGTTAAGAAATTTATGCAGGGCTACAAAAATAGAGACAGTTGTGTTTTGAACTTCAGTCTTTCTAATCCTAAAACACTTATAACAATAATAGGAAATTCCTCCCTATTTGCCCTGCTGTCTTTTCACTAAACCTGACTATTCTTGGATTTTCCTAAGGAATTGATGAAAAGGCCTGGATTAGAAGCCCACATTCTGACACTTATGTCTGCCTGTCTAGTCCTAGCTTAGTAGGTATCAGTCTCAGTAGTCTTGATTCTTCCCTCTGTACTACTATTGGTGTTGCTCTTGCTTGCTCTTACTATAAAATTCTCTTTGTGTGTCTTCCATGTCTACAATTTTCTGCTTGTATCTTACATCTGTTTCATTTTTTTTCTGCTGCATTTGTTGGGAATGCTGGTCCTTGACCTCATTTGGACTTCTTATCATTTAACTACAATAGAAATGCTATTTGGTTATTTTACATTGCAAAAAAGAAAACATACCATGGTTTTATGAGAAATTTTGGTAGAGTTTGACTGGTTTTTTTTTTTTATGTTTCCTAATGTGCTACTTCATTTTTGAAGAAGATAAAAGTAGAGTAACTTTGGTTTAAATATAGGAAAATTATGCTTTGAATGGCTCATATTTGAAAAATGAATTAATAGTAAAGCTACATAAGATCAGATTTTCCTGCTTTTAAATAGTATTCTTTATGTAATATATCTCTTTCATTAATATATATGTAATATATCTCTTTCATTAATTCAGCTTTGTTTATAATTGTTGGTTGGTTGTATTTTGAAGCTTGGTACTATCATAGGATGCATCTTAAGAAAATTCACCCCTTTTCTCATTAAATTGGCTACCCCCATAAGAACTACTAGATCCCTCAGTAGGGCAAGCTTTGTAGCTCCAGCTTTGGTTCTCTGCTACTATATTAACTGTTCCCTTTTCCAGGTGTGGGCTTCCTCTTCAGCTTAGCTCCTGATAGTCATCAGTGTGCAAAGCCTCACAGCTTTCATAGTTGTCACATTCTCTGGAGAGCTCTAGAGCAAAAAAGGCCTGTGTCTTTGAATCTCCATATAACACAAGTGAATCTTTACCAGAAGAGTCCCACATTTCATTAACCTGAATTGTAAAATCCTTATCTAAATCTATCTCTGGCAAGGACGTTGGTTACCCTCCTTACCACAAAACACACTGTGGTTCAAAAGAACAAAACCAGGGTTCTTTTGAGAGGAAGGAATTGTAGGCAATCTGGCCAAATTTTCAGTTATGTTTGTGTTCTTTAGTGTACATGGAATATCCTCCTCCAGCCAGTCAAATTATCTAAATTCAGCTTGGTGAATAGTGCCATGAGCATTGATGTCACTAGAGCACCCACTTCATCCATGTGGATTAGGTTGTCCTACAAGTAGCAAAGAACTAAAATAACAATGGCCTCCACAAAATAGCCATTTTCCCCTTACTTGTAAGTCAGAATGAAGGCTTCATTTTCCCAAATTCTTGGGTAATCTAATTCTATGACTGAAATCACACGATCAAAAAGATGACCATAGATTATAGCCAGTGGATGATGCAAGGGACTAAATAGAAAGGAGAGAAAAGATATAAACTAGCTGTCTTTTTATATGGTTTCAAGAAGCTACCATGTAGCACTTCTGCTGGCCAAAACATAGAGCTCTAATTGCAAGGGAGGGCCAGAACTATAATCTTAATTCTAAGCTGCTGAACTAAAAATGAGAGGAGGTTGATTATTTGCTACAATTAACAGTCTCTGTTGCACCTCCCAGTCTAATCGCTTGCATAATTATGCTAATGTGTAGGTGATCAATTACTTAGTATTTTCCTTTTGTTTATCTCCATTTGTCCTTTTGAAAGTGGTGCCATTATCAGTATAATGATGTCTAAAGTTTTTGAAACTGCAGAATTTAATGTATGTGGCTTTCTGCCTAGTATGATAGCCACAAGTCAAATGAAGCTATTGAGTTCTTGAAATGTGGATAATGTAACTGAGAGACAGAAAATTTTCAGTTATTGTTAATTTAATTTAAGTTGAAAGCATATTAATTTAGTGATTATAAACTCTTGGTCATTTCTGGAACAACTTGGGTATGTGACTCTATCCTTCATCAGATCCTTGCATCACACTTTCACAGTACCCTATATTGTTTACAGTAAATGGAGGTTTACAGTACTGGAGTGTCGCAGGTTTTCCAGAATGGTAGATAATTTTAAAAATAATCTAGAAAATAATACAGCATTTACATATGGATCTCTATTATGTTATAAGAATTCATAATTCAAGAAACAAAAGCCTTCCCAAATTAAGACTGATCAAGAAGAAAATAAGTAGCTTTACAACTTTGCCATCTTTTTTGTCTACCGTAGCTTGTTGTTGAACAGAAATGTGT
Organism: Castor canadensis; assembly: GCF_047511655.1. Lineage (NCBI taxonomy): Eukaryota > Metazoa > Chordata > Mammalia > Rodentia > Castoridae > Castor > Castor canadensis. The sequence goes on along the minus strand of NC_133387.1, from coordinate 21,290,032 downwards.
CCCTGACTTGCACCAGTATAGAGTTCTAGCTTAAGCATCATTGGCTTATTGTGTTAACATTCTGAAGTTTTGTCTGGCTAGATAGGAACAGACATTTATGAAGAAGCTTTTTTCTTAGCCTCTGTAGATGGATCAACTATACATAAACTATGTCAAGGAAATATATAAATCACCAATCTTGGTAATAATTGCCTAAAAACCATCTTGGTCAAAGAAATGGAAATTTAACAGATATAGAATATATTGCCCTGACTTTGCTTTATTTATCTTCAACTTTAAAAAAACTGAGAAGTAGTCATTTCATTTTTTGTACACTTCTTTGTGATTCAGGCAATTCTTTCAGTTGGAAAAATCTCAGATTCATATTTTAATTAATTGAAATGCTGAGCTTGGATATTTACTGGTATCATTGCTTTGGGATATTTACTGATAGCCATGTTATTTCAGTTAGAAGGAATTTCTCCTCTTTTTGTAATGGAAAGATCTGGTGAAATAGTCTTGTGAGACAAAGTAATCTGTAGAGATCTTTGGAGTGAGCACACACATACATATCTTGGCATAAATTCTTCAAAAATCAGGAGTTAATTCATTCTCTTCAGTTCTAACAGGTCATAAATCACTCTGAATTGTTTTAAATCTAGCCCACTCCTCTATTTACATCCCTGGTGAAAATCTTGTATAAAACTGAACAAAACATTTCAGTACACCTTCTCTCTTTCTTGTCCTTTCCATGTTGCTCTACTAACTACAACATCCTAATTTGGTCCTGGTTGGGAGAAGAGAAAAGCTAGAGAAGTGGGTGGAGAGAAGTCAAGATAAGGCTAGTTGCTTTCTTTTCTTCTCTCTTCTTCTGACAAGAGAGGATAGCTCAAGTATTCTTTCCGCAGAAGCAGTTGAGGCAGCTGCTGTATCTTAAGGTGTCATACCATCCTGGTCTTTGCAATTTTGCCAGAATATTTCCTAAAAACAAAGCTGATGGCAGAGTTTAGTCAAGCCACCTGGCTTCCTGAACATCTGGGACTTGTGTCTATTGCCAGCCGAGGCTTGGCACTGAAAATGTTCTGTCCCAAATTTCTGTTTTGAAGAAAGCCTTTAGACTATGTCTGGGGCATGGGGGCAGTCCAATCTAGATCCTGCACCTGACCATGCAGCTGGCCACCAGTTTTACAGGTTCACATTTTCCAGTACTTTGTTGACAACATAACCTAAGTCATGTGACCACATGCCTAAATATGTATGTATGTATGTAGTGTGTATATATGTGGGCGTGAATGTTTGTCTGTGTTTGTATATACACACAGTCCCAAACACAGATTTGGTATGTGGAACCATAAACAAATTATATCTATAGCATGTATTTATGTGTACAGTTTTTGGAGCTTTGCTAAATTGTGTCCAGCATGATGCTGATACACAGACTCTTATAAAATTGGTTTTTATTGAAGTCTGCAGGTTGTTCTTGTACCAGTAATGGCTTTGATTAAGCACTGTATTAGGGTCATATCCTAGAATAACAGCATTTCAAAATCCCTGGCTGTTTTTGAAAGAATTGTGATTAAAGTTCTGGCTGTTTTCCAGTGATTACTAATGTCTGCTGAGGCTTGAGTTTCTTGGTTGTTATTGGCGATGGGTCCTGTGGCAGCCCCTTGTGCTTTCTTGCCAATATCAGTGGCATTCTCAGAGGGAAGTGATTTTGCATTGAAATGCGAGAACTAAAAGCTGTAACAAAATTAACACGGGGTCTAGTGTTTCTGATGTGACTACAGAGCTAGAATGGAAATGTTTCCTAAAACCTAACTCTTCTATGATTTAATTTCAGACTAAACAAAGCAGCCATGATAAGATGGGAGAGAAAACCGTTTCAAAGAGATTATCGATAAACTAGCTGAGGAATTCGATATGGCAGGGTGAAGTCTAGGGAATCAGATATTTCAGCTTCAGCTGGGCCTTCTTGAAAGGCATATTCTGTGCCTTGGCACGAGCAGCTTGGCCAGCAGCACACTTGGGAAACTTTGTTATTAGGAATGGTCTTACCTGCCAGTGGGAAATGGAAAATAAGCACTTTTAATCCGTGTGTGAAAAACAGAGAATGAGAGTTTGTGCGTGTGTGTGTGTGTGTGTGTGTGTGTGTATGTATGTATGTTTTGGGGGAGTGGTGGGTTGGGGTGGGGGTGGGGTCTCTAGGTCTTAAGATGTATAGTAGAGTTATAGTTGCCTAAAAGAAAGAAATTACTGATTTTCTACTGCTTCCTTAGTAATCTCTTCTCCACATTGAAAAATGTGCTAGGTTTTAGAAATTAAGAACATACTTACTGGGTAATGTTTTTTCATTTGTTACCAAATTAAACTTATATATAATTTTATATTTTATTGGCTAGTTTATTATCTTTGGACATTTTAGGATGTGATTATTTATTTTCTACCTATGTAGGCTGTAAAGCCTTTGAGGTTAGGGTACTGTATCTTGGACTTTTTGTTTTCTCTCACTGTGCCATACACAACATAGTTTTGTAATGCCTGGCTGGATTGATTTAGAATTTACTGGTTTTGTTCTACAAAAAGTAACTTTTTAACTCAAATGAAATGTCATACAAATACCTAAATAATTAAAATTGTTTTAACTTGAGAGGATTCTGAACTTAAAGAATTGAATCACTTGGTGCTTCTCACTGAGCTCTGATTGTATATTTACATAACTTATGGGACTGATTTCAGGATAGAACAATGGGCTTCTGGATTTATCTCTTTTTCTTTCATCCATTGTTAGATTTTCTGTATAAAAAAAGAGACCAGCAGAATAGTAGGTGTGTACGTATGCAAGGATTTAGGGACTAATTTGTCAATCATTCAGCAGATATTTTCTGAATACATATCATCAGATGCCATTTTAGATACTTGAGATACAAGAGTAAACAGAATTTAGTTCCTGTAATCTCTGATTATTTTTCTTTTATTTTGAATTTTATTGAGATAAAATTCAGATACCATAATGTTCACCATCTTCTAGAGTTGTGCAATCATTACTACTAGAACATTTTTCACCCCAAAAATAAACCTGTATTCATTAGTAGTCACTCCCCATCCTTCCCTCCATTAGTTATTGCCAACAAACGATCTATTTTCTGTCTATATGGATTTGCCTAATCTGGGTATTAAGAATCAATGGAACCATTCACTATGTAGTATTTGTATCTGGTTTCAGCCAGTTAATGTAATATTTTTAAGGTTCATCCATGTTGCAGCATGAATTAGTACAAGGAACAGTAGGTGATGGAAGCATCTGTCACCTACTTGGATAGAGTTTGCTTTTGGCATTTTAGAGTCTTCCCTATTGAGTAAATAGAAACTTGGACAGGTAAGTCTTGTGTTTGGGAGAGAGGCCTGGTCTGGAGATATGAAATGAAAAGTCATAATCATATAGATGATATTTAAAGCCTACACGTTAAATGAAATCTTCTGTGGAGTATAAATGGAGAAGAGATAGTGTTCAGCATTTAACCTGGAGCACTTAAATGCTGAAAGGTCAGAAAAATGAGGAGGGATTAATAAAAAAAAACTCTAGAAGGATCGGTGAGAATCAAGTGTGTGGGGTCCTGGAAACTAAGTGAAGAAAATGTTTTAAGAAGGGAATGGTTAATTGTGTCAAATGATGCTGCTAAATCTAGTGAGAAAGCTGAGGATTGAAAATTGCTCCCTAAATTATTTGTAGAGGGTAGCTTTCATACCACTTCCAAGAGTGAAAGTGAAAGCCCCAGAGCCATGTGTGTTTCTGGCAGTCCCCATACTCCTTAAGATCTCTCACAACACTACCTGCCTCATCTCTCTACTCTGTTCCATCTCATCATGACTTCACCTCATTCATGTCAGTTACCACCAAGAGCCCAGGCAGCACCATGTGCATTAGTCAGCTTTCTTTCACTAACAAAATACCTAAAATGATTAAATTATAAAGAGGAATGTTTTGTTTGGATTCACTCTTTTAGAGATTCTAGGACATGATTGGATGGACCCATTGCTTTTAGGCCTAGGGGATGCTGGATGGCAATGGTGGGGAGCATTTGTCTAGGACCTTATGTCCAGAAATGAAAAAAATATTGAAGAGGGGAAGGGTCCCACATTTCCCTCCAAGAGCATGTCCCCCGTGACCTAAGGACCTCCCACTAACCCCCACCTCCTGAAGGTTCCACTACCTCCTTGCCTTGAACCACCCTGAAGCCCAAACTTTTCACAATGGACCTTCGTAGGATATTCAACATCCAGACTCTAAGGCTGGATGTGTTGTTCAATGTTAGTGTGCTTGCCTAGCACAAAGCAGGCCTTGGGTTTGATTCCTGGCACTGCAAAGCAACCTACATCCAAACTATGCCAGCATGTTCAAGCCCCTTATCCCCAATATTGTTCTGTGTGTCTCTAAGTCCCTCCTCTCTCTAGTGCCTGATCTTATCTGCTTCATCACTGTAAATCCCTTATATTCTGAAAATCTATATTGAATGTTCCTTTGAACTTCTGGAGTGATTAGAACCAAAAGCCATCTCATCCTTGAGAGCCTGCTTCTCTTGCTGCTGATTTAAATGAAAGCTGTTTTCTGTCTTACATTGAGATGTGATTTGTGTCTTTCTTGTTCTTGCCTCTTCCATACCATTTTCTTTCTCTTCTCCCTAAAAATGTCCATGCCCTCAGATTTATTCTGTCACTTATTATCCCTGTTATGGTTATTTATAGACCTTAGAATTTTTCCACCCTTTTCTAGCTGTAGATCATACAATGTGTGTTTGCTTATAATAATTGATTTTCTGTCTTTCAGTAAGTGTCATTGTTAAAGCCTGGCTTTGGTGTAGTGTACAATAGCAAGGACAATTTCTTAGACCAGTTCTTTTGAGACACTAGTAAATATGGAAGATGACAAATGCATTAATCAAGCTCCCGCTATACAGGCCTGATCTTAAAAAAGTGCATGAATTTTAAGTGGTTTATGTAGTTGAAAGGAGAACTTAACATATGTGTTTGACAAGCTGATCAAATGATAAAGTAAAAGAAAATTGGGCTTCAACCTTTCAGGCAGCCAATGAAAATAAAGGCACATTGCAGTCTTTTGAGGCAGATGGGATGTGAACGACTAATAAATCAGGTTTTGAAACATTGAAGAACAACTTATTTCAATGCATATGGTGTTGGATCTTAGACAAGATAGTATTGAAAGTAAAAATGAATTAGACAGCATCAGAAGGACATTGTACCTGAACATTGTCTGCATAATAATATTTAACTTCATTTCACAACATTAAACTCAGAAATTTTGCAAATAAATAAATATAGGGTGCCAAAAGGAGCAGTTAAGATCTCCAAGGAGTTTTACATAAAGGAGATCAGAGTGAACTTGTATTTCCAAAATCATTCTCTGATCCACTCTAATATTTCTTCTCTATTGTGCTTTAAAGATCAGAAGACTGTAATCGTTTTTTACAAACTTCTCATAAGAAGCATTAACAGTAGAAATTCACATTATTATAATAAACACATCTGCATTAGTGCTTACTACTTGCTGTACAGTCCTCCATTTCGTTAACAGTCTGATATAAAATGAATTAGTACATATGACTTGAGTAAAAACAAAAAAGGTTTGAAGGTTGAATTTAATATTTGCCAAGTAATGATGTGGGGTAGGGGAAAGTAAGCAAGAACTGATACCATTAAGTTGGCTTTTTTTTTTTTTTTGGTAGTGCTAGGGCTTGAACTCAGGGCCTCCCACTGGCTAGTTAGGCACTCTACCACTTGAGACACTCCACCAGCTCTTTTTGTATTGGGTATTGTTGAGATAGGGTCTCTCAAACTATTTGCCTGGGCTGGCTTCAAACTGAGATCCTCCTGATCTCTGGAGTGGCTAGGTTTATAGGACCTATCTATGCCCTGGGCCACTGATGCCTAGCCTTTATTGGCTTTTTAAAGTTATAAATGGAGTTAGAAGATTTTTTTTATTATTGTTTACTTGTTTATTCATATGTGCATACATTGTTTGGGCCATCTGTCCCCCTGCCCCCCACCCTCCTCCTCTCCTCCTATCCCCCTCACTTCCAGGCAAAACCTGTTCTTCTCTCATCTCCAGTTTTGTTGAAGAGAAGACATATTTGATAATAAGTAAGCCATATTGTTTTTGCTAGTTTGAGATAAGGATAGCTATACAGAGAGATTCCTAGCACTGCTTCCATACTCATGTGTATTACAGCCCAAATTGGTTTATCTCTTCCAGAACTGGAAGATTTTCTTTAAAAAGTTTTAAATAAGACATAGAATTTTTTTCTTTCTTTTTTACCAGAATATGCTTTAACTTGATGATGTTTGGAATTTTTCTGAGAGTTTGTTTTAAGGTAGATTCTTGAGTTTTATTTTAATATAAAACATTTTAATCTGAGTTTGGGATTTACTTTTATTTGTCAAATGGAAAGTAGGAATTGAAAGACATTTTCCCTTAAAAAACAGAAGAATGAGTGTTCTTCAAAGGTACTATATCCCAGTTAACAATTTGTTTGATTACTCCATTTGAGTTTATAGGACTTTTTATGCCTTCTCAGAATGGTTTTTTGTTTATTTTTTCCATCAAGTCCTGAATGCTATTAGAAATTTAAGTATTCTTCTGAAGTAGACAATAAAAAGAGTTTGCCTTCAAGATGGTCACAGAGAGGATCCAAGATGGCAACTAGGGCACAGAAGCAGACAGCATGAGCTTCGTGAATCAAAAACCTTGCTGACACACTGGAGCCAACACTTGGCAGAAAAAAGCACAAGAGGACTCAGGGCTTCTACACCCTGAACTCCCAGTCCGTACAAAGCTTCTCCGTGCCACGTTACACTGAGAAAACAGGAGAGCTCCCACGTCGCCAGACGCCAGTTCCAAACCTGCTTGGGAGATATCTAGTAGACCAACAGGTGAGCAAATAAGCAGCATGTGGTATTCCCACAGCCACCCCTGAGATAAACCAGCATAGCCCCCTGGACACACTGATGCTACCTACCCCACAAAAAAAACCTGAATAATAAACGAGGAACTGAAAGGGAACACACACAGAGGGGGAGGTGTGCTCTAAGTGCACTGGAGGAGATGAGAGGGGCAAGGAGCTGATCTCTATGCGAACTTTCAGTAAACAAAGATTGGAAAGGCAGATGGGCTGACAGTGACGGGTGATAAGCCACTGCCTGAAATAGGGCAGATAGCTGTCCACAAAGAGCATTTCCTGAGCCAGTGAGCAACATCCAAAGTCAAACGACTTTACAAAATTGAAAAACAATCAGCAAACCAGCATAACACACTGACAGCAAGGAGCCAGCTGATAGATCTCTGACCTTGCCCCAGAGAAAGGTGGTGCAGCAAAGAAACAAGCCCCCAGTAAACCAACACAGAGGAAACCCGATTCCAAAGCAGGACAGCTGGTGAACCACAGAGCTGATCTCTGGAACCTGAGGATAAGCCACACCTCACTGAGGGAGGAGCTGACTAACCACCTGCCGCTGAAAGACAGGGAAAAAATACTGGCAAGTCTCCCCAGCCACCTGGTGAGACTAAGACAGAGCTTCTGCTTAAATACCAGTACCAGGGCTGGATGCTGAAGGAGTAACACCAGAACTAGTAAGTCTGAAATTCTGTTGTTCCTGAACCTGGAATTTTTTTATGTGTTTGTTTGTTTAGTTCCCTGTTTTTCTACCACCTCTCCCTGTTGAATTCTTTTTTTTTTTCTTTCTTTCTTTGTTTTGTTAGTTTTACTATTGTAAGTTAGCTAATACTAAATTATACACAGACCAGGGACAGAAACAACACCAAGTGGAGCAATGGGAAGATGAAAAAGGGACGGAAACCATCCTCCCCGCAAAATAAATTAATATAGCATTCAGAGGGAAATGAAGAAAATGGATACCCAGTTCCAGACTCCAACAAAACAAAGATAATCTATGCTAAGGAACCCAACGAAGCCCACAAGAACATTCTGAAAGAAGAAATCCTGAAAATAATTACTGAGAATTTCATGGAGATGTTACTAGACTTGGTCAACCAAAATGTACATGAGGTATTCAAGAAATTCCAAGACAACAAAAATAAAGAATAGAGAAGACACAAAAACAAATAAATGAACTCATAGGAGCCCTAAATAAACACCAAAGTGGAACAGAGAACATCATAAATAGAGAAATTAATGAATTAAGGATGAAAATTGACAATATTAAAGAGGAAGTGACCCATGATATGGAAAACCTCAGAAAAAAGAATGAAACAGAAATACAAAACACAATGGAAGGCCACTCCAGCAGACTAGAACAAGCAGAAGACAGAATCTCAGAACTTAAAGATGAAATGGAAATTAAAGGAAAAACTGAAGAGCTATTAGTCAGACAACTCAAGACCTGTGAAAGGAATATGCAAGAACTCACCAACTCCATCAAAAGACCAAACCTGAGAATCATGGGCATTGAAGAAGGAGAAGGGTGCAAGCAAAAGGAATTCATAATATACTCAACAAAATAATAACAGAAAATTTCCCAAATATAGAGAAAACTATGCCCATTCAGGTATAGGACACCAAACAGACTTGACCAAAGTAGAACTACCCCACAACATATTATCATTAAAACAACAAACACAGAGAATAGAGAACAAATATTGAAGGCTGTAAGAGATAAAAAGCAAATAACATACAAATGTAAACCCATCAAAATCACAGCAGATTTCTCAACAGAAACCTTAAAAGCAAGAAGATCATGGAGTGAGGTATTCCAGGCACTGAATGAAAATAACTTAAACCCTAGGATACTCTACCCAGCAAAACTATCATTAAAAATACATGGAGCAATAAAGTCTTCCACAATAAGCAAAAACTAAAACAATATATGACCACCAAACCACCCCTACAAAAGATTCTTCAAGGAATACTGTACACAGAAACTGAAAGGAATCAAAACCATGAAAGGACAGGCAGTTCTAAACCACAGGAGAAGAAAAGGCAAGAAAGTAGAGAGTAACATTGATTCAGCTGCATACAATCAAACCCTTAAACAACAAAAACAACTAAATGACAGGAATCACACATACCTATCAATACTAACACTGAATGTTAACACAGTTAACTCCCCCATCAAATGACACTGTTTGGCAAACTGGATTAAAAAGGAAGATCCAACAATCTGTTCCTTACAGGAGACCCATCTCATCGACAGAAATAAGCACTAACTTAGGGTGAAAGGCTGGAAGAAGATTTACCAACCCAAAGGCCCACGAAAACAGGAGTAGCAATACTTATCTTGGACAAAGTAGACTTCAAACATACATTGATCAAATGAGATTAAGAAGGACACTCCATACTAATAAAAGGGGAAATACACCAAAAAGAAATAACAATTACCAACCTATATGCACCCAATGTCAATGCACCCAGTTTCATCATACATACTCTGAAGGACCTAAAAGCATATATAGACTCCAACAAAGTGATAGTGGGAGAATATAATACCCCCCTATCACCAATAGATAGATCATCCAAACAAAAAATCAATAAAGACATTCTAGAACTAAATCACACCATAGATCAAATGGACCTAGCTGATGTCTACAGAATATTTCATCCAACTTCTGCACAATGTACATTCTTCTCAACATCCCATAGAACCTTCTCCAAAATTGATCATATCTTAGGGCACAAAGCAAGCCTCAGCAAATATAAGAAATAGAAATAATCCCATGCATTCTATCTGATCACAATGCATTAAAACTAGAATTCAACAACAAAAATAACAGTAAAAAACATGCAGACAATTGGAAGCTAAACAACACATTGCTCAATGATTGGTGGGTCGTTGATAAAATAAAAGAGGAAATTAAAAGGTTCCTGGAAGTTAATGAAAATGAAAACATAACCTACCAGTACCTATGGAACACAGCAAAGGCAGTCCTAAGAGAAAAGTTTATAGCCATGAATGCATATATTAAAAGGACAGAAAGATCTCAAATCAATGACCTAATGCTACATTTCAAACTCCTAGAATGAACAAGAACAAGCAAAACCCAAAACAAGCAGCAGAGAGAAATAATAAAAATAAAGGCTGAAATGAATGATATAGAAACAGAAAAACCTATACAATGAATCAATGAAAGAAAAAGCTGGTTCTTTGAAAAAAATAAATAAGATTGACAGACCCCTGGCAAACATGACTAAAATGAGGAGAGAAAAAACCCTAATCAATAAAATCAGAAAGGCAAAAGGAGAGATAACAACAAACACCACGGAAATCCAGGAAATCATCAGAGACTACATTGAGAACCTATATTCTAATAAATTTGTAAATCCTGAAGAAATGGACAGATTTCTAGATACTTATGACCATCCTAAATTGAACCAGAAGGACATTAATCTCCTGAATAGATCTATAACACAAAATGAAATTGAAGCAGCAATCAGAGTCTCCCAAAAATGAAAAGTCCAGGACCTGATGGATTCTCTGCAGAATTCTATCAGACCTTTAAAGAAGAACTAATACCAACCTTATTTATACTGTTCCACAAAATAGAAAGGGAAGGAACACTGCCTAAGTCATTTTAGGAAGCCAGTATTACACTCATCCCAAAACTAGACAAAGACACCTCCGAAAAGGAGCACTATAGGTCAATCTCCTTAATGAACATCGATGTAAAAATACTCAATAAAATAATACCAAACTAAATCCAGCAACACATCAGAAAGATCATTCACAATGACCAAATCAGCTTCATCCTCGGGCTTCAGGGGTGGTTCAACATATGCAAATCTATAAATGTAATATAGCATATTAATAGAAGCAAAGAACAAAACCACTTGCAGAAAAAGCCTTCAACAAGATCCAACACCATTTCATGATAAAAGCTCTAAGAAAACTAGGAATAGAAGGAAAGTACCTCAACATTGTAAAGTGTATATATGACAAACCTACAACCAACATCATACTTAATGGTGAAAAACTGAAACCATTTCCCCTAAAATCAGGAATGAGACAAGGGTGCCCACTATCCCCACTTCTATTCAACATAGTACAGAGCAATTAGGCAAGAAGAAGAAATAATAGGAATACAGATAGGTAAAGAAACTGTCAAAATATACCTATTTGCAGACGATATGATCTTATACCTTAAAGACCCAAAAAAGTCTACCCCAAAACTCTTAGACACCATAAACAGCTTCAGCAAGGTGGCAGGATACAAAATCAACTTACAAAAATCATAAGCTTTTCTATACACCAATAACAAACAATCTGAGAAAGAATAAATGGAAACAATTCCATTTACAATAGCCTCAAGAAAAAAATTAAGTACCTGGGAGTAAACTTAACAAAGGATGTGAATGACCTCTATAAGCTGAACTACAAGCCCCTGAAGAAAAAGATTGAGGAAGACTACAGAAGGTGGAGAGATCTTCCATGGTCATGGATTGGTAGAATCAACATAGTAAAAATAGCTATACTACCAAAAGCAATCTACATGTTTCCAATGACATTCATTACAGAGATTGAAAAATCTACCCTAATGTTCATTTGGAAACACAAGAGACTGTGAATAGCCAAGGCAATACTCAGCAAAAAGAGCAATGCTGGAGGTATCACAATACCTGACTTGAAACTATATTACAAAGCCATAGCAATAAAAACAGCATAGTACTGTTGCAAAAACAAACATGAATACCAGTGGAACAGAATAGAGGTCCTGGATATGAATTGACACAGCTATGCCCACCTTATCTTTGACAAAGGTACCAAAAATATACGATGGAGAAAAGACAGCCTCTTCAACAAATGGTGCTGGGGAAAATGGTTAGCAGTCTGCAAAAAACTGAAACTAGATCCATGTTTATCACCCTATACTAGGATCAACTCAAAATGGATCAAGGACCTTAATATCAGACCTGAAACTCTAAAGTTACTACAAAAAAAAACATGGAATACTCTGGAAGCAATAGGTACAGGCAAGGACTCCCTCAATTGAACCCCAGCAGCTCAGCAACTAAGAGAAAGTATGGACAAATGGGACTTCATAAAATTAAAAAGTTTCTGCACAACAAAAGAAATGATCTCTAAGCTGAGGAGGGCACCCATAGAGTGGGAGCAAATATTTGCCAGCTATACATCAGTCAAAGGAGTGATAGCCAGAATATACAGGGAACTTTAAAAACTAAACTCTCCCAAAATCCCAATGAACAAATAAAGAAATTGGCAACTGAACTAAACAACTTTCTCAAAAGAAGAAATTCAAATTGTCAACAAACACATGAAAATATGCTACCATCTCTAGCCATAAAGGAAATGCAAATCAAAACCACACTAAGATTCCACCTCACCCCTGTTAGAATAGCTATCATCAAAAACACCACCAACAACAGGTATTGGTGAGGATGTGGGGAGAAAGGAACCCTCATACACTGATGGTGGGAATGCAAGCTAGTGCAACTGCTCTGGAAAAAAATATGGAGGCTTCTTAAAAATCTAAACATAGATCTGCCATCTGATCCAGCAATCCCCCTCCTGGGGATTTACCCAAAGGAATGCAACACAGGTTACTCCAGAGGCACCTGCACACCCATGTTTGTTGCAGCCCTATTCACAATAGCCAAGTTATGGATGTAGCCAAGATGTCCTACCACTGACGAATGGATTAAGAAAATGTGGTATTTATGCACAATGGAGTTTTACTCAGCCATGAAGAAAAATGAAATCTTATCATTCTCAAGGAAAGGGATGGAACTCGAGAACATCATTCTGAGTGAGGTTAGCCAGGCTCAGAAGACCAAAACCATATGTTCTCTCTCATGTGTGGTCTTTAGATGTAGGTCAAATTCAGCAGTGTTGTTGGACTTGGGTCACATAGTAAGGGGAGAGCATATATGGGAGGTATGGGGATAGATAGGAAACCCAAAACATAAAAGTGTCTGATGTTCCCACTGCAGAGGAACTAATACAGAAACCTTAAAGCAACAGATGTCAATGTGGGAAGGGGTCAGGTATAGATGGATCAACTTGGGTTGTAACACACTTGTGTGTGGAAGCAATGCTAGTAATCTTTCTATACAGCTATCCTTATCTCAACTAGCAAAAATGCTTGTCTTTCTTATGATTGCTTATGTCTTCTCTTCAACAAAATTGGAGAAAAGGGCACAACAGGCTCTGCCTGGAAGTGAGGGGGTAGGGAGGAGAGTGACTGGGCTGTGAGCAGGGGGAAAAAATGGCCTAAACAATGTATGCACATGTGAATAATTAAATAAAAAATTGGAAAAAAATTAAAAAGATGATCACAGTCCCTAGGAATGGGGAGGGCAACACACTTAACTGTTACAAAAAATAAAATATTTACATATAAGATGCATGAACCCAGTAAGGCCAAACAGTAATTTGTTCTGGGACTGGGATTGAAATTTTTTCCCAATTATAATAAATTTGTAACCAACTTGTGTCCACTTATGATATTTTGTCTTCACCCTGCTGTGTATTTGGAGAGGTGCTGTAAGCATATGTTATGTCAGGTGAGTCCTTTAGTTAGGTGCCTCAAAGACCATTGCCTGTCAACCCTGAGCAGGTCATTTTTCCCCTAGCACTTCAGACGATGTGTGCTGAGTGTCACGCTTGCTAGCCTTCTGCTTTGCCTAAGTTGTTGCTCTGAGTGTGTGCTGTTTGCCAGCCTTGTACTGAGCAAAAGGAATTGAATATGATTAAAGGTCAGTGTTTACCTTGAAGGAGTAATTTTAATGGAAGAGAAATTAATATCACAAATGTGGTGATAGTTATCTGTGCAAGGTCAAAAAAGTCCTTGGGCCAGTAGGGTTATGTAAGTACTTTTGATTTGGAGAGTGGAGTCTTCAGTTTGGGCCTGAAGTTAAGTTTTGTTACTCTCCTTCAGCTTTTGGATAAAAAAAAAAGAATGAAATATTCAAACATATTCTAACATCTTTAGGTTTCTTATTAAAGACTTCAATGGATCCAGTGAAAATTAAGAAATGATTATTAAACATAACTACTATATTTCTGGCAATTTTATTCATTTATTTTTGGGAGACTTCAAAAGAAACACAGAAGTTGGAAAAACAGTATGCTTATAACTTCTAAGCAATTTAATATCCAATTTAATTTAAAAGTTATACTGTGGTCAGAATTTTGCTGTAATTAAAGAAATGGTGTCATTGCCCTAAATGTATTTTTAGGGAGAGGTTGGTGATAAAATTGTATGCTAAGAATCAGGAGAATATTTACAAACTCACTGGTTTCCAGGGAAGGCTCGAGTGTGGTTGCTAAAGCTGATTGTCATATCTCTCTCAGTTCAATGACATCACTTTGGTAGCCTGAAAGTGGCCATGGTAAAGAGTATTTATACTATTGAGATGAGCAAGTGATATGAATTAGGGCTCCTGATCCTCTCAGAAATCTGATAATTAAATATTAACCAACACACCAGTGGTTACAGTTCATAAAAAATGTTCTGACTATAAAATGAGGGACCTAAATTGTTTGTCTGTACTCAGTGTTTTTTTTTACACTGTTTATGTTGTTTTATAATCATCTTCTCTTTAATTTGTACAGTATTGGTTTTTATTATTGATATAACTAGACATAACTAGATACAATTAGATGGGTTACAAGTTTAATTCCTGTAGGACTGTGACAGAGTATAATGGTCAATTCTTTAGAAAAGTTGACTACTTCTAAACCTCCCTGACTTGCTAATATTTATGGGTTTAATCCCAGGACATTTTTATGAAATACCAGAATCTTACTATTAAAATTGATTCTTACTTTTCAATCAGTGCTTTAAGTCTCCTTTTTGATACCATGACAGATGGACATTCAGCCTCTCTTAGAAAAACAAATAAAGGACTAAAAATAAGGAAGAAACTGTCTTCTAAAATAGTTAATACTCTTTCATGTCCTTCAAGTCTTAAGCAAGATTTTGCTTTCATAAAGCCAAATCTGCCTTTTAAAACTTTAAATTTTTAAATTAGCACATAGTTATATATATGTATGGGATACAATGTAATAATTTGATACATGTATCAAATATTTAATGTGTAATGATCATATAACTGTAATTTCCATATCCTCAAATATTTATCATTTCTCTATGTGTTTGGAACATTTGGATTTTTCTGGTTATTTTGAAATGTATCAGAATATGTTATAGACCATTGTTACCCTACTGTGCTATAGAGCACCAGAACTAGTTCCTTCTATCTATCTGAAGCTTGAATACTGTCTTCTAGGACCAGAACATTAACTTTAGTTCCTTTTTTCGTAAGGTAGTATTTAACATATCTGAAGGCAGTAGTCATATTCCTTCCCACACCTCCATTGCTGTAAATTAAACATTTTCCATTACTTCTACTTAATTTTAAACCCTAAAATAAAACTGTAAGAATTAAGCAAGCCTTCTTTCACTGAGGATTCAACTCTTGTAGGTTCTTTATAGGGGAATTAGCAAAACATACAACAGTGTTTCCATATTATAATAACTTCCATTTATAATGTTCTTTACAAAAGTTTTATAAGGAGCTTCACACATGTTTATTTGTTCTTTATAATAAATTCTTGACAGCAGGGAGGTCTTATGCTGCTTATTGATGAGGTAATAAAGGTTGGAAACATTTAATATCTCGACCAAGACAGACACACCGAGAGAAAGTACTTAGTGTGAAGTTTCACTACAGTGTTTAAATTTGTTTCTGACTCTGTTATATCTGGGACAGTTGTCCTTGAGGCTATCTGTACCTTTCTGGAATTATTTGTAAAATTTTGTCTTCATGCGTATGTATATTTTTCTATGTAGAGAATCCTTAATTTAGATAAGATTCTGATATACTTTTTTGGCCACACAAACATTAAGAACCATGACCAATCACAAATGAATCCCCTTTGTACAATTAGTATATGATAGTAAATTTTTAAATGTAGTTTTACCATAAAAAAAAAACCATGACAGCTGGGGGTGGTGGCATATCTGCAAGTTGGGAGGCTGAGTCAAGCAGATCAGTAGTTTGAGACCAGCCACAGTTACATAGTGAGGCCCTATCTTAAAAAAAGAAAAAAAAAAAGATCTATGACCATATTGCCTGTTTCTCTGAAGGATTATCTACCAAAGAACTACTTAGAGAATTTTTTTTTTTCTTTTTTGGTGTTTCTGGGATTTTGAACTTAGGACCTCATACTTGCTTAGCAGGCACTCTAATACTTGAACCACTCTGCCAGCCCTTTTTTGCATTGGGTATTTTTGAGATAGGGTCTCACAAACTATTGCCTGGGCTGGCTTCAAACCATGCTCCTCCTGATCTCTTCTCTCGAATAGCTAGGATTACAGGCATGAACAACTAGCACCCAGCAATTTAGAGAAACTTTTAAAAGATAAAATATTTTGTTTTAAAGCCCCACTGCTTGTAGGGCTTGGAATTCATATCTTGGGACAATGATGCTTTCCTCTAGGCTGAATCACGTGTCTATATTACATGAATTCAATGCATAATGATCACCAGATGACACATACACAGATAGATATTGCTATAAATATATAGATTTATATATATATGTAATGTGTTCTTCATGTATATAGCGAGAATACGTTTTATAATATTTTATTATGATTTTCCATTCCTCTCAAAATTCTAAAGTTTCCAAATAATTTATTTTTAGTTTTATAAGTAATGAGTAACGAATTTTGAAAAGTGTATCTGGCTCTTTTTACTTGTCTTATTACTATGATTATACCTCATTAAGTAATATTGCGTTTCTGTTAGACTTTAATGTTTGATTCAATTTATTTCTTTTTTATAATTTTAAGGAAGATAGACTTTTCATATATATAGTAAGAGGCTTAAGGTTTAACATGTTCTATGCCTCTTAGGAGTTATCTTTTGTTTGGGAAAAGCTTATTTGAACTGCCAAGAAGACTAGAGTGGGTATAGATGTAAGATTTTTTTTTTTTTCTTTCTGGAAATGGGAATGTGAATGACATCCAGGTTGTTGACATCTATTTTCTTTGCAAAGTAAGAAGTAGGACTGAGGGAGCAATTAATAGGATCTGGGGTGTGAGAATGTAGAGAAGTAGACATAATTGTTGTAGACTGATAAAATTGTCATAGACAGTGGGACAGAGAATTATCCAGAGAAATGTGGTGACCTTTCAGTGTAGTGTTGACAGGCCTGTTTCAGTTGACTGGTATACTGTGCTTACCGACCCTCTTCAGCAAGGTCTGAGTGTGAATACAGTGAGACAGGTAACTGGACTTCACCAGGTCTGGCTGTTACCAGTCTTGGATGATAACAGGTTAATGGTATTGACTAGAGCATGCTTGGCATAGGCATCATGGGGTCTTGGTCAAATAATGAGGAAGGTAAACAATAGAAAAGGTGACGAAATTGTACAAAGGCAAGGTCCCAATAGATTGGAAGTCACAGACAATTGCATGAGGAGAGTAGGAAGTTTGTAGTTAGAGTAATACTAGATGGCAATAAGAAGTGGAGTGGGACTAGTTGAGGGAGTAGTGGCTGATATTGTGCAATTCTGGTTGGAATTCTCCAGAAGCAGTCACCAGAAAAGAGACAAAGGTGCTAATTATCTGTTGTTAGTCACACCTATGAAAGGCAGTGGTGGAAAAGTAGGATTTGGGAGAGAGAAAAATCAGGTAAGAGTAAGGCTTTGTAGAGCCTTTGCCAACAGACTGGGGGTTAATAGAGTGGATCTTGCCTATCAGAATTGTCTTTCATTATGTAGAAATAGCTGGTATGTTATTTATAGTGCTGTCTTTTCTTTCACTAAATTTAGGCCTGCCTGAAAAGGGTTCAGCCTCCAGAGAGGAGTCTCTGCAGCAAGGCTGGCTCTGAAGTTGCTGATAGCACTCAGTGCAGCTGAAGCAACCTCTTCCTTGAAGGAGGTTCTGCATGGTGTTGCTCTGTGTCTCCCACAGTGGCTAAAGTGGAATGAAGGAAGTTATTGAGATGGGAGTGTCAAAACTCTTAGAGGAACATGTGCTTGAAGGGCCATAAACATTTATTGAGTCATCAACTTAGATATTGAAAGAATTCAGGAGAAAAAAACTGCGAATCAGGAGCCAAAAATAATAGATGTTAGCAAGAGAATGTAGGGTGGTACAGCACAAAGGGATGGACCTTAACTTCTCAGGATTATTGTTCAAATGCTGGAGATGCAGTGGTCTGAAAGGTGCTTTGACTTCTACCCAGTCTTTATTGCCAACTCTCTTGCCCATAAGAGGAAATCCAGAGACCCACTGGAGAGCCTGGTGGAGAAATGTTCACAGGAGAAAACCAAGCAATAATCATGAAGAGTTTTGGATGCTGCAGAAAAGTGGGTCTGAATTATGAGCAAGGAAGTCAAGACTATTATAAGGGTAATTATGGGGTGGTAATGGTTGGCTAGTTAATACCCAAGGAAATTAACCAATGAAATAGCAATGAACAGTGTGGTGTGCTTTGAATGTAGTAGCACAGAGGTTTTGTCACCTTACCTTGGTCTGTTCTACTTCTTGGAGAAAATTGAAAGATATTTCAGAGGCTTTGCTTTGTACCAGTTAGTCGAGGCCTTCTGAAGCAAGACATTATGTTAGGATAAGAATTAAGGAGAGCATTGTGCCAGAGATGACTCTAAGACTTTAAAGACATGATCTTCTTATATTTCCATTAAGTCATATAACTCCCTTGCTGTGAATCATTAATAACTTCCCACTGTATTTAGGATGAAAAACTGTTTTCCTTAATATGAATGAAAGGCCTTGTGATCTAGATCTGCTGCTCCCCTTCTTTATTCATTCTCCTTCTTCACTTATCTTTTCACTCTTCCTTCTTCACTCATCTTCCACATTGTACTTTTTTTTTCTATGCTGGGGGCATAGCTAATGTGGTACAACACTTGCCTATTAAGTGTGAGACCTGGAATTTGGTCCCCAGTACTCTCTCCCCAACCAAAAAAAAAAAGAAAAACCAGTGAAATTTTGTGAGGCATGATTGAAGGCACCTGTATTATTAGCTACTTGGGAGGTGGACGCAGGAATATCATGGTCTTAGGCCATCACAAGCAAATTGAGGGAGACGCTCTCTCAAAATAAAAACCAAAGAAAGGGCTGGGGGGTGAGGGTGAGTGTGACTTAATCCCTAGTACCACACAGGCACACACACACACACACACACACACACACACACAAAATGTACCCATGTTCCTCCCCTGCCTAGAACATACCTTCCTGGAATCTACCTACCAACTCCTACTCATCCTTTATGTCTCTTTAAAAATACATCTTCATGAAAAGGGGGGTTTTTCTTTAGCCTTGAAGTATTAGGCAGTAATATATATTGTACTGATCATTGTTAAGTAGGGTAGGGGGACTAGAGTTTCTCCTACCACTCTGATCTAATCTTGCATAACAAGAAAGATAATTTACATATTTATTTACATGATTGTTAATGTCATTTGCACTATGTACATAATCTCATTTACAATATGGTCAACTCCATGAGGTCAGGGGCTAATTCCTCACCTATCCTAGCACCTGTCATAGTGCCTGGCATACATCAGTTTTTCTAATAAGAATTGCTAAATGGTGAATGTTTGTCTTTTCCCTGCATTATTTGTCATCTTTAGTATTCATTTCCTTAAAGAGTGTTTAATGACAGGATGAAACACTGAGGATAGATTGTTGTGAAAAAAAAGCTGGCCTAAACACTTACATATATATGGCTTCAGGTTTTTTTGGAGGATACTGAGGTTTGAACTCAGGGCCTCATGCTTGCTAGGCAGGTGTTCTACCACTTGAGCCACTCTGCCAGTCCTTTTTTTGTTTTGGGTATTTTCAAGATAGGGTCTCCCAAACGATTTGCCTGCACTGGCCTCGATTGCAATCCTGATCTCTGTTAACCTGAGTAGCTAGGATTACCGGTGTGAGTCACTAGTACATGGCTGGTTTCAGGTTTTTTATGTGTGTGCTTGCGTTGTGCACTTTTGCAAACATTTCATTTTGGTAGGTACTCCCTGTGTCATCTCTTGCACAGAATTATGTCATCATATCCAAATTACTGTAACTTCCAGAAAATTTAGTTGCTGGTATATAGAAACTATGCATAGTTAATTTCCACTGACTGAATTTAATATTTAAATGGATTTATTTGTATTTTATTCTATTTCTATTTTGTATGTCAGGGAAGGATTTACTGAGAAGGAGCTACTGGAGGAGGAAAGACAGAGAGCCCTATAGTTCTGGGGGAAGAGCAGTGAGAGACAGACAACAGGATGAACAGAGACCCTAAGGCAGATACCTGATGTGTTTACAAACTTCACTAAGGCTTTGTGACCCAAGCAGAGTGAGACTGGGAAGGAGTAGTAGATGTTGGACTGAGGAAAATTACAGGGGGCAGGTATTGTAAGGAATTTGGTGTTTACTCCAAATGAGAGGGGAAGCATTTGGAGCATTCTGGAGAGGAAAGTGGCTAGATTAGCCTTGCATTGCAAGAGTACCATTCTGGCATTTATATTGAGATTGGACTGAAAGAGGGCAAGGATGGAAAGCAGGGAGACCAGTAATTCAGGAGAGAGATGATGATGGCTTGAAAGAGTACAGTAAGGGGGTGGTGAGAAGCACTGGGATTTTTTATGTTTTGAAGTCCAAACTAACAAGATTTGCTGGTTGATTGAATGAGACATATATGCAAAACAGAAGAGTGAAGTTGACTCCAAGGTTTCAGACAGGAGCAGCCAAAGGCCAGTGTTCTTATTATTACCAAGACCATGTCAGTTCCTGTACATTATTGGTACTTAATAAATATTTGTCCAATGTATTCAAATTTAATCTGCCTGCTGTCTTTTTGTTCCAGTTTCTCCTTAGCTGTATTGCTAGTGTGGTGCTTGATTGTAGAGAAAAAGAAAACAATGCTTACACTGAAGCTGTATTCCATGGACCATTAACTTCTAGGCTTATGTTGCTTTGTCTGGTATCTTCAGAGTCTTTGTTGGTCACCTGCACATCTCAGCTCCCTCCTGAGCTAAATTGACAAGTAGTTCTTAGATGCATTCTATTTTAATAAAAGCCTTGTCTATATTTTAGACTTGAAAAACAACGTTTAAGAAGCAGATAACCAATCTTTAAAGAAATACAAAGGAAAAGTACTTTTCCAAGGAAGAGATTCTAGCAGTAATTTTGTATGACGTATTTAAAAAATGTTGATAAGTAGCTCCTTTATTCTGTGATTGAGTCACTATTTGTGATCAGCCAAATGGAGTATTTATTGAATACTAATATTAGGAATTGTATGTTATGTATTATCTTTGCTATTCTGTTTTCTTATAAGTATCAGGCCACTTTATAGAAGGACAGTGTCATATTTTCTCTACCAAACAACTATAAGTTCCCATTTCTCCATTGGATTTTATTAGGTTTATGTAAGATGGTTTGCAAACTTGAGAGCAGTAGTTCTGGCTTTTTAAAATTCTTTTCTTATGTTTTATAATAGTTTTTTTTAATTTTTGGCATGACTTTTTTATATCCTAAGCATTACATGAACATCTTGAGGTCATCAATTATGTCTGTCACTTACGTTTACTTTATCACAAGCCTACTCCTATGCACAAGGATGTTGACTGAACACAGTCAACAGATGACCAAATACAGTGTAATTGTTTTCCTATTAAATATATTTTCTTCAGAATTGCTTTTTTTGGGGGGAAATCATAATGATTATAGTGACTTGCTTTGAATTCAGATATCTGTTTGGGAGTGAATAATTGAGAAAGTGTTTCATTTAAAATTACTGAGACACACATGCTTTTTCCCACTTCATTTCTCTGCCTTAGGAATTCTTGTGATAATCCTGACAGAATCTTAGATGTTTTCCATACTTCTATGGAAAGGAAGCATAAAATAATTATGATTTGATTATACAAAAGTATCAGCCAAAAATTATACCAATTATTTTTTCCAGACCCATAACTAATATCTCAAAACAAAACTACAGTTCATTCTCATTTAAAATTCCAATATAATTATTACATATATTTCAATGATTATAATAATAGTGCTAAATTTCTACTTGATACCAGTGCTACTTTACTGTTGTATGCAGCATCAGAAAAATGAAAACAAAACCAACTGGCAGAATATAATCTGCAAGAAGTTTTACAATATAGGAAACCAAAATTTATACTTGGAGGGGTTTTTAAAGGGCAGACTCTCTGGTTCATTCCCCTTATCTCAAAGAGGTTAAGTAGCTTACTTAATGCTATAAACTACTTGATAGCAAAGATAAAGAATTCTATTCTCCTAATGTCTGATTTTATGTGTATAATATATTAACTTACATTTTATTATGTTTATTACATTTCATTATGATAATATTTAAGACAAGCACTATATTCAGCTGTATTCATTTATCGTTTTCTTGGTTAGAATAGTTGCCATAGGTTTACTATGAGAATTGAATAAAAACAAATGCACAGTAATAGGGATATCTTAATAGAATTCACA
This sequence comes from Castor canadensis, assembly GCF_047511655.1. Classification (NCBI taxonomy): domain Eukaryota; kingdom Metazoa; phylum Chordata; class Mammalia; order Rodentia; family Castoridae; genus Castor; species Castor canadensis. The sequence goes on along the minus strand of NC_133387.1, from coordinate 21,267,527 downwards.
AATACTTCTACTGGAATAATTGAATTATAAGATGAAATTACTTATAGACTATTCTATTAAGATAGCTTGTGTAGAGACTTCTCTTTCTACCTTCATGGCTGGTACCTTGATTGTTCTTTCCACTGAAAAAGCTAAAAATACAGGATAAAACCTTTGAAATGCATTAAATTGCTTTGATGAGCTGGCAAGAAAGTTAGGATTACTGGGAAAGAAAATAAGGACTGCAAAGAGATATTACAGAAAATATTGCCCTGAAATGGTTCATGCCTATAATCCCAGCATTTCAGAGAATGAGGCAGGAGGGTAATGAGTTTGAGGCCATCCTGGTCTACATAGGGAGGGAAGTAGGGAGAGAGGAAGTAAAGGAGGGATGGAAGGAGAGAGGGTAGAATGAAAGGAGAGGAAGAGAGAGAGAGAGAGAGAGAGAGAGAGAGAGAGAGAGAGAGAGAGAGAGAGAGAGAATACACTATGGAAGCCAGTTTTCACACTAAAGATATTTGCCCAACCACAGTGAATTTGCAAGGCAAGAGAGAACAACAAATCCTAGGACTTAGGCAACTGGGATTTTCTAACAGAAAGCATCCTGTCATTCCACATAAACTGTATGGATCATCCAAAGATAGCTTCCCTTCCCCATAATCTTCCACTTCTGATGTGAGAATGTAAAAACATTGGCCACTTTAGAAAAGGCCTTAAGAATGGAAAATCCCTATATAATTAATGACTAGGTTTTTTGTCAAAATATATATCCTCTGGGTGGTACGAGAAAATTTCAAATTGCAAATTTAGTTCAAAATGGGGTTTAGTTCCCTTTGGTGGAGTACCATAGACTCCTGCACATATTTTCTGATGGAACCTATTTTCAAACATGGCCATAGGTAATTATTCTAGATCAATTTCTATGGAATATGAACCTATAAAACACACAGAGAAATATGGAACCAGGAATCAAGGCAAAAGAACTAAGTCAGCAAAAACTTCAAATATTGCATTTTTAAGATACAATAAGGCTTATTTTGCAATATTATTTTAATTAATAATCACTTGCTATAATGGCTCCTGCCTTTTATGTTTTTCTTGACCTATTCAGAGGTTATATATTTTAATGGTTGTAAATTATGCCAGCTATGTGTATGTAAATATGTTCCTAAGTTTGCATGTTTACATATTTACATTTATCTAATCAATTCTGCTTTCATCTTAAATGGTTTCTTTTTAGATCAATTTACCATTATGCGAACATATTGTCAAATCTTAAATTCTGCCACATTATATTGTTATTATTATCAAGATCATCAAATGTTGATTTTAGAATGATAGGATAAATGTAGACGGGGAACGGGAGAAACATTTCATGCTCGCCATGCCAGAAACAGAAGTAAAGACTCCTAAATTATTATTAGTTTATTGAGGTAGAGAGTAAATTCCTAGAAGTGAAATTTAGGGATGAAATAAATTGTAAATTTTTAAAGCTGTAGGTATGTGCTTTACAAAGTCATGACTAATCAAATGTAAACTAATGATATTGAGGGTAAGTATAAGATATAAGTGTACCAGATAAGTGTGGAGCAAATAAAATTGGAAAAATTGCTTTGGTGGATAGTTGGCTTTGAACTTGCTGTATTTATTGAAAGACAAATATAGAAAGCATATATTTTCTATGATTGTTTTCACTGTTTCAATTGTAGATAAGTAAGAGGGTCTAGCATTTCCTGTTGTTATCAATATAGTACTCCATTTGTTTTAAGAGTATTAGCATTCTATCTCAAAAACTAGCATAGCATTGTGATAGAGGCAGGAAAATCATGGTCCAAGGCTGACCCAAGCAAAAGCCAGAGACCCTAGCTTAATATCAAACTATAAAGAAAATAAAAGGTCTGTGGGTGTGGCTAAAGAGGCTGTCAGTTCAATCTCTAGTATATAGAGAGAGGCAGAAAGAGAGATGGGGGCGGAGGGAGGGGCGGTGGGGAGGAAGAGAAAGAGAGAGAGAGAAAGAAAAGAAAGAATATAGAGAGCTGTTAGGTGGACAGTGTAGATTGTAAAATACAGGCTATTTTTTATCAATTATTTGCTGAACATTGGGTATGCACGATCCTGTGTTATTCTCTATATGTAAATAAAAATGCCTCTACCACCCATAATTTTGAGTGTTGATCCTGTCATAGTTCACATTTAGCTGACTTGGAAGACTGATTTTAATTCCATGAGAGTATTACAAAAGTGGCTATCTATAGTGCCTAGAAAATTGACTGATGCTAATTAAACCTAAACAGTGACTATGGGTTTGCTAGTACAACTATTTAAAGCCACCTGTGCCTCAGTAATCCAGATGCTTCCAATGAACCATAACATAATACTGTTTCTGTTTAGATGCTAGCAGTGATTATCTTTGTCAGTAAGCTAAATGCCACCATGTTTTGTAGCTTGTGTCTTGACTCTAAATTTAAAGAGCCCACCATCTCTCCTCCTTCATTGTGGGTGATTATATTTTGTACCTGCCATGTTTAACTCTTCAAAATACTTTCCAACTTTGTAAGTATATAGATTTAAGCACATCTGTGTATGAAGACAATAAATGCATTTAGCAGCATTTCTTCTATATGAACTAGTATATTTATAAATTACTCATTCCCAGTGAGCTCCATTGTAGACAATTTCATTGGCAAAACAAGGTTGACATGCTCAACCTGTTGTTAGTTTGATGCTTCTCCACATCACAAATCTACCACCTAACCTTCAAACCACTGCTGGAAGACTCTCACTATCCACACATACATGTGAGGATAGCACTGAGATGGACTAATGTGCCTGGGGAACTTCCTTGCTTTCTGTTGTTGTTAGGCATACAGTAAAATCTGCAATCCAAAACATGAAGGAGAGAAACCTTATTGTCCATTTTAATTATGGATGATGAAACGGCACAGACACTTAGTTAAAACAGTACAGAAACACAAATATTGCCAGATCCTAAAACCTTCTGGACCCTCTGCTGTATCTGATAATGCTTCCTGTGATAATGATCCTTTGAAATAGACAGGGCCACCCCTACTGGAAATAGATTGGGACACTAGAGGGAAGAATTCTTCTGAGGAACAAACTACTTATTATTTCCTCTATTTTCTAAACATTTTCCCCCTTCTACCTCCTTCCTTGTACCCCCAATTTTCTGTTAAACAATTTTCTATCACTGTAAAACAAAATACACAAAAGCTAGTATTAAGATGCAGCCTCATTGAAAAACAGTCTGGCAGTTTCTTAAAAGGTGAACATAAATGCATATGCTGAAGAGAATTGGAAGCATATTTTCAAATAAAAACATTTATATGAAAGTTCATAGCAGCATTATTTCTGATAGCCCAAAATGGAGTACTCATTAATCAGTTGATAAATACTGGATAAACTAAATGTGATATATATGTACCTTGGGATATTATTCAGCCATGAAACAACAAGGAAGTATTGATATAGGCTACAACATGAAAAATATGCTAAGTGAAAGAAACCATACATGATAAGTAAGGAGGGAACTCCAGCTTAAACACATGACAACTTTGAGCTAGAAATATCCAATTAACAATTAAAATGTGTTTAATTTAATAGATTCAAGACCATTAAAAGTAGTTAGAGGGTGGACGTGAAGAAAGAATCAATGCACTCTCCCCATGTAGCCTTAAAGTGAGTTGGAGGATAATGTCACAAAAACAGGAATGTTCCTCAAAGATGGTCAGTTAAAGTTCCCTTGTGCCTAATTGATCAACAATTTAAAAATATGCATGCAGTGACTGTGGATCTTTTGGTGGTTGGCTCGTATCTTATATTTTTGCTCTTTATAGACCATGCCACTTTTGACTCCATTACAGAAACATTCAGTACTGCTACTAATGGATCCTTCTTTGACTTATGCCCATAAAAGAGCTCGAGGTGAACATATTTTACTGATGGCATACAGTGAGATATTATGAACCTTAAAATCTGTTGCTTAATTTTTCTTTGTTCCCATGTCATCCCATCCTCCCAAACTTCTTTTAGTTTATTGTTGGGAAAATAAATTAAGGAACTGTATTGTGTTTTTCCCCTTTTTATTTTTTAAGCCAAGAAGACCACACCAAAATAAATACCAGATTATTATAAATTTTACTTGTTAGTTAGAATATATTTAAACCTAGAACTTCAAAAGAATATGATTTTTTATTTAATTACAGAAAAATTATTTCGTGAATATTAACCAAAAATCTAGGAGAAATGGTCTGTTTTAGAGCAAAACTCAGATGGGTCTGTGTTTTAATAGTCTGCTCACATGGACATGTTCAATAGACATGATACTCCACATACACACTATACTGTTCTTTTTATCCATAATATGTAATATATGCTCTGTTCACAATAACCCATCATTATGCCATCCCTAATTTATATTCTCTTTCACTTCACTATGTCTTATACCTGGGAATGATTCTAGGATGGACCAAAAGGATATCTGGGCTGAGAGCTTTGGAATTCCTTTATTTTCTTCATTTCTTTACTTTATTCTCATCCCCAAGCTTTACCATTGCATGACTAATTACATACCACGTATCAAGTTTACTCTTCCCATTCTCCATGTCTAACTCAGGGGAGGAACTCCTGGGTTGTGACCCCAGGGAAAGGGAGGAAGGGTATCATTCCAAACATCTTACCTCAACCTCCCATTCTTTCAAGTCTCTCTCCCTCTGGCTCCAGCCCAGAATACTCTAATCTTAAGGACATCCCCTGGTATCAGTTTCCTCTACTTTGGGGGTAAGCCTTTTCCACCCTCTTCTATGTTCTTATCAAGGCTCCCCATCTATAGAAACCACCTGAATTTCTCTCTTATGAGAACCTTCCTTTCTTTCCCCCCTGTTCTTCTACCATACTCTGCTGATAGATCCTAATTCTGCCTTTGAGTCTTTCTTTTCCACTCTTGTCTCCTGCTCTAGAATATTGTATAAATTTATGATGATACTGTAAGTTCTAGATATTTTATCTCACCTAAACTCTTGGTAGCATGTAAGGATTGACAAGGATTCCTTCATCAATGCTTTTCTTCTATTCTTTTCAAAGCTTAATTAGTTCATCACTGGTCTCCTTAAGCCTCCACACCACTAAGGAAATCATGCAAGAATTTACAGTTTACATGAACTCTTAATCCTTTGCTTCTTTACTCCATCCCCACTTTATATAATAAAAACATTCTGACAAAATGCCCAAGAGCATTTTTATTTTTGTTTATTTGATTGCACTATAATTCTTGTGAATGCTGATGAAGAATATGAGCAAGAGGTATAGTATTTGTCTGTCATAGGGATGTCAAGTTTTAATTCCTAACAACTATTTTGGCTGTGTGTAGCACAAAAAGGATTCTGATTCATTTAGCAATGACTGCCAATGCCTCTGAGAAGAACGATAACCCGAATGATGTTTGCCATCCATATTTTATTGTAACTCTTGACAACAAAAATGCCCACTAATATCACTTTTTTAAAACTCACAGGTCTTCCACATCCATATTAAACTATGGATATTTGAGTTGGCTAGAAATGGGGATCGTTTTATTTCATGAGTATTAACCCAAGATTCATGCTCATAATTTTTAAGATTACACTGGACAATAGAAGGCACTGGTAGCTCACACCTGTAATCCTAACTACTTTAGGGGCTGAGATCAGGAGGATTGCAGTAAGAAGCCAGCCCAGGCAAATAGTTTGTGAGAACCTACCTCCAAAGTAACCAGAGCAAAAGGGACTAGAGGTGTGACTCAAGTGGTAGAGCAGATGCTTTGGAAGTGTGAAGCCCTGAGTTCAAACCCCAGTCCCACCAAAAATAAATAAGTAAATGAATAAATAAAAGGAAGGCAGTTGTAAAACATTATATAAGCACCAGGGATTAAGGTGATTAGAAAAGTCAAAATGACCTGTGACAGTGAAACAAAGCAAGGGATGTCTGTTGGTATGTGTTTGTTTGTTTGTTTAAAGGAGTAACATTAAAACTACATTTCCATCAATTGTTCTGGGGTTAAATCAGACAAATTCTCCAAAATTGCCTCCTTCTTGAATATTCCAGCCCTTTCTTGTCTTCTTGCCTTCATGTTTCTGGCCTTGCAGAGAGGCCTCACCAGCATTTTGAGGCTGATAGGATTAGACTCATCATAACCATACTGACTAATCAAAAGAGATGGGAAAAAGGAGAGTCTTGTTCCTGCTGCTGGGACTGCATTAGAGAGGATTATGTGATTTCTCACATTAACTGGACCACTAAAAGTGTTTCCCCAGAAACACTGCCTGATATAGGAGTTAGGAAACCTGATGACTTGAAAATGATTTGGCTTCAATACTGACAAGGAATCGCATGATGGACTGCTGACATTCATGGAACAACTCATGTTCAGCAAGGTCTTGCTGACCTGCAGCCCTCACAGCCTGTAGAAAATGACAGCCTGTGTCTGACCATCCAAGTCCAAGAACTCCTTCCCGGCAACATGCGGGAAGAGTTGACGACACATAACTCAGTTTCCAGAAGTTAATGATACATTAACCCAGTTTTCTAGGAATTGCCACCTTATGTATACAGATCCCAATAAAATGGTGGAATCTTGGGACCTCTAATGCAGTGCTCCTTCTTGAGCCTGCCCACCCTTATGTTTGGAGATTGCACTTTTGCTCTGCTCTCACTTAGTTTTGCATTAATAAACCTGCTGCTGTTTTGTCTCCTCTGTTCCATCCTAAAATTCTTTCTCTAATGAGACAAGAACTTTCTGTTCCTTGGATCCAGTGACCTGAATCTGGTTACATGTCTACATGATAGTTTTGTAGAGATAGAATATGGTTTCTCTGGCACTTCACTTGTATTTTTAATCAGAGACTTCTTGTGTGTTGGCTCAAATGATCACCTGATATGTCAGTGCTGATTCATGGAAAAAAATGCATTTTCTGTCATCTTACTCACAATCAGGGTGTGGTGCTCTCTGTTTTGGAATTTTCCTATTATCACCATCATCTCTATCAACTTATTCAGCTTCTGAGTTTTTCGGGAACATACAATGATTATAAACAAATAATAGGATTCACGTTGACTTCTAAATTTTCTTGGAGAAGACAGTCTGAAGTTTGAATACTGATCTTTACCATGTGTGAACTTGAGCAGAACAGTTTTACCTCTTTACCCCCCCAATCATGGCCTCCTTTTCATCATCTCTCTGATAGTAAGATTGCAGGATATTATTAGGTTCAAGTGAGATATATTCTCATTCAGCATAGTGCACTTTCCTAGTAGATGTTTGATAAATATATGAGTCCCTTTCCCTCTCTTTTACTTTCTTTGTACAGGTCCAGCATAACACTTGGCATCTGTCTTATTTATTACAGTACAACATTAGAGCTAACAAGGAATAAAACACAATTGAGAAGTGAAATCTTGCAAAGGCCCTTACTTGACTTATGGTGGGAATAACTAGTTTATTTCTATTTGAGAAATTGCCTTCCACCAATAATATTGTAATCAATACAGCTTTTCAGCCTTTTCTCAAAACTTGGATTCCTCACTGAGCATATTTTATGTTAAAACAAACAAACAAACAAACAACTGCTATTTATCCCTTTGTGGTTTATATTTAGAATTCACTTGGTCTAGAAAAGACACTCTTTTATCAGTTTTCTGTGCCCATTTGTTTATTCATGTATTCTTCTAACAAATATTTACTAAGTGCTTATTATGTGCTAGAAACTATTCCAGGCACAAGGGATACATCTACAAATAAAACAGCCTTGTTAATAATTATACCCTAGGTATGAGTTGAGTCCCTTAAAGGGGCTAGTTGCGTGACTTTTCTTTCCAGGACCAATATCAGCTCTCCCTTGAGCAAAACATTCCCATCACCAATCCTGATTTGCTTCACTTCGCTGTAATAGTAAACCACTTGAGGGTAAGGATAAGTGTTTTACTTTTATTTTCTTCTTGACTTAGCACCAAACCCCAGAGTCATATATTGACCCTTATTAGAAGTTTAGGTGTGGTGGTGACAGCAGCAGCAGTAGGTCATAATGATAATGTATTGTTTAAGAATAAGCACAAACTGAAGAACTTAATCTAAATGAGCCCTTCTGGCGAGGTGACAGCTGTGAATTCGGGGAACTCTTAGACCATTCAGGGAATCCCCAGAGTCAATTAAAGACCCTATTTGTTGATGCAACTAGGAATTCCATATTTTGTACTCTATGCATTTTTCTATATTTCTGGAGCAAATTATATTGTGTAAAAGAATCCACCTTTGCGATAGTTCTGTCCTCTATTGCAAGCCAATTTTAAATACAGGACACGTTAAAAATGTCAGGTAGAGCATGTTACTTTTTGTAGTTTAATAAAAATCACCATCAAATTCTATTCTATTTTCATTTAGGTACTTGGCACTAGGTATTCATAATGTTAACATCCATACATTTGATATTGATTATTTTTCATTGAATAATTAAAAATAGAGAAAGGCTTGTTTCATTCTATCATGCTGTTCCCAGTGATTTTATAAATCTGTCAGAGTAATATTGCCCCTACCAGAGAAATAACACAGGCATGTTTTATTCATTTGTTATAAAGTTGGTCTCATTAATGATAGTGACTAGTATTGTGTTGCCGAAAGTAACAAGAATGACACTTTTAAAATATGGACCTTTTTTTCCTGCTTTATGTTCCACTGATGGGGTGTGTATATGTGCTTGAGCAGTGAGATCCTTACTTATCTGATAATTCTAAAGGGAAAAGTAGGCAATCATTTATTTTCCTTTACTTATTTTTTAAAATATGGACTGCTTCATGAATTGTGTATCATTCTTGCACAGAGGCCTTGCCAATCTTCTATCGTTCCAATTTTAGTGCTGCTAAAGCAAGCATGCGATCATTTATTTTGGATGTACTTGGTGTTGAACTCTGTACTGGATGCATCTGTACATATTATATCACTCAAAATCACTACAAATCTTTAAAAGAGTTTACTGAAATCCTTACTTTATAAATGGGAAAGGTGAGACTCAGAGAATTTAAATAATTTTTCACACCTACACTACTAATAAATAACAGATCTGGGATCTGACACAGAACCTATTGTTGCTTCCCACTGTGCCATGATCACTTCAATAAGAATATTTGTTTCTGTTTCTTCCTAAAACTATGGTTTTTTGTTTCTGTTTTATTAAGATGACCATACCCATTATGAATGGCAGCAAATCTTAGATGGAGAGAATCAAGAAAGCAGTAAGTTAGAAGCTAATTTCTCAAAAGTAAGTGAATTCTAAAGGAACATTAGCCTGTGAGCCTTAAGATGCTGCAGTCTTTAGGTGACCTTGGGGCTTGTTGCCAGTGAGAGCCTCTCAAACCATTCTCCTCATTGCTAAAAACAGGAACTATGACTGGGCGTTTCTTTACTTTTTCACTATATATTCAACTTGTAATATCACTGACAGTTTCCCTTTCATTCCAACCATCCATCATCATTCAACATTTTCTCTGGTGCCCATCTCCTATCCTCCACAGCTAAGATTAGATTGTATGTATAATGGATGAAGCAGAGAGCTGCTCTGGCCCAGGCTGTGCTCTTCTCAGCATCAAGCAAAATGTCCCTAACATTTATGATGGCAGCTCCTAGGCTACTTGATTGTAGGAAGGCATGTTAGGAGAAATGAGTTCTGTTTCTCAACACAAATACTGAAATGCTAGAGTTGATCTCAGAGGGTAGAGACTCACAGGCCTTTTGATCTTTGACCAATTCCTATACTTTTAGTTCTGAAAGCTTTATTTAGAAGAATATTTTCACTGGGTTGGTACTATTTATTGGTAGTATTGTGTGTTAGTACATTTTGTGCTGCTACAATAGAATACCACAAACAGTAGTTTATAATGAACAGAAATTCTAGAGTCTGGGAAGCCCAAGCATAAGGGGCAGTGAGGGACTTTTTGCTGCATCATCCCATGGTGGAATTCAAAGAGAGGGTAAGAGAAAGAAGGGGTTCAAACTCAGCCTCTTATAACGATCTCACTCCTGGTATAATGACCTTAATCCATTCATGAGAGCCCTCATAGCAAAGGCTCCACTTCCCAACACTGTTGAATTGGAGATTATGATTCCAACACATGGGTTTGTAATTTAGAGTCCAACACATTCGTATTATTATCATTTAATAAGGTAGACTTAGACATCTGGTCTATAAAGTGGAAACTCCATCACATGCAACATGCATGGCATTTGGTGATGAGACTGGAAATGTGAACAAAGTTCCTGCAGTAGGTGGAATTTTGACTAGGAGTTAAAGTAGAAGAGGCCCATGTTTTTTATATTTCTGCCCAAACTTCACTTTTTATTTGGCTTAACCCCACGATGTGAATCAGTCATCATCTTTCTGTACTTAGCAGGGGTTTCCAACAAATGAAACTATCACTGACTTTCTAGCCTCATGCACTCTCATCATGCCCTTATTTTCAAAGCCAAGTCTATCTGTCACTAACATTTCTAGAGGTTCCTGTGTTTTATTTTTGGTATCATGTCTTATTTTTTGGTTTTCTTTATTCCTTATATCATTGTCACTAACAAATATTTATTAAGCCTATAAGGCTTTGAGGAGATAGATCAAGTTGGTTGCATTTGTTAGGTTTTTGACAGTTTACACAAGGCTTTCACATATATGGTCTCAACTAATTCTAAATACATTCCTCCCAGGTATGTCTCTATTCCTTCATACACCTAGCAAATGTGTGCTTGCATAACTACTTTCTAGCAACATCCCAGATTGGGAAAAAAAAAGTTCTGTAATCATAACACATAACTTAGACTGGCAGAATGTCTCAAGTGGTAGAGAACATCTGCCTACCAAGTGGGCCTTGAGTTCAAACCCCAGTGCTGCCTTCCCCATGAATAAAACCATATAACAATAGTAAAAGTGACCTGTGTTAAGGTTCTTGTGGGTTCTTTTATATAAACTTACTGTTAATAGATTGCAGACTTAAGTAGAGGGCATTTGACTGCTTTAGGCTGGACCTGTGGCCTAAAGGAATGGTAGAAGGAGAGAGGGCCCCCCAAATGGAAACCCAGCATGGTCAAGCCATACCAGTAGACATGCATACAGTTCCTTCATTGTACATGAAGAGACAGGCTTGACTGGAGCTAAGGTGATCATGTCTAGATTTAATTAGTGAGTACCTAAAATCATTGTACTTTGGAATACTTGGAAATCATTTATCTCCACTTATGTATATCATTTAAAAATATGCTTCTATTGAGTAAAGTAATGCATTTTTTTTGTATTTACCTTATTGGGAGATATTTGTGTTGTTTGTGGAGTGCAGAATATAGCATGATTTCTTCTTATATGTCTCCTTGGTGATTGAATTCTGATTAGATGTTATAATCTTAGAAGGAAAACTGTTGATTAAGATGATATATGTATTCTGGAATTTGAGAAGATTCTTATTAAAGGAGTAATATTCTGGTTGTTTTGCTCCCTACCCCGCTTTTGTGTGCAAGACTCAGGTCCTTGCTCATGCTGAGCACATGCTCTACATTGAGCTACAAAAACTATGCTCTGATTAGTTGGTGGAAACAACTGATCCAAATGGTAGATGTCTAGACTCTGATGCCTCTGGAAAGTCCCGACCCATGATATGGCTATCTGGAGCTTTACATTTTTATCTTCAATATTCCTTAGATTCCATTAAGATAGATAATAAATCAAGTGAGATTTCATTTTATTTGATATCATGCAAAGAACTATATCAGAAAGATATTTAAATTTAGAAGACAGAAATGAAATATTCCAAATGTAGAATCCTAGGTTTTTGAAGAAATTTACTAGATCTCATCCATCTTTTCTTGCCAGAGTTCTGAAACTCTTGAGAAATAACATTATGTAGATGGAAAATGAAGTACCACTTTTATACCAGTAATAGTGGGAATGAAAGATATAACCTACTTTGAGAGTTAAATGGGCTTGCTAATTGAACATCAAACGTAGGCAGAATTACTCATCCACTTATAGAAGGTGTTGGGACACTTTATTTCTTTTCTGACAAGTCAGGACCTTTATACCTAATATTTTTGTCTTTTTCTTTACTGGGAATTGAATCTAGAGCTTTGTACATGCTAGGCCAGTGGTTTACCCCTGAGATGCATCCCCAGTCGTATAGCTAAACATGAACGCAACACTTACTATCTACAGGCTTTCTGGTTTCCAAAGTAGGATAGGGCACTTGCCAAGCATGCTCACTTTTTCTTTTCAATGTTTGCCAATCAAAGGAATCACTTCACTTCCCCTGAACTGGATAGAAGTGTTGAGAAACTATGGATTACATTAACTGAATTTCATTTTAGTGGAAATGAACATGGAGGTGTATGTAGAAGCATTTCTCCCAACATCCAAATTACTATACATCTTTTCACATCCTAAAAATCTCTGAAATTAAGATTTTTGTTAAATCAGTATCAACTAAGTAGCTGTATATCTTCATAAAATAGTCATGATGTATTGTTACCACTTTAGGATGTGTGAGATTGGTTACTCTTTGCACTATGATCCTTTGACATTTCAGTTAATTAATCAATTAAGGACCATTTGAGGAAGGAATATGAGCTCTGCTTGATATAGGAAAACCTGTTTAAACTTTCTGATAGCATCTAGAAAGTATCAAGTTTATACTTTGCAGAATAAGTATTAAGAATGTGGAATAAAATACCGGATGCAAAATGAAACATTCCTTTAAAAAAAAAAACACCCTTAGAGTGACACAGGATGACACTGGTTTAGAAAAAAAAGACAGCCACACAACTATAACCAACTTGTCTTTGACAAAGGAGCTAAAAATATACGATGGAGAAATAGCAGCCTCTTCAGCAAAAACTGCTGGGAAAACTGGTTAGCAGTCTGCAAAAAACTGAAACTAGATCAATGTATATCACCCTATACCAATATTAACTCAAAATGGATCAAGGATCTTAATATCAGACCCCAAACTCTAAAGTTGATACAGGAAAGAGTAGGAAATACTCTGGAGTTAGTAGGTATAGGTAAGAACTTTCTCAACGGAACCCCAGCAGCACAGCAACTAAGAGATAGCATGGATAAATGGGACCTCATAAAACTAAAAAGCTTCTGTTCATCAAAAGAAATGGTCTCTAAACTGAAGAGAACACCCACAGAGTGGGAGAAAATACTTGCCAGCTACACATCAGACAAAGGACTGATAACCAGAATATATCGGGAACTGAAAAAACTAAATTCTCCCAAAACTAATGAACCAATAAAGAAATGGGCAAGTGAACTAAACAGAACTTTCTCAAAAGAAGAAATTCAAGTGGCTAAAAAACACATGAAAAAATGCTCACCATCTCTAGCAATAAAGGAAATGCAAATTAAAACCACACTAAGATTCCACCTCACCCCTGTTAGAATAGCCATCATTAGCAACACCACCAACAACAGGTGTTGGCGAGGATGCGGGGAAAAAGGAACCCTCTTACACTGTTGGTGGGAATGTAAACTAGTACAACCACTCTGGAAAAAAATTTGGAGGCTACTTAAAAAGCTAAACATTGATCTACCATTTGATCCAGCAATACCACTCTTGGGAATATACCCAAAAGACTGTGACACAGGTTACTCCAGAGGCACCTGCACACCCATGTTTATTGCGGCACTATTCACAATAGCCAAGTTATGGAAACAGCCAAGATGCCCCACCACTGACGAATGGATTAAGACAATGTGGTATCTATACACACTGGAATTTTATGCAGCCATGAAGAAGAACGAAATGTTATCATTCGACAGTAAGTGGATGGAATTGGAGAACATCATTCTGAGTGAGGTTAGCCTGGCCCGAAAGACCAAAAATCGTATGTTCTCCCTCATATGCGGACATTAGATCAAGGGCAAACACAACAAGGGGATTGGACTTTGAGCACATGATAAAAGTGAGAGCACACAAGGAAGGGGTGAGGATAGGTAAGACACCTAAAAAATTAGCTAGCATTTGTTGCTCTTAACACAGAGAAACTAAAGCAGATACCTTAAAAGCAACTGAGGCCAATAGGAGAAAGGGACCAGGAACTAGAGAAAAGGTGAGATCAAAAAGAATTAATGTAGAAGGTAACACATACACATAGGAAATTAATGTGAGTCAACTCCCTGTATAGCTATCCTTATCTCAACCAGCAAAAACCCTTGTTCCTTCCTATTATTGCCTATACTCTCTCTACAACAAAATTAGAAATAAGGGCAAAATAGTTTCTGCTGGGTATTGAGGGGGTTGGGGGGAGAGCGAGGGGGTGGAGTGTGTGGTAAGGGAGGGGGTGGGGGCAGGGGGGAGAAATGACCCAAGCCTTGTATGCACATATGAATAATAAAACAATTAAAAAAAAAAGACATTGGCAACTCTGAGTCAGTCATTCAGAAGACTAAATTTTGATTATTATATTTTAGTTCTAAGAATGCCTTAATGAAGTATTTTTCTTACATTATCTTATTGAATGTGCATGAGAGATTTATGGTAGATATCTATTTATTGAAAAGCCAAAGAAGCTTTCTAATACAGAAAAATGAAGATTTGAAGAAAGCACGTATAGTTTAGTTAGCTGATTGTTTTTTCCTCTAGTAGCACATAAAATAGTAATGTATCTTATAATCAGTAGGGTCTTAGATATGATTAATTATTGTCAGTTATGTTTATATGAGTCTCTTCTCCAATCTTACAGCCTAGGTTAACTTTGTATGTCACTTCTTCCTTCTCCTGAATGTCCTATGTGTCCTACTGTCCATAATTGACCCTATTGACTAGAACTCAAAGTTTTAACCTTAACTGAGTTATAACATCGGGATATTGCTTTATACATCCCCTTTCTTCTTTCTGGGCTTCCACCTTCTCACTCCCTAGTGAACATTCTAGTCCATCATGGTTTATTGAATTGAGAAAGCCTGGACCATGTCACCAAGTCATTCAAAATAACGTTGCCGATGTTAAAAATAACTTTTCAAAAATGGTCATTATGATAGTATAACACTCACGTTTATAGGCTTGGTTTGTTTATTTGTAAATATTTTACTGAGCTAAGTCATATTTTCTTTTTTCTGAAAAGGTGGTCCTGATGACAACTTAATTGAAGGTGGAGGGACAAAATTTGTCTGCAAACCTGGAGCCAGAAACATTACCATCATATTCCATCCATTACTAAGGTAAATCAAGTCCTGTGATGTACTTACTGAAGGTCAGCATTTTCATTATTGATGCTGATGTACTGAATGCTAATAGTTCAGTCAGCATTGAAACAAGTCATAAGGGGGAAAAAAATTCATTTCATTTTCTAGGGTCCCACAATCAAAGTTAGTTAATAGAACAGATAATGTCAGCCTCACAAGTAGCTAGCTAGCTGTTCTCAGGAATAGAATTTTTTTAAATGCGTTCATTTTATTTTCTTTCTTTTCTACTTCTTACCCCTGTCTCTCTCTCTCTTTTCCTTCTCCTCCTTTCCCCTCTGATATGTCTCACTGTTGGGCAAACTACAGCTCACTGGAGAAATCTAGCCTCACCCATTTTTGTAAATACATTTTTACTGACCCCAATCATGCGTTTGCATTTACATACTGCCTGTAGCTGCCTTTTTGCTACAATTGCATAAACCATACATCCCACAAACCCTAAAATGTGTATTCTCTCGTGCTTTACAGGATAAAACTGCTGCTATACAGTCTGTCTTACTCATGTGCCCTAGTAACTCCTTATCCTTTGAAAATTGACAGATCTCTGAAAAAATACAACTTACAGACAGTTAATGATAACAAATTGTATGGTTTTATACATTAAAGATAATTTGATGGTGACCAGAGTGAAATTTATTATAATGCTCAGTTATTATAATACTGTGACTGTAAGATAATAAGAATGCATGATGCTTCCATTCTAACCCTAAATTCTAGCCCTAAATACCTTTAAATGGTTGCTTTTCTAGGGAGGGAGAAAGGACAATTGGTCAGTGGTTACAAACTTTGCTTTGCAATGAGAGATTTCTAGAGATCTGTTACAAACAGCATGCATATAATACTTTGCACTCCTATACTGTACACTCTGAAAAAGTAAAGATGGTAAATTCAGTGTTATGCTTATTTAATTTATTTATAACAGAAAATCATAAAAATCATTCATATTGCTGGGTAGTAAGATTTTTGAACACATGTATGTAGACTGTGCTGTTACAGTCAGGTTAGATGTTCCCATCTCTGAAGACATTTGTCATTTCCTTATGGTAAAATCTTTCTCGCCTTTAGAAATACATGGCACATTACCATTATCTATCATCATTCTGCTCTGCAGTAGCACCTGACCAACCTTAACTGTCTCTTCATTGGTCAGCCTTTCCTCATCGTTCTCTCTCCCCTAGTTCTCCATAGCCTCCAGTAACTACCATTCTACTCTCATCTTCTATAAGATCACATGTAAGTGAGTCCTTCAGTGCTTGTCTTTCTGTGCCTGGCTTATTTCACTTAACATAATGACCTTCACTTCCAGGTAGGTTGCAAATGTCAGGATTTCATCCTTTATATTGCTGAATAATATTCCATTGTGTAAATGTACCACATTTTCTTTATTCATTTATCAGTTAATGGGCACTTAGGTTCTTTACCTTTCTTGACTCTTAAGAATTTTACTTCAAGGAACATGGGAATACAGATGTCTATTTAACATATCAGTTTCATTTCTTTTGGGTATATACCCAGTAGTGGAATTGCTTGAACATATGGTAGTTCTGTTTTTAATTTTTAGAGGAACCTCAAATACTGTTTTCCATACTGGATTATACTAAATGACACTTCTTGCAAGGTGCATATTATAGTTAACATTATTGTATCAGACTCTTAAAAAAGATTAATATGGGAAATTTGAATTATAGTTTTGACCACAATTTATAAAAGGAACTTTTAAAATCCAGATAGCTAATATAGTATTAATTCTATGCTTTCTCTGTATTTTCATATAAAGAAACAAATAAAAGTTAGATATATCTCAAAATAACACATTAACTTTTAGAGATAACGCCTACAATATTTGAGGCATTTAGAATAACATTGGCCAAAGATAATACAAAGTATACTGTTCCAAAACATAAGCAGGTTCTTACTAGAATTTTCCTCCCATCTTATTAAATAAGTCCTAGTAAATTGATACCATTATGACTAATTAAATTCATTACTAAGGTAGCAATTGTTTTGAATTATACTGGGTTATGTTCCCCAGTTGGTTTTAAATGTAAAAACATAAGTACATGAAATAAAATCTGATATTCTTACAATAAAAAGTTTCTAAAGAAATGGTATTAAATTTTAAGAAATCTGTTTTAATAAACATTTGCAGCAACTAAATTAATTTAAGAATCACAGGATTAAAGGAATTAAGGTTACTTTTCTATTGGTTTAGTTGCAAGATATTATGTATATATGTATATCATATACAATAGGTGAACTATAAACATGGAATTTCTGTATTACATAACACCGTTTATATTTGTCAACTTACTTTGGTAATTTGTGTGGAGTCCACTCTTCTGCAATTACAAATTGATTTTTACTTAATGTTGTTAATTGTTAGGAAAATACCTGAACCATTATAGACGTCTTCTAATGTAGATTTGATGCCAGAATTCTCTGCTCAGTATGCTGTGGCTTGGATAAACAAAATCCTTATGGTTACACTTCTTTCCAAGTATAGAAGAAACCCTATGGAGACTGTTTAGAAGTGTTGTCACTAACCACCATTCAAGAGATGTTTTTTCTTGTAAAATATTTTTTTAATGTGTAGCAAGGAGAAAATTATACCTTAGCATTTATTTCACACTCATAATGCATTTCTCATAGAAGCCTGGTAGAGTTTCATGTATTATAGTCCTTTTTTAAATTGTACAATGAGGTTTATTGTAATATTTCCTTACCAGTGTATTTTAGTTCATGACAGTTTTTTGTTTCAGTGTGACATTGTTGGTGCTATACTAGAGAATTGTTTTAAGTCTTTGATAGTGCTTTTACTCATTTCGAATTTTAATTTATTATTGGTCCGAATTGCAGAAAATGGTTTATCATTCATTCTTTCTCTGTGTATCTTTTAATAATAAGAATATTATGCAATGTTATGCAGTCTGCATGGTAAGTTAATTGGTAAGCAAGTGACCATCATAGGCATTGCTTCTTTTTTTGTAGCTTTATTGGATCTTGAATTCACAGCCTCATGCTTGCTTGGCAGGTACTCTACCACTTGAGCCACTCTGCCAGTCTTTTTTTGTGTTGTGTATTTTTGAGGTAGGGTTTCGCACACTGTTTGCCCAGGCTTCCCTCAAACTGTGATCCTTTTGATCTCTGCATCCTGAGTAGCCAGGATATGAGGGTGAGCCATCAGTGCCCAGCTCATTAATTTTTTTCTCAGGCTAGTCTCTAACCATGATCCTCCCAATCTTCACCTCCTGAGTAGCTGTGATTACAGACATCTACCATCAAACCCAGCCCACAATCTTGCTTCTTAAACCTATTATAGAGGGTCACTTGAAACCTCATAATGGGTTTGTAGAACTTCAAATAACCAAAGTCTTTTAGTATTCTTTATTTTAGTGTTTTATTCTTAAGCATTTTCTGAGTGTTTTTTATTTCTGCTTAAGTTTAGAAATTTAATTTTGTAATTAGAAGAATCATAGTGTATTATCATAATAGTATATTTCATTATTGCTTTTATTATTTAAAATGCTTCTCATTTTCCTTTACTTACTCATTTACTCATATTTGACAAATGTTTATTAAATACTTGTAATATGCATTTTCCCTTCCTCAAGCTAGTTGTGGATGCTCATTTAGAAGCAATTAGTCTCATTTTTGTGGGATTATTTAAATAAAATTGTCTTTTTTATCTTTTGGAATACTCATTGCTTCTATTGCTTGATAGTTTGAAGTAAATGTAAATTAGTATTTTTTTTATTTAAGAGACAACATGGCATAATGACAGAGGTAGTGGAGGAGAATGGAAAGATGAAGGAATAGCAGATTCAAAATTTAAAATGAAAACAACAGCAAGGTATCTTGATTCAAAACTTGGCTCCTTCACTTCAGTTTTCCTCTGATTCCATGTGAGGTCCTAAGGAAATTAACGATAAAATTATACTGTTGTTTACAAGGTACTCACTGGGTTCTTGCTTGGTCACAACATACTGCATGGATGGCAAAAACCCCGAAGCCTGAAAACAGATATTGGAAAGGAAGTGAATTCATGAGAATTGTGGGAAAATAGAAATCCATATGACCTCTCTTGAAGCCAGTTTGACAATATGGAGAAATCAAAGATCCTGTTACCTATTAGTAACCCTCCTATTGCTACTCTTTAATGTTTTTCCTACTTGTATTAAGTGGTTCATATTATTTTCCCATCCCAATTTTCCAAGCTCTTTTTCTGGTTGATTATGGAAATTATTTTTTATTTATAACTTACTTTCATACTTAAAAGTAAGTTTAGAAGGATCTTATCACAAATGTACACTGATTTAAGCATGTCATCACTTCTTTGCTGTATTTCTTAGTAACCTTGACTATATATTACTGGAATGAAGAAATGTTTCCTTTGCTTCTTTCCCCTATATCTAGCATCACTGGTCCTTCATCTTCCTGACACTTTGCACATGCTTTGTACACTTCATTTATTAAAAAGCTCTTTTCATAATTTCTATTCATCTGGTAGTGCATTCTTTACAGCCTCGAGGGCTTTCTATATTGAAAGAGAACAACTATGGAGCAGATTCCCGTTACAGTGTTTCATATGTTCCCAGCAGTCATCTGTACTGTCCTCTCATAAAATTATTCTGCAAGGTTCTCAATTCTTGTAATCTTGCAAGTTTATTTTTGTACTGCCCTCATAACCAGTGCAGCCTCATCAGTAGGAAATCGTGTAGTATGTTGAATATAAATGTACTGACTTCAATTTGCTCTCTCACCATGAACTCTGCTGGCCCTTTTACTAGCTTATTTAATGTTTTTCCTGTTTTCTTTCTGGTCAATCTTGTTTCTTAGAAAGAGATAAGTAACATCTTGCTCGCTTTCTCTTCATCAACCAAGACAACACTGGCTGCCAGGAAAAATTATATCTTCATACTGGACTTGTGGTACTCAAAGATCTCTGTTTTTAGGGGCAAAATCATTATCACTACTCTGATTATTATAGCAAAAATGTTCTTCTATCCATCTTAACCATTATATACCCATAAATGACAGGTACTAGGGTTTGAAGTCAGGGCCTTGCACTTGCTAGGCAGGTGTTCTATCTCTTGAGCCATGCCTCTAGCCCTGAAATATGTAATTTTTGATATAGTACACTTTGGTAAGCATTATCCATTGATATTGGGCAAATGTTATTGTGAAATCAGTCTATCAGGATGTCATTAGGAGTTTATCCTGTATAGAATTACAGATATATGACAGTTCTTAAAGAATAGTTGTAGCTGAATTATAAATTATTATTTTCTCCTAAAGAAATGAGTGGTCTGCTAGACTGCTTTTCAGAAGGCCTGCTTTTTTTTGTTTTTGTTTTTTTTGTATTTTGTAATAAGCTTTGCCAAGAAATCTACCAATGTTTATTATAAAGAATAATTCCAGGATAATCCCTTATATGTTACATTTATCAGTCTAATCCTGATCTAATGCAGAAGTTCTTTTTAATTTTTTTTGACACTCACTTATATTATTGAATGAATGAATTTGGTAAAATTATTTTAGGGCTCTATTCCTGTAACATCTTGGGTTTCTGCCATTCTTTATGTTTCCTTTCTTAAATCCTTTCTTAACACTACTTCCATACTGAAGGAATAGAATAGTGGTTCATGTGTATGTTCATGTATGAATGGGGTATACAATAAATATTTTCTTAATTAATAAGTTGTAGCAATACTTAGTATTTATTTGTTATATGATATAAATAAAATATAAAGGAAAATAATTTTGCCTTTAGTAATGACACTTAAATAGATTAATCTGTTTTTCAAACTTAAAAAATGGTATATTCTAATACTCTCAGGGGATAACTGAAATCACAGCTAGTACTTAACCTTCTATATATTATTTTTTCCTATACAGACACACCTAGGATAAACTTTAATTTATAAATTGGGAATAGTCCTAGCATGTGCAAGGCGCTGGGTTTTATGTCTAGCACCAAAAGAAATTGTAAATTGGGCATAGTAATTGAAAAACAATAACTAATAATAAAATAGAATAACTATAGTAAGGTAAGGTAAAATTTTTTAAACCAGTGAATGATTTATTTCTTGAATTTTCCATTTAATATTTTTGGCCTGCAGTTGACTATATGTAACTGAATTCATGCAAATGGAACCAAAATTGAAGGTGACTATATGTTCTTTCTTTTAATATCTTTTTCCTCTATTGTAAGACACTAAGAAGTGTTTATTGTAAGAGATGATACAGAATTATGAATATGATTTTAGAAATTTACTTTTTTAGCAGCTGTGGTCCTAAACCACTACTCTTTATAACTTACACTCATATTTTGTTTTTAGTGAATAGTTAGTTTTTATCAGAAAAAGAGATGCTTTTTGCTTTCATGTTTTCCTTCTCTTATTACATTGAAAGCTTGTGGTTAAATAAAGAAAATTTGCTTTATTTTTTCTTTCATGAATCACGAGGGGTCCTTCCAAGATTATACAAACTTTCTAGTTGAAATCTTGCTTTAAAATCTTTCTTATTTAGCTTTTACTCTGTTTCTGTTTGATTTTTTTGCTTTGATTTAAAAAATGTATAGTATCGCTTGGATCATTAGACACATTTGTGTATATGGCAGATTTGCTTTAAAAGGCAGATTTAGTTTGAATATTTAGATTAAGATGAATGTCAAAAGTAGAAGTAATTCTTCCATATTTCTTTTCCATATTTTTATTTTTGAGAAATGTAGGACAGTTGATGTATCTATGTCAGTTTGATGTGTGCATTGATATTTGGCAGAATATTATTCTGTGTGTTCACAGGTTTGTGATATTTTTATACAGATACATGTTTGTTCTTAATGAGCTAAAGTTCATAGAGACATTTTGAAAGATGTTGGTGATTAGACAGTCTAGCAAATAACATTGTAGATCATACATTATTCATGCATAGGAAATGTGGCCACCGTGTTGCATTTTTATGAAACACAATGTTTTTTCCCTGTCATAAGAATTATGAAAAATATTACTTTGTTTTCAGATTGTATGACCTATAAGGTCTGTGAAGTATTGAGTGGTGGTATATTTAGATTCTAAACCCCACATTTGTGTAACTGCTTTTAAATTTACATTATAAATGCTAATTGCTTTTAATTTTTGTGCTAACTTTTAGAGATTAAGTAAATTTTTCATTCTAAGCTTTTTTAAACTTGTTATTTTCAAAATGTGTTACGCGATATATGGCCCAATATTGATTGCAACTAAGATATTCCTGAATAAAGTAGAGAACCAGTCAAGGCTCCAGCCCACTTATATGTGTCTACTTCAACATGTCATAAGAAATAAGATATGTCAGTCTAGTTAGCCAAAAAGTGTAGGTCATTGCTTATGAGAAATGGTAAGAAAAACTGAAAATGTTAATGAAGACCAAAAGATTTTCTATCTATTTTCAAATATATGAACATCTGTCACTGAAAAGAGGTAAAGCAGTTTTATTCTGTTGCTTCATAGTCTGGATTAGAACTAATTGCTTGTTAAACAGGTGTGGTTCTGAATGATGAGATTTAGTACTAAATGGTGAGAAGTTTATGATGAATGAGGCAACAGAAATAGGAACTTTGATTGGTATACAATATTCTTCCTGGAGATGCTTAACACAAAGCTGAATTCAAGTTGTAGGTAGTGGGATGATGAACTTTTGGCTCTGTATTCTTTAAGTCTATGACTGTAAGTCATTCTTAGGTGCTGCACGATGTTACAGCTTTGGATAGATGTATTTCTTCCAGACTTGTTCCTTTGGGCTACTTTTAATATATCATTTTAATGCATTTTAATGCTGGTGATTATCATCAGGAGGTTTATACAGTTATAGTTGACTTCTGCTTCATTTTAGCATTGACTTTCTTCTTACCAACAAAGAACAAAGAGGAAAACTCAAGATATGGCTGTATCTGGAGCAATTATTAGAGAAATTTCACCCCTCCCACCATTTAGTTCCCTCCCTCCTTCCTTCCTTCCTTCCTTCTCTCTTCTCTGTACCCTTCTCTCCCTTTCCCTTTTCACCTTTCTTTCCTTTCCCTCTCTTCCTTTCCTTCCCTCCCCTTCCCCTGCCTCCCAGTTTTCAGTTTTTCTCCTGTGTCAGTAACTGATACATATGAGTATAATTCAACTCTTTCAGTGACTCTTAAAGGAAAAAGAAAACTGCCTTTCTTCTACTGTAAAACTGTTCTTCAGATTAATTTGAACTCATCATGACTTTGCTGCTATCATTTTGACCAAGAGTTAAACTAATATTTTAGATGCAGATTTTCTTAACTTTTATTAATTAAATTATATCAATATAAAATAACATTACTGGAATATTACATATAAAACACAGTCCAAAAGAATCTTTCCAGTGCAAAATGTTTACTTGGTCTGTGTACTACTGTTTATGTATTCTGAACATGTATTTGTCCTTTGAACTGCAATAGCCAAAATATACTTATTCAGCATTCAGTTTAATATATTTATGTCCAGGCAGATGCCTATTTACATCTGATTCTGAAATCTAAATTGATAATATAATTTAGTATCAAAAATAACATAGGCATACCTAGAGGAAAAATATAGTTTCTACCTTTAATAACCTACATTCCTTTGGGTATTAACTATTATTTGTTTCTCTGCATAATTTGAAAGATTATTTTTACATTTCTCTTGCCTTTTAGATCAGATCACCTCCCCGCCCCCCCCCCCCCCCCCCACACATGCATCTATTCATTTTGTTCTGTTGTTTCTGCCTTGCAGATTTTGTCACTAGGCCTCCTGTATAATACCAAGGCTTTTCCTTGATTATTTTCAACTTTTTAAAATTTTCTTTGTCATTTGAATATTTGGTCATTAATATATTGCCTACATTTTTAATGTGTGCATTAGTGTGCATGGCTATAACAAAATACTTGAGCCTGGATAATATATAAAGAAAAGAGTTCTATCTAACTCATTGTCTGGGAGGTTCAAGAGCATGATGATAGCATCAGCACAGCTTTAGTGAGAAATTCAGCAAGACAGCAGCACAATGGTGGGGGCATATGCTGAAGGAAGAGATCATATGGCAATACAGAAAGCCAGAGAGTAGGGAGGGCCCAGTCTTGTTCTTTTATAATGAGCTTTTCTCTAAGAAACTAGCAGTCCCATGGGAACTACCTTAATTCCTTCTTAAACAGCACCCCCAGTGACCTCCCACTAGGTTGTACTTCTTAAAGGCCCATCATCTCTCACATTTACACACTGGAGACCATGTCTCCAATACATGAGGCCTTGGGGCATAAACAATACACAAACCACTGCACTGTGTCTTACGAGTGAAAAAATATCTTCTACTTCATGTTCAAATTTTTTTTCTCATTTTTCCTTTTGTAGTTAAAAACAAAAACAAAGAAACCTAAAACTAAGCATCTTTCTTTTTTCTTTCTTTTTCTTTTTCTTTCTTTCTTTCTCTCTCTCTCTCCCTCTCTCTTTCTTTCTTTTGTCTCTCCCTCTCCCTCCCTCCCTCCATCCTTCCTTCCTTCCTACCTTCCTTCCTTCTTACCTTCCTTCCTTCCTCTCTCTCAGTATATACATATATATATATATATATATATATATATATATATATATATATATACACACTATGTGTGTGGTACTGGGGCTTGAACTCAGGCCTTCAACTTGAGCTACTCCACCAGCCCTTTTGTATGTGTGAAGGGTTTTTTGAGATAGGATCTCATGAACTATTTGCCCTGGGTTGGCTTTGAACTGTGATCCTCCTGAGTAGCTAGGATTATAAGCCTAAGCCTCTGGTGCCTGGCTCTCTCAGCATATATTAATTGTACAATGGGGTTTCATTGTATGCATTCATACAATGTACTTTGATCAAATTCACCCCTTCTATTACTCCTTCTTATCCCCTTCCATCCTTTAAAAATATTTAATGATTTTCCTTATTCTATTTTCGTATCTGTGTATGAAGTACTTCAATCATACTTGTCCCATCTTCACCTTCTTTTTTATCCATCTCTTCCTCCTAGTTCCCAGTCCCAAACAGTCCCCCTGCTTTACACTCATGCAACAATGTTTTCATGAGCCTTTGTTATTTAATAAGTGAGAATGGAAAGTTCTTTAATTCAAGCAGCACATGGGAAAACAATCATTTATAAAGATGAATAGCTGTGGAAGCATCATAAAAGATTTCATTTTGAATCACCTTAAGTTTATTTCTTGCTACGAGTGGTTCCATTTGGTTTTGATTTTGAAAGTGCTGAGTCTGTCCTATCTTTTTGCTTTGCACTTGAAATATATGCTGGTGTTTTTTTTTTTGATGTTCTTCAGTAGTTTTCATGAGTTGTGGAAGAATAGTAACTACTTGACAATTACTATTTTTTAAATTCAATGAGCATTCTTTAGAGCCTATTCCTATAAGCTACCACAATATAAATAAATGAGAAATTATTTGTTAATGGTGGGAAAAAAGTATAATGTTCTTAACTTTCTAGTATATCATTCTTTCAGTGATTTAATATGTAAATACACTTAAATAGACTGAATTCAGAATCTGTAGTTTTTTAATACTAATCTATTTTGTTCATTCTTACTGAGATATGACATACATATTTTAAATACATATTTACAATATATATTTAAATATTTGTATGGATATTCATGTATGTATACACAAGCCAAACCATGACCCATATTAATAATATTTACAGAGTACTCTCAATACCCCAGAAAACTTGTTCATAATGTCAATCAATATCCTTCCCAAAGAGGTAACCATTTTTCTGATTTCTGTCATCAGCCATAGCTTGGTTTTTCCTGTGTTTGAATGTCATATAAATGGAAGCATATATCATGTCCTCTTTGGGGTCGGACATCTTTTGTGCAACATGATATCTGTGTTAGTCATGTACATTATTAGGAGTTTCAGCAGTAGTTAGTTTGTTACTGAATCTTGCAACTATAAGAATCTTGCAACTATAAGAATACAATTTCCAGTTATTATTTATTCTAACTTTTGGGACTTTACGGCCCTCAAAACTGCATATAATTTAAACTTCAAGAAATTATGTGATTTTCCTATTTTGAATGGCCAAGAAGCCTCTGAGGCTAGTAAGAAATGTTGTGCTCTAGGACAGTGTCCAGAAGGGCAATGAGCTGGGGAATCCAGAAGTCAGATTCTCAAGATGATGAATAAGGACAGTGTCATTCAGCCTTGGAGTAAAGGCCAGGGAAGCTAAAATTAATTGATTCTTTGTTCCCTAGACTTTGGGAGTTATGGATCTATCACTGAAAAATAATTGACAACTGACATGCCAATTTAATGAAAGCAAAGAAATTTCAACACTAAGAAAAATAAAAATGACATTATTTCAGATAAGACCATCATACTCAAAGAGAGATAGTTGGCAACTTTAAGTTAATATTTTTAAGTAAACATTAATATATCAACTAGTTTTTAGAAAGAGTAAATTTGGTCCAAGGAGGAAGGGAGACACCTGATCAGACAATAATTAATTGAAGAGAAAAATACCACAGGAAGCAATGAGCAGTTATGGGCCCTAATGACAGGCTTACCATAGTCAGACTGCATAGGGAATTTACTTGTATTTACTTTAAATTACATGGTCCAGCCCATAGTAGGGAACCATTAAAACTGTTTCAAGTAAATGAATAAACAAATCATAGCTAAGTAGTGGGGTAGTTTTAAAAGTACAAGATGAACTTGATGGACATTGAATGCCCTTTCATTGCATCTTTAGAATCTTGCATTTTCATTCTTGCTTATTAAATATATGCATCCTCTTTGTACTTTCTTGAGGCAATTTATTTACTGTGTTCACTTTAGCTACTTGGTTATTAGAATGCATTGCGTTCTGTGAAGTAACATTTGTCACAGCCCCACCTCTCCTGCTGGCCACTAGGATCACTGTCAGCTGCATCTGAAGCTCTCTGCATCTTGTGTGCTCAGGTTGCTGGCATCAGTGAAGTCATTGATATCTTGTTTGCATGTTTTATTCATTTTTGCTTCTTGCGTCTGTGTGAAATGTGGTGGGAGAATGTTAAAGTGCAAGAATGGAAATAAGAATAGCAAAGAAAATTGTAAGAAAAGCAGCCCCTAAATCTATTCTTTAGAATGAAATTAGATATGTGGAACAGGTTTGATAGAGGCACATCAGTGCTCAGAAATGCATCTAAGTGAAATCTGCACTTCTTTCTTCTTTTGAAGCTTTTAAGAAAATTGAAATAAGAATTTTACTAAAGAATAAAAAGGAACCAACATCCTACTCTGAAAGTCGGGTATCCCTCTGCTACATAAGCTCTAACTTATTATATTTTCTTTTTTACATGTTTTTGATTGGCATGTTGATTTGCAAGATGCAACTCTAACATTCAGTGGAACTTAGTAAACTCTAAGCTGAATTTTATGGAAATTTTTTAATTTGGTTATTTTTTCCTGATATTTTATTTTTCAGTCATTCCTCCCCCTCCGTACCCCCATACATCATCAAGAGCTTTCTATGTGTCCGGTACTGTCCTTGCCTTTATGAAGTTCAAGTTCCTAACTAAGTTATTGTGGTAATTTGAGTGTAAAAGAAACTCCATGACAAAGAAGTGGATCATTCCACCAGTGCTGAATGTCCTCCATTTCTCTCCTTCACCTGTAGAAAATAAAGGAGAAAGTTATTTCCATACAGGCACATTTCTTTTTGGGTTCTTCCCCTTTTTTCAGATGCACTTCCATCTCTAACCTTAATTCAGCTTCCCTCCAGCCCATTTTGACTCCAGAACAAAATAATCTTGGGGTCCACCCAGATCACTAATGCCCCACGTAAACAGTGTCACTGATTTCTTCTGGCCTACCTCATGCATGTCTCAAATCCACCCTCTCCTTTTAGTACCTCTTGACATTGCTTTAATTTCGCAGATTCCTGACTGTTTCTATTACTCTAAACCTGGACCCACCTACTCCATCTTCTATACCTGCCAGTGCAACTCCCCTCTCTTTGTTTATGGAATCTGAATTGCTTGTTGTAAAGCAGGAAGCCTGGCTCTGACCTTATTCATAGGCTCTCATGCTCACCTTGTACACTCTAGACCCATGGGCCCTTTCTTTTCCTGGATCTGCCATGCTACTATCACTATTGCTTTCTTTCTATGAAACTCGACTTGCTTGTTGTAAAGCAGGAAGCCTGGCTCTGACCTTATTCATAGGCTCTCATGCTCACCTTGTACACTCTAGACCCATGGGCCCTTTCTTTTCCTGGATCTGCCATGCTACTATCACTATTGCTTTCTTTCTATGAAACTCGACCCACCTATACCAATCATCTGCCTTCCTTCATTACTGACATTTTGTCCACCAAGAATCAGCTCATGTATTACCTTCCTGCTTTTTTGAGCTTACTCCCGCCCACCCTCATAAGATATGGGGTGATCACTGTATCCTTTTAAACAATTATTATATGTTAGGCACATTTATTATAGCTCTTGACACGTTTTCTTGAGATTGTTGATTGCAAAACAGTTATTATTTTGAAAGGGCTGTATCTACTCCCAATGAAAATCTTAGAATATGATAGTAACCTCCTTTTCATGAGGAAATGGTAATATCTGTAATTAGTGATGTTTGGGAGGAATGTATAGAGATGAGACAAATAATTGGATTGTATTCAAGCATAAGATTTTTGCTTAGAAGGTGGTTATGGGGAATGTGGAGAGGAAAAGCAGTGGAACCTCTAGATAAATAGTGTAAGCCACATGAGCTAATGATTCTTGTAACTAAGTTTATACAGTAAGTCATTTTACAATTAAGTAAAACTCAATAAAATATGAAATCATATGATGGAAGAAAGGAGGGCCTTCAGAAACCCCTTGATCAAGTTCACAGATTCTGG
Organism: Castor canadensis; assembly: GCF_047511655.1. Classification (NCBI taxonomy): domain Eukaryota; kingdom Metazoa; phylum Chordata; class Mammalia; order Rodentia; family Castoridae; genus Castor; species Castor canadensis. The sequence continues at coordinate 21,238,385 of NC_133387.1, read as the reverse complement.
CAAAGAAACAAAATAAAAAGGTAAGTAGTTAGCAGAAAAAGGAGTAAAGGGAGAGATTAAAACACTGAAATGATGGACAAATTACAATGGATATTTAGCTAAGGTCTACATTTATATAGTTATAGTTATCTAGAGATTGATTATATAAATTATGTTACACATATACAACATTGTCCAACCATTTATACTGCCCTGATAGATATATTTTTATTAAAATGGAACATATGCATTCCATTTATTGAGTAAAAAGCTGGCTATAAGACAGAATATAACATGATCAAATTTTGGTTAAAATGTATAAATTCATATATATGTTTATGTAGTAATATATTTATACTTAGAAATAAATGTGGGATTCTGATCTTTATTTTCTGTTTTAATTGTATTTTCTGAATCCATTACAATGAGCACATATTCTATAATTTAAAAAAAATCAAAAGGGTGTGACTACAGAATATAAATAATCATTTTATTACTATGATTGTGATACTCTTTAATATATATAACATATATAATAACACAGAATAGCTAATCTTTAAATAGCAAAATACTTCTAAGTACATTATCTTTTTTGGTCCTCATAACAACCCTACGAGGCAGTTTGATAGAGTTGTATTATGATGCCTAATTCCATGGATGAGGCTTAAACACTCACTTCTTTGTCTGAGGTCCACAGTAGTGGAGGCAGGTCATCATCCTGTGAATCTGTGCTGTGTTTAGAGCCCAGATACAAGGATGGCCTATTGAAGGGACTTATCTGGATGTATCACAAAGTGATGAAGGGATCCAACCCATCTCAGCTTTGTGATTCCTGTCACATCAAGGCCCTTGGAGTCTTTTCATTTATTAAGGGAATGAGAAAGACAAGATCATAGAAGGACTATCTTTTAAGCCTCATTTCTTTCCCTTCCTAAAATCTATGTACCCATCCTCAATAATTTGAAGTTCTATAAGCCACCATGATCTGTTATCTATTTCATTTGTTTTACTTTGTACTTGATGGCCTTTTCCTCCTCCTGATTAATTTCTTCTCCTCCTCCTTTTACATTCCTGGGTTTTGAACTCAGGGCCTTGCACTTGCAAGGCACACACTCTACCACTTGAGCCACACACTCAGATCTTTTTTTTTTAGCTATTTATTTAGTAGAGTCTCATGTTTAAGCCCATGCCAGCCTGGACAGTGATCCTCCTAGTTTGGCTTCCTGCATAGCTGGGATGAAAGGCCTATGCCACCAATGCCCAGCTTTTACTGATTGAGATAGGGAACTTGAGAACTTTTTGCCTGAACTGGCCTCAAACCTTGATCTTTCCAATTTCTGCCTCCAGAGTAGCTAGGATTACAGCTGTGAGCCACCATGCATGGACCAACTGGTGAATTTCTACTTGTCCCTTAGCAACATGGTTTTTGGAAAACTTTCTAAAACCTCTGTTACTCTTTTTTTTTTTTTTTTTTTTTTGTCATTGGTAATGGGGTTTGAACTTAGGACTTCCATGTCCCAGCCCTTTTTGCTTTACTTATTTTTCAGGTAGTATCTTGCACTTTTTGCCTGAGCTGACCTCAGACCATAATTGTCCTACTTACAACTCCCACATAGCTAGGATTACAGGGTGTACCACCACAACCAACTTATACTTTTATATTTAGTCTTACTAACTTTTTTGTCTGAGCCGCTCCTATATCATTTTTCCTATCTGCACCTTCTGTGTAGCTGGAATTATAAGCATGAACCATCCTGTCCAGCCTATACTTCTTTTCTCTCAGGGATCCTTTTCCTTTTCTTCTGTGTCCTTATAAGACTTAGGATTGTTGTGTATGTGTGTGTTCTCAAATGTTTCTCCCTCATAAAGTAGATGTAAGGGCCAGTTTTTGATTGGCTATGCATATATAGAACCTCAATGATGTCAAGCACACACTATGTTCTCAGTACTTATTTGGCTAGCAAATTGATAAAGTATATTTTCTTGAAGAGCAATTTGGTACAGTTCTTACATTCAGGGCTGGTTGTTAGGTGACCACACACCCATCATGGTTCAGTTTCAAGTGCCTGTGTACCTTCTGGCCATTGCTCCCTAAAAGAGATTTACATCCAGTTCCCCTTTTTAATTGTTTATGCTATGCAAACAGATAAATTATAAATATGCCCTTAAAAATGTGTTTTATGGGTGAAGTTATTTAAAGAGGTCATGTTCTCATACAGGCCATTGGGAAGATGGGGATGAAGTGAGGGAACAAGCCACTTGTCATACTGCTGTATGTTTGCTGACAGGCTGCCTGCATTTGATTTAAGATGATAATCTATAAACTCCTTAAGGTATACTGTTAATTTCCCATGACAGCACATGAAACTTCTCCTCCTCTCTCCTCCCCACCCTCAAACACAGTATCAGAGGAACTTCATATGTGAGACATTTGTTTAATGTTGTGTGTCAGAAAAGGTGCCACAACCAGTCAGTCAGGGTTGGAGTCTACAAACATCCTTCCACCTTACTGAACATCACAAAGACTGTTAAAAATTTAATTTCCCTATATCTTCTTCTTCTAGAAGAAAAACCAGTATAGATATAAAATGTTAGAGGAATTTGTTACAGGCTTTGGAGCTTCTGCAGAAGGATTTATGCAAAGTTTGGATTGGGGAGAGGAAGGAAGTCTTGACCAACACTTTTGAGACATTAGTGGCCATTTATGTGAATTTTGTAGTTTATTGCTCTACTGGGGACTAGATATTGTTTCTTTAAAATATTAGTTGCACCTCATGCACTCTTCCTTCTGTCTTCTCTGAAAAGCAAAGTGTAAGCCTTTCCAAATGGCCTTGATATTTATAATATATCTAGTTTTTAAAAAGTTTCTTCTTTGTATTTTTGACTCTTCACCAAACTCACTCTTAGGAATTATCCACATATGTACTCATTTTGGAGTTGCAGGAAATATGTGTATATTAAATATATTTCATGTACTGTTCTATTTGGTGGATGATAAATAACCACCAAGAGAGAAACCAATTGTCCTTCAAAATATAATTAGCAAAGCAGACCTGCAGAAGTTTGTATGTGGTTGTGGCAAAGCCAGTGACATACCCTCTGCACAGAGGAGAACATAGATGCATTCTAATGCAATCAGGAAACTCCTTTATAATTTAATGTATTAGCATATTTTAAAAACCCTGGTATTTGAATGCCCCTAAGATGGTTCAAAGGCTCTTCCAAACAAACATGACTGAATTACGAGGAAATACATTTAAACAACAGGTATGGTCCTTAATGTATCAACACTGTCTATATTCATTATCATGGAAAATTAGGAAAACCATTGTGGAAGTCATACGGAGTCAGATTACTGATACAGTCTAGTGAATTTGCTTGCATTGCTCACATGCAATTTGTCATCAACTGTTTGATATCATGTAAACATTGAATTTCTCAAACATTAATATTGTTTCCTACTTGTAGCTAGGAATAGTAATGAGCATACATTTTAGGTCCTTGTTGGATTATATAAAAGAGAATAAATAAGAGCTTGAATTTTGCATAATGTCCAAAATAGACAATAGTTTTCAAACATTCTGAATTCTAGCAATGTTAGAGTAATGTGGCATGGAATTAATCATATATATGTAGAATCTGGATCTCTGTTGTAATCTGCTGTATGTTGTTCAGGTCTCAATCAAATAAATAATGAGAGTGACTGAAATTCTTGAACCATAATGATGTGTCCAGCTATGTTATACTTTGTGTATATTGTCTAATTTAGTATTGCCAACAACACTCTGTGTTACATACCATTATCATCCTTATTTTCTGACTAAAAACCTGAGTTAGTGAGATGAAGTAGCTTGACCAAGATTATGCTATTGTAAATGGAGTTATAAGGAATCAAGCCTTGGCAGAAGGACCTACAGCCTATCTCTTACCTCCAAGGGTACATCACAAATGTGAGAATCTATTTAAAACCCTTAAAATAGGAGGCTTCTCAGGTCCACGGATCTTTCATGATGGCTCTCATTGGATTGTTGGACTCTGAAATCTCATTTCAGTAAGATGCTTTTGGAAATAGTTTGTAAATATAATTATCCTATTGAATTAAATGTTTTTCTATTAAAAGATTAAGATGAGAAAATATAATAGGACCGGCTGTGAATCTGTGACATTACCAGCCATCAATATCTCATCCGCAGAGCACTTTCTCATGGTGTTCTAGTCTAATCACTATTTCCTGCTCTTAATTTTGCCTGAAGAAGCTCAGAATCTAAAAACAGTTGAGACAATTCAGAACAAAATACTATAGGGTTTAAGTGGTTGATTTGGATATAATTATTTTTAAAACTTAAGGACTTCAATTATATAAATTTACCATGATAAATTTCTAGGCCTGTTAAAATAAAAATTTAATTCATTTAAAAGAAAATTGTCCACACAAATTTGGGATGTCTCTATTGTGGGAAAGGTACTCCTAAATATTTTTAGAATAGAATATTGTGATTTCCCTAGTAGTTTTGGTTCATGATATGAAGTGAAGTGAGAAGGTTCAACAGTCTCCTATGTTGCAACTGAATCTTAACAACATACACTTAGTGGCATTGTTTTCTGGAGAGCACACGGTTCTCTGTATGTTGTGGTGTTTCATTATTTCTCACATGACTTCTGCTTTTATAGGCCCTTCTTTTTTTTCTATGACGTATGATAAATATAATATTGTACTCAGATATTTTAGTGTTCATGACACTTATGAATTGCTTTTAAAGGCATGTGTCTTATCATTGTATGATGTATTTCTTATTCCTTATTTTATAATAGAATGATAGTGGGAGTCATAAAAGGGAAAGAAGGCAATTCTAACTTACCTCGTCCATTTTTTAGACTTTAGTCTTTGAGTAAGAAGGGATGAAGCTATATATTTACTTAAAAATTTTTGAGTAAAGGATTAGAGCAGCAGTTTGATTCAGAAGCAGCATTAATTTTTAATTCATTTACTTGTTCATTTCATGATTATGTTTTTCTCAAACGAATACGAGACAGTTGATCAAATATTTTGCTTGAGCAACAGCTAAAAACTGAAGTTGTAGTGAAATGATGCCAGAAGTGATTTATGAAAGAAAAGCTGTGGCCCCATTTAATTTTTTAATTTTTTTCTTAATCTACTTGTGCTTTTCTGTCTCATGTCATTAATACTAGGGAGACAGGGAGATGAAAGGATTGTTCTCTATGGTGTAGGCAGTAGGTGTGAGTAGTAGTATTTTGTTAATGTGTAAACCTTAGTTTACCACTCATAAAGGAACAGTCATTTAAAGCTTTTAAGGTTAGTTGGAAATTTTCTTGATCTTACTTTTTGAGATAATATGCTCTCTTCTTTTTTAAGTACTAATATTACAAACTTTGTATAATTTATTCTTAATATTTGCAAGCTGGTTTCCCAGCATCCTCTGCCAGCCCCTGTCATGTGTGAGGCCTGACTCCTTTCTTACCATGAAAGCTTACTTCTAACTTTGACTACTTCCATGCTCATTTGTGTTTCTGAAGAAGAAAGGGAATGGTGTGGCTATTGGGAGTGGTTCTGTTGGTTCCTCTTTGTAAACTTCACTAATTCTTTGAGTCACCACTTTCTGTCAATCCTTTTGACAGAAAGGGAGAAAAATGAAGTTAGTTCGAACACCATGCCATGTCTTGGAATCTCTGGACAGTTCCTTCCAGTTATCTCTGTGACTGCCTACTAGTGGCTTGAAATGGGACAAAGGAGGAGGGTTTGGTTTAATGAGTGTACCTCATTAAGTATTTTTCTTTTTGTTGGGATGGTCCTAAATAAATAACTTTTTAAGAACTCGTTCCCTTGAATATCTGATGAGAAAGTGACTGAGTGGGAGCCTATTTAACATTACAGCACGCTGTTGTTAAAAAAAAAAAAGTAACTTTAGCTAAGCATTTCAGAAGTGAGAGACAGAATTTTTATTCCTAAGATGTAGTTATTTTGTAGGCTTCTGCCTTTTTTTTAAGTATGTAAATATCTAAAACTATCCAAAGTTTACTTTATTAATACCCTCAATCAGCTTAAAACACACTTTTTTTAACCACTTTTCCTATATTTATCAGTTTGATAATCTTATGGATTCCCTAATGTAGACATTTCCCTCACACAGCATGATCAGCAATCATGTGAAATGGTTATGTGGAAACATTACTGGAAATTACCACTTGTCTAAATACTGTATGTTTTCACTTGAGAATGTTGGCTCTGTGATGTATTTCTGGTACTGTGAGGAAAAAAGTCTTGATATTAAATGCAGCCAGAATTGAATTTGTGAACTGGAGCTTTAAACTCACTCATTCCTCCCACTGGTAGCAACTTAAAGTTGCTTCTTCCCATTCTACAATGCAATTCTGTCTTGTTTTTTAATCTTTGAATTGGTATTTTCTTTTAAAAAAGATCTTAAAGTTTGCATGGTATGTGTTTCAGTGTAAGTATTACATAAGATCTAAATTACAAATCCTAATTGGTATCACTTAAAACCAATGGAGTGGTTCTTTCAAGATCCCTAACTGTGGTAGTTATCCCTTAGAATGGGGAAGAGAATCTTAGGTTAAGAGCTTACACTAATAATCCTGGCTGACTTCTCATATAGTATTGAAGCCCAAATACAGAGTTGTTTGCTTATCATAATATATAATCACTAACCTACCTGCTGGGAATTCACTGTTTTGGGGATTATCTCTAATATGTAAGATAACTTCAGTGGAAGAAATTTAGAGAGGAAAGCTAGGAAACATATTTTTATTTATCTTATAAGGAGAGAAGTTGTTCACTTGAGCTTACAAGTCAGTTTCATGTCTAGAATCTACATTTATTGAATATCTTCAAAGAAAGAAGAAAAGGTAGGGGCTTATTTGTTGACTTAATCGTTATGACTATGCAATGTGATTTGAAAATATACAATGTACTCCTCTTGCAAGAATAAAGAAAAACCAGAAGATGTCATATACCACATTTGCTTTCTCCATTTCTCCCCACTGAGGGCATTAGTGTTGCATAATAAAATTTACTCCCTATGTGCTCTCAGCATTTGATGTAGATGGTTGATGATATATGTACCAAGTTAGTCTCATTAGGGTCTAGGTTAGGGAAGACATCAGAGCTAAGAAGATCAGAACTCAGAATTGAAGCAGGAACTTTTCATCCAAACTTCAATAAATCTAGAGGAAAAAGATGTTATAGCTTCAGAAAATTAAAAATCAAAACAAAATGAGATTAAAAAAAACACCTATAGTTTCTTAGCATTACAGATTCATATTGAGTTTGAATTTGGACACTTTCAGAAAAACTTTACAACTCAATAGTCTTAAAAAATTATTGCCTTATAAAGAAAAAAAATTGTTTACTCTAATAGAAATGGACTTTGGGTCACATATAGTTTGAGTTAGCCTCATAGCATTAAACCATGATTTGAAGATACAAATTCCTTGTTCATTGCATAGGATATTTTTAAAATTTACTCTAAAGACTTTCATCTATCATAATTGCCCATAAGCAACAGAAATTCTAGAAGGCAGATGCTATTTGTTCGATCGATTCACTTTATTAGGTTAAGGATAGATAGGAAACCTGGTTGATTTCCTTTCCCAGGTATTTGGTTGTGATGTTGATGGTTTAGAACTGTCTTTTTCTCTATGACATCCACAGTAAATATTCCAATGTAGATGAAAAGCTACCAGCATAAATACTTGTGATGTAAATCTGTGGGGTTTTTAAAAAGTACATGAAAACATATGAATTATAATTACTTTTGCACACAGCCAGAAGTATAGTCTTTTTACATACAACTGTGAGATGGAGAGATTTTTTTTGCTTGGATTATCCAAAAATAAATTGGAGTCTATTTATTGATGGAATGTAGTTTTCTTGTATTGTTGTTATTCTTAAAGAAACATAAACTACTTAATTTCTCTTTAATATAATATAGAGATTATAGTGCTTTATTTACTAAATATAACTAACAATTGTTAAAAAACCAAAATAAATGGGTGCCAAAGGAAACTATATATAAAAGAAGGAAAAGAGACAAGAATACAAAGAATAGGAGGAACCTCCCAGGGAAAGAGTGAGTCCTGGTTCATAGAGGAGAATTTGAAAGAGAAAATTATAGACACAGCCTGGTAGCTGAGAAGGGAAAAGCTGGCCCAAAACAAAGGGCCTATGGTGGCCTCTTTGGCCTTCTGGAGTTTTGACTGTTCTGTCTATTCTCCAAATTCCCATCACAATATTTGCTTTTATTCATGAAAATAGTTTTAATGCTTTATATAGTATTGTTCTATGTACTACGTGGTGAGCCTGAGAGTGCCTTCTAATGAAACTTGAGATAAAAGGAGGTCATTGTTAATATCAATAATAATATTTATATTTTAAGTAGGTAGTATATTTTCACTTTGAAAATATACTTTCTTACTTTGATTTATTTGGAATCCAAAGCTGTAGCTTAGCTGTCATGAACTATAATAAAAGTCAATTACCATGATAAAATGGTTTTCTACTTATTCTTCTAACACAGATTAAAATTCCCCCCATACCAACATACCCATTTATTTATGAAATTGTGCCTCAAAGGTAATTGTTGAAGGTGAAGAACTCACTATACTATTTTTGCACTATTATGCACTTGTGTATAAACACAACAATCTATTTATTTTTTAGAACTTTCAATTCTCTTTGCCAGGTTAACAGGATAAATACCTTCTCTAATCTTTTTCTCTGGAACTTCAGCCCTGAAACCATTCCCTCACTCTTTATAAACACTCCAAATCTCAGCAAATACCTTTCCCTGTATAACTGAATTTTCTTCTTTGTGTAGTTGAGTTTTTCTCCCTTTTGATAGGTAAGAGAATGTAAGCCTGACTTTATAAGCCTCCTGTGTTGTCACTTTCCTGTTTCTGAACTGACCAGCAGAATTTGATGTGAGCAAATTAGAAATACTTGAGAATTATGTTATGTTTGTCCATAGCTATTTATCTTTATGCTTATATGATATGTGAGTAAGAGAGTGCCCAAGATGGCAGAGAACTCGGGGCTGGAGGAATTTGCTCTCTGTTGGTCCAGGATGAGTAGACATAAGAAAGCCTCACTACAATTAAGAAAGTTAGTTGGGAAAAATAGGAGTAGTCATGGGGAAATGAGTTTCTAACTAGATTTCATGTATTCTTCCCTCCCTTTCCTCTGTGTCTCATAAAACAGGGTTTCTAATATACAGAGTTTTACCTGAATAAGATTCAATCAAGTAGTGTGCTGGATGGTCTCTGTCATTAAAACACCGGTTCTATGCATTTGTGAATAAAGATTTAGAAAAATCAGTACTGCATGAAGAAATATGTATGGTATTCTGAGAGTTGTGAGTAAGGCTGAGCTGATTAGCCCTGAAGGCAGAAATACTATGGAGATCCAGGTTTGGGAGTCAAACTGATCCAAGTTCCATTCCCATGGTGGTCACTGAACTTCAGTAATCATCAGTTTCTTCCTCTATAAAATAGGAATAATACCATTAGCTTTGTGGGATTGTTAGGAGATGAGCCAACATACCTAAATGAATTAGAATTGTATTTGAAGCACAGCAATATTAGAGGTAATTGTTATAGAAATGGTAAATGGATGGCTAGCTGGATTAACATTTTTTACACCATTTTCAAGGCATTAGTTATTGGTAGAGCAAACTGAGGGAATGGAGAGTTTTTATGGCAAGTATAAAATTTAGGAGCATTGCATAATAATACATAGAATATACTGCTTTCTTTTACGCCTATGAAAATTAATTAACAGAATAGGAGATTGGGAGAAATAGTAAGTGAATTTCATCTTATAAAGTATTCAGAATATGTCATTGGAGTAGTGAGAATTATTATTTTTGAATTTTGAAAATGCTAATGTAATAATAACTACCTCAAACACAGAAAAAGCTCTAGTAAAGTGGATTGACCTTCTTTAATTAATAATAGTGAAAATGAAATGGCAGCAGAACTCTGCTGAAATTACATATTATAGACATATTTATGTTAAACAAATTAATTATAAGTAAAGACTATAGTGAACCTTTAAGAAGAATAATAATAAAACAGTCAGCCACCTGTTTAAAAATGAAACTATTCTAAATGGGGTGAGGAGGGATAAGGGAGAGCATTGAGGAGGTGAATTCAAGTAGCTGATACATGATAAGAACTTTTGTAAATGTCACAATGTACCCCTACCCAGCACAACAACAACAATAATAATAATAAACTGTTTAGCCTTAAGCAGAAAGTGTTTCTAAAAATAATACAGTTGAAATAATTGAGTCAACTCATTGAGACCCAACTTTCTATATGATAAACACCAACTAAGTGAGTGCTAATTGATATGGTATAACTTTGTAGTAATTTCTTTTAAGGTTTATATACTTTTCTCAATTTTACTTTTGGTGAGCACATTTAGGAATTAAGTCATGACTTGAAATAAGAATTCAGAAGAGCATTTCAGATAACAAAAGGCACTTGGGGTGGGAAAGGCTTATTCATTTAATTTAACACATGCTGTGAAGATGTGCAGACAACCAGAGAGAACATCAGAAGTGACAGATATTATTTCCTGTCTTTTTATTCTCAGTCTAGTAAGGTAAAATGATGTTTCTTCTGGGAACTGAGGCATGATTAAGAAAAAAGAAAGTCATCCTAAGTGCCTGGTGATAGTTACTGATCCCTTCTGGTTTCTTATTAACTTAATGATAATGAATTAATCCTAGCAAATGAGAGTCCTGGGCATCAGTTTCTTTCCACTTGTAATTAATATTCAGTCTAAGAAGAAACTGCCATATTTAGCTACTATTAAGAAGGTCTTAGAGTTATGTTATAGATCTTTGAAGAGTAAATTTTGAATAACAAAATTTTACTCCAGAATATTTTAACATGGATGTTAAAGACCACTGGAAGTCCTACATTCATAAATCTATTTAAGCTTCCTTTGTTGTGGAAATATTGTCAGAGGAGAAGCCAAGTGACACTCAGAGAAGTGGAGAACTCAGATTTTATTTTATGCTGGTGGTCCCAGATGTGCTCACACTCAAAATTCTGGGCCCCCAACAGTGAATTCAGGGGATTCTTAAAGGGCAGTGCAGGGCATCAGGTTACAAGGAATGTGTTAGTTATAATAGGTTGGCCAGTGCTGGGTTAGAGATCCAATGCTGGGCTGTTTAGATAGGAGCAGCAGGGGAGGTCTGCTTTGGAAAGTTTGTTTACAGAATAGACAAAGGAAGTCAGGAATGGGCAGTTATGTTTACATGGGAACTTTTGTCTTTGTCCTGGACTCATTTTTATGGTTTAATTAGCAATTTCTCCTGTCCTATGGCCTGCTTGAGACAATCTTCTTGTTCACGTTGACAGATACAATTGAATTCAGTGATACTGGTATTTTACTAAAAGGGTTCATTATAGTTTCAATATAAGTTGTAATTATGAATAGAAATTATCTCCAGTTCTCAAGGACAACATTTTGAGGAGTATACTTTGAGTTTCTTCTCTTCTAATGAGAGTTGCACTATTATTTTAGAAAGTACTGTGGTTCCGGCCTCATTGAATATGGGCTCAGTATTGGTAGATAATTAAGTTGGTTACTGAGACTACATAGAAAAATGTGAAACCAAGAGATGTGGGTCCTCTTTGTGCATATTTTGTTTTTATTTTTAATGTTTGTTTTTTTTAAAATCAGGGTCTCACTATGTAGATATGCCCGTCCTAGAACTTGCTATGTAGACTAGGCTGGCCTCAAATTCACAATCTTCCTGACTCAGTTTTCCTGAGTGCTGGGATTACAGGTGTGTACCAGCACTGCAGGCTGTTTGTGCATATTTTAAAGCTCTGCATTGATCTGTGCTTTTAGAATTAATTGACTCATGTTTTTTGCTGTAGGCACTTTCTGTTGCTACAGGGATACCAACTTATGAAATGAGTCATGTAAGATTGGCTCCACAGTGAACCTACTGTGGGACCTTGGGCTTTGGCAAGACTTAATGTGCTTGTTTATTCACCAGTTCACACAGCAGCCATTTACTAAGCATCTGTCATGTACTACATCCTATGTTGGACAATAGGAATAAAATAGAGACATGAGAGATACTCCCAGCCTTCAAGGTACTTATAAACTAGAGGGGGAGATAAGCAATCAGGAAGAAAGCAGTTAACTGCCAGAGAATGGGAGAACATAGAATAATCTCCCTCTGCCCTTCAGAGCCTGGGAAGTTCTCCTAAAATAGGAAATGCCTAGGCAGAGGCCTAGGGGATGACTATTACTTAGGGATGAAAGAAGAACTTTTCTGTCTGAGAGCATAGCATGTGCAGACCCAATGAGAAAAGAAAGGAGCCAGAGTGAGAGTAGGAGGTCCATATATGTCTGTGAGGCTCTAGGAGTTTAAGATACACTAGATTTTACCAGGATAAATGTGCTTGGGCATTAGCTCTTATTGTTTCTCCCATATGGTTTGAAACTGCAGCAAGTGATTATCAGCCATATGACTTCTTTGCCAGTGAATTTCTAGGACCTTTTATAATTCTCTCAAGTCAAAAATTACGTCTGCCCTGTGCCCAGATAAAGGTGTGACTCCCTACTGAATATCTTCTGAATTTACTGCTGCCTGGCTCATGGTGCCCAAGCCTCAAAAGTACATGATTGCCCCTTAGCTCTTCGAGTGCTATCTATAGATAGCAGTTTATATTCATTCTCTTCTGTAGATGTATTATGACAATGAAGCACATTGTGAACAATAGAAAATTCATACTAGAGAGCAGTGTGTGATGAGATTTGGATGGATGATCATCCAAAGAGGCTTCCTGAGGGAGGTGGGAGTCAAACCAGATGTTCAATAAAGGTGGGGCATGGAATAGCATTCTAATCAGGAAATGGAAAGAGGGAAGAGAGGGGTGTTGAATCACCCAGGGGTGCATGGTACATGGAGAGACTAGTTTACTTAGAACATTGGATGTGTGGCAAAGTCATCATAAATGGATTGCATAGGGGGAAAAAAAGATTCTGATTCAAAGTAAGTCCAATGTAAGGACCAAAAGACCAATAATTCATATTTTTTAATAAGTTCCCATGCTGATTTTCATGCAGGTGGTTCTTAGAACACATTTTGACTGTAAAAACGTAAAATGGAAATAAAGTTAGGGATAATTTGCTTTGGTTAGAAAACAAGATAGAAATTTAGTTTAGTTTTAGTTTAATTTCAGTTAAAATAAAGAAAACAAACAAAAAATCCTCCATTGACCATTATTGATTTGGTGAGAATTCAAAGGGGCTTTTTTAAGGATTAAGATACATGAGAGAAAATGCCATTTGTAGGGCAAGTTTCTCCAGAATGGCTCTGTGGTGTCCCCTCTTAGGAAAAATGCCTTTAGTAATTAGCCATTTACTACCCATAGTGAATAAGGGCATGGACCGTGGCTTAGATCCTCTGTTTCTTGACTGTGTAACATTGGACCAGTTGTCTAATCTCAATTTCTTTGTCTTTCTAATGAGGGTGGTGGTACTACTACTGGTACTACTACTTCTGTAAGCAGCAGCAAATTTCATCGAGTTGCTGTAGATTACATAAATACTCAATAAATAGTATGTATGGTAACAGATCTTTGCATGTGTTTGCTAATTGTGAGGTTATTTTCTCATTCAATAAGCAAACATATTCTAAGGATGCTGTAAGGGCCTTGCCATCTAGCTATGTTCCTCATGGGAAATGATTTGTTTTGTACTATTATTTGAATTTCTATCTTTTAAATAAAAGAGGAAGCAATAGAGAAGAAAAACTTGAGTAAAGTACAATATATACATGTGTGAAATACCAAGGTGAACCCCCCCCTTCAAACAATCAATATATACTTAAAAAAGTGAAGGACAGGAAGATAAAACAGGTCCTGTCTGTGGGAGACTGGGAGAGGGAGGGTAAACAGAGATGGTGAAAGAGGTGGAATATGGTCAATGTACTTTGTATATGTGTATAAAAATTGAACAGTGAAGCATGTTGAAATTGTCCTAATAAGGTCAGGAGGGAGGATGAGGGAACATGATGGAGTATGGGAATCACATTAATATGCATTATAAGCATACATAAAAATGTCACAATAAAACCCTCCTGTATAGCTAATATATGCTAATAAAAATTTTTGCTATTCTAGTTTCGTTTTATACTTTTACAGCGTTTGTAAAATTGTATTCTAAGAACCACCTACATTAAATCATCATGGGAACTTACTAAAAATAAGGATCATTGGTTCTTTGTTTCTTATATTGGTCTTACATTGAATCAGAACCTGTGGGCAGGCATAAGGAGTCAGCATGTACACAGGCTCCTGTATAGACTCAAGTTTGCTACCTGTTAGAATCGCATCATTTTGCTGGCCTCCCATTTGGTGATACAGTAAGGAATGGTTAGCAGTCACTTTCCTCTTCTTTATATTGTACATGTTCTCTGGAACTTTTAATCCTAAAAAACCCTGTTTGCTTAACTGTGGTTGGAGAAACTGAACAATGTACTCAGCAGGCTGCATTTTTCCAGTTTTTCCAGAGAAAAGTAAAAAATGACTTTGTGAACTCTCTTCCTCACTAGACAAAATTTTTCTTACTACCATCTTTTTCTCTAAAACTCAAGTAGAAGCTAACACCTGTCTGCCACCACCCTTTAGTCTAATGTGATTAATAGTTCACTTTTCCTTTCCTAATCATAGATCATTATTGGCTTTGAGAAATATGTTCAGGACTCACAGCCTGAATGTTAATGACAGGGCACAAAAAGGACTGAAATTTCTGTCTGTGTTTTCATTAATTGTTTTTTTGTAGCCTTGAATTGATTGCTTCCCTTTCCCCAAAGCATACTGAGTGTGACCCTGATTTACTGTGGCTTAATCGATAGACTACAAAATGATTGATTTGTTTCCACTCATTTCTTTACTGAGTATTTTCAAGCAATGGTGAGTAGGGAAAAACCAGCCATTTATGATTTAAGGTGAAGGCAAATATCGAGACATACTTAGGCAACTGTCTCCCTGTTTTGGCTACAATTTTTTAAAATACAATAATTTTTTAAAAGAATGATGAATAGGGAAGGAAAGAAGGGGGTGAAGTTGTGTACTCTTCTAAGATTCTGACCTATTATGTAAAGGGTTTCTTGATAACAGGAGTATGACTCTTTAATGCGTCTTTTTGTTGTTGTTTTGTGGTGATCATGGAAAAGAATATGGACCTAGTAGAATTCTGCAAATTTGATAATGAATATCTACTCTGTAGCCAACTAAGCAGTGGGGTACAATTTAGGTGTTTTTAAAAAATACTTTTATTATTATTATTCTCTTCTCGTTTAATTACTTAATGCAGAAGCCCAATGCCAGTTTTATTTTGGAGAGCTGCCATTAAATATTTCATTAACTTGAGTGCAGAATATAGTTTTTTAATAAAAAGATGGATGTTTATAGGGATGTACTACCACTTGCCAAAGTCCTCACACATGCTGGAGTTAGAAAACTGCCACTTACTTATTATGCACTTTCTGTGTACCAGCTACTTTGTGTGACTTGCCTTATTTTAATTTTCAAAATAATCATTTTCTTATAAACCAACAATGTGAGAAAAAGAAAAAAATGATTTACTCAAGGTCATGGAAGATAGTACCATGTAATAGACTGGAGATTTGTAGTCACATTTTTCTGGCTTTAAGTTTGTTTGTTTGCCAGCATAACCATTTAATACAGTCAAGGCATTTTCAAGGGACACTTGAGATATCTGAAATAGCAGGGATGTGTAGCATCACCCTAGAGAGAGAGGTGAGGGAAGTGAGCCCATATTACATGTGCTCCTCAGAAG
The DNA here is from genome assembly GCF_047511655.1 of Castor canadensis. NCBI lineage: Eukaryota > Metazoa > Chordata > Mammalia > Rodentia > Castoridae > Castor > Castor canadensis. The sequence continues at coordinate 21,222,538 of NC_133387.1, read as the reverse complement.
TCTCTTGACACTTGCTGGCAGAGCAGCTATGGATCTACAGAATGAGACTCTAGGAATCACCACTTTAAGAGTTGCCTGTGGCAGGAGGTAAATACAAAATCACAATGAGCCATATACACATCTTACTGTGTTACATCATTGAGTTAGCTCTCCATTATGTAGCAAAATATCTAAGGTGATGCAATTAAAAAGAAGAAAGATTTGCTCAGGCTCACAGTTTTAGAAGTTTCAGTCCATGGTTGGTTGCTTTTTGGCCTATGGCAAGGAGTTATAGTAAGTGAAGCTGTTACCTCATGATACATAGGAAGTAAAGAAAGGAAAGAGACGGCCATGATGACAGTGTCTCCTTCAAGGACACATCCTTCCTCAGTAACCTTACTTTCTCCTGCTGTTCTCTACATTTTAAAGCTTCCATGTCCTGCCAACAGTACCAAACTAGAGATGAAGCCTACCTAGCAGTAGGTCTTCTGGGGACATTTTATATCCAAACTCTAGCAGTCATTGGGCAGTGAAGGAGAAAATTTACACATTTTAGTTACTGTCTTTGAAATCTTAGCCATGGTATTCTGCCCACTTTCCTCTGGACAAAAGTGAAAATTTTATAACCATGAAGAATATAGAATGTCAACAAAGAAAAGGTAAATGCCAAGGATGGTAGTATGTGCTTCTAATCCCAGCTACTTGGGAGACTGAAGCAGTTTGAGACCAGCATGAGTAATGTAGAGAGAGCCTGTCTGCAATGAAAGAAACAAAATAAGCAAAAAAAAAAAAAAAAAACGTATATCATTTGGGCCCAGGAATGTATCTCAGTGGTAGAGCACTTGACTAGCTTGTACTAGACCCTCGGTTCAATTCACCACCTCAAAAATATAAATGCATGCATACATAAATAAACAAATGAAATGGCACTGGTAACTCACCCTGGGACATATAACCAGCAATGGGTAGAATGAGATTCAAATGCACATCTTTTAAATCTAAGCTTTAAAACAGCATCTGTTAAATTGACTTGATGGATATATTTCATTAACTGCATATGATTAGGGCCTGTAGGCTGGTAAAGTAAAAGAATTTTAATGGCAGTGCAAATCTAGATTTCAAAACAGATTATGAACAAATTTACGTTTTAAAAATTAAATACAAAATATCTAGTTAAAAGTAAGTACTGAGCTACTTGTCCAACATGTTTGACATACATTAGAAAGTATGTTGTCACACCAATCTCCTTAATAATTAGACAGTACTCTGAAATTAAATTTGAAATAAATGCTAGAGCTAGGAATTTGTTTGTATCTGGGAGCCATAATGATAACTAACAGTTTTTGCATGCTTAATATGTGCCAATCTTTGTGTTGTCCCTTTTAAAGAGATTTGCTCATTTAATCTAGAAAAAAAAATTCCATCAGTTGGGTAATATTAATATCCGTGTTTTACAGTAAGAAAACTGGCACTGGTAATTCACCCTGGGACATATAACCAGCAATGGGTAGAATGAGATTCAAATGCAGATCTTTTAAATCTAAGCTCTTGATTTCTATGGTATTCTGTATAGAGGCTATTTTTAAGTCTTGAATATACATCGTTGGAAGCTGGGCTCAATTTATTCTTAGATCTTGCCCACATGAAGAAGGGTGAGAAGTGTTGAGACAGAAAAGGGCATCTAAAGAAAGCCAGTTTGGGAATCCATACAAAACTGTGGAGAAGAGAGGTATTAAAAGCTGTTGAGGAGTCAAGGAGTAGGCTTTTTTGTTTTGTTTTGTTTTTGGTGGTACTGGTGTTTGAACTCAAATTCTCACACCTGCTAGGCAGGTGCTCTACCCACTGCCAGCTCTCTCAGAAGTCAAGGAGAATGAAAAAAGTTATTGGCTACAGAGATTATATATCTTTGGAGACTTTGACAAAGGCAGTCTTGGATACAGCACTTAAATCAAATCTCAGTACATCATTCCTCTTGAAGCTTTGTATTAGTTTAGTTTACTCACTGATTATGCCTGATTATGCTTGGATATCATTTCAGAGAATAATTTGGTCTAGGATAGCAGATCTGAATTTTCTTTCAGCAAATTAAACTCTGTGTGGCACTATATTTAATTTCTTGTTCCTTACCCCCCCTCCAAAATAAGTGAAGTACATATATAGCAGAAAGAAAAAAACTGTAAAGTGATGTCTACATTACTGAGAAGAGCAGAACAATGCCAGATATTTTTCCTAGAAAAAAAATTTGCTAAGAACTCAGGTCATGGCTGAAGTGGTAGAGTGTTTACCTAGCAAGAGCGAGCCCTGAATCAAGCCCCATTACCACTCCTCCCAAAAAATTGCTAAGCCAGGTGCCAGTGCTGGTGGATTGCAAATATAATCCTAGCTACTCAGGAAGCAGAGATCAGGAGGATCTTGGTTCAAAGGCAGCACATACAAATAATTTGTGAGACCTCATCTTGAAAAAACAAAAAAGGTGGAGTGGCTCAAATGGTAGAGTGCCTGGCTAGGAAGCGTGAACCCCTGAGTTCAAACCCCAGTACAAGGGGGAAAAATTTTAGGAAGTAGAAGGAAGATGGCAGTGGATGATGTGGTAATTATATTAGTGGGTTCTGTTCAGTAGGATTTTCTGTGCTTTTTACTAAGATACTCAAAACATTTAATAGACTTGTTCAATTGTCATACATAAAATATGACTTGTGTGAAAGATAAGTTTGTTAATTTCCTTTTTCCTAATGGGGAAATTGAAACAGTGAAAGTAATGGTGTGGCAAATATGACCTTTCCTGCATGTCCTCTCTTGTGCACTTTTCCTGCTGGTCAGAAAAGTGTCTCCACCATTATGACTAGTTATTTTGACCCATTACTAAACCTATCTGCCGTGTTTGATCGGACTTGTCTCCACCTCCACCTTGAAAGGCATATTTCATGTGACTTCCAGGGTGATACACTAGTTTTCCTCCTTACTGGCTCCTGAGTTCCTCCCTCATTTACTGGCCCTGTCTTGGGTTTAGTCATTGACCACCTTCTCGTTTTAAATATATACTTACCTCTCCTGTGCTCTCATCCAATGTTATGGCTTTGAATACCATCTCATGCTATTGACTCCCAAATTTGTATCTCTAGCCTAGACCACTTTACTGAACTCCAATCTTAGATGCCTTCCAGTTTACTTGACATTCCCACATCTTTGTTATATAGGAATCTCAAGTTTAAAATATCCCAAACTAAGATCTGCACTAGTCTACCCCATTTCAGTAAATGGCAATCCCATCCTTCCAATTGCTCAATCTTGAATCTAGGAATCAAACCTTTTTTACACAACTCAGAAGCAGTCTATCAGTATTTCCTATGGGCTTTTCAACAATTACCCAGAATGTGCTGGGTATGGTAGTGCACATCTATAATCCCAGCACTCAAAAGGTTGAGGCAGGAGTATTCGAGTTTAAGTCCAGCCTGAACTACATAGCAAGACTCTGTCTCAAAACACACAAAAAACAAAACAAAAAAAAAAACCCAAAAACCCAGAATCTACCAATTGCTCACCACCTTCTTAAGTACCATCCAGTCTAAGCCACCATCATCTCTTTCTTAACTATTAAATTAGACTCTCATGCTTTATTTCTTGTGTCCCTTCCTTTCATCCACAATAATGCTCTTAACAATGCAAGTCATATCAACTAAACTTTTTGGCCAAAAACTCCTCAACAGCATTTTTTTTTTTTTTGCAACATTTAACAAGGCTCTGCCAGTTGGTGCTGAGTGTATTAGCCATAGCTCTGTTGGTGACTGTCCTCCACTCACACTGGTCTACTGGTTTTTCCTTGAAACCTCTACACATTTGTGTTACTCTTCTTCCATAAGGCAGCATGACGATCCTTTCTCTCTCTTAACATGTTTATGGCTGTTCTGAAATGTTACCTTTCTAGTGAAGCCTTCCCTAGCCACTTATTGAAAATTATAGCATCATCCTCCAGCATGCTGTGCTTCCCCACCCACTCCCCACATTGCCCTTATTACCATCTATACACATGATCATTTATCTAGCTTATTGTCTGTCCCCTCTTCTAAAATATAAGTTCCATAGAGGCAGGGATTGAATGTATTTTGTGCACTATTGTTTCCCTACTATTTAGAATGGTGCCTGACAAATTAGTAGGCCGTCAGTTAATGTTTGTTTAGTGAATGAAATTTCCAAACTTAAAGTTGTCAAGTCAGGGTATGAAAGTACTCTGTGATTGTCTGTGAATTAAAGTTTTTTCTACTGATCTCTCTGAGCTATGGTCCTAAGATAACAATTTTCTACCTCTGAACAAAGGTGCCTCTGATACCCAGACCTTCCTGTCTGAGAACAAGCATTGCCTATTAGAGCCAGACAAGAGAAGTACATATTTCCATCTGTAATTCTGTAGAGTCGCTTTGGACCAGAATGACTTCAAAATGCTGTCCCATAAAGGCAAATAAACCCAAAGACCTTTGTAGTTTCCCTTCACCTCTGCTGCATTAGCTGAAGATAAAT